>NC_138894.1:21164352-21764352 GCF_965194825.1 Balaenoptera physalus
TGGCCTTGGGGACACGGGGTGGGAGGGAAAGCTGGGACGAAGTGAGAGTAGCATCAACACATATACACTACCGAATGTAAAATAGATAGCTAGTGGGAAGCAGCAGCATAGCACAGGGAGATCAGCTCGGTGCTTTTCAATGACCTAGAGGAGTGGGATAGGGAGGATGGGAGGGAGGCTCAAGAGGGAGGGGATATGGGGACGTACGTATGCATATGGCTGATTCAACTTGGCGTGCAACAGAAACTAACTAACACAGTATTGTGAAGCAATTATACTCCAATAAAGATCTATTAAAAAAAATCACCTGTTGTCATGTCTAGTACCTGGATATACAGAAGAGGTTCAAGCAGGCCCAAATATATAAAATGTCCACATGATTAGCACAGGGCACTAGAAGGCTTTATATGAAGATAACTGATAAGATTAGTGATGTTGTATTTGAAGTTATGATTGAAGTAAAAGGATATCAACGATGATGAGACAAGAAACCAAATCCCTGTACACTGGGCTGGAAGTTTGCCATGGAAGTTTGAGAGAATTCAATATGGAGTAACTTCACTCCAGTAGGGGAATTATGCTGACATTCCAAAAATTCATTTTACGTTATTAAGTGATATTACAATGGGGTGGGCATAAGGAAGCATCTCTTTATTTTTTTAATTGAAGTATATTTTATTTACAATGTTGTGTTAATTTATTTTGTACAGCAAAGTGATTCAGTATACATATATATTTTTTAAATATTCTTTTCCATTATGGTTTATCACAGAATATTGAATATATTTCTCTGTGCTATGCAGCAGGACCTTGCTTTTTATCCATTATATATGTAATAGTTTGTATCCGTTAACCCCAAACTCCCACTTCATCTCTCTTCCACCCCAACCCCCACTGGCAACCAAAAGTCTGTTCTCTATGTCTGTGAGTCTGTTTCTGTTTCATAAAAGTTCATTTGTGTCATATTTTAGATTCCACATATAAGTGATAACATATAGTATTTGTGTTTCTCTTTCTGAATTACTTTACTTAGTATGATCATCTCAAGGTCCATCCATGTTGCTGCAAATGGCATTATTTTATTCTTTTTTATGGCCGAGTAATATTCCATTGTATATGTGTACCACATCTTCATCCATTCATCTGTCAATGGGCATTTAAGTTGTTTCCATGTCTTAGCTATTGTGAATAGTGCAGCTATGAATATAGGGGTGCCTGTATTTTATTGAATTAGTGTTTTGTCTGGATATGTGCATAGGAGTGGAATTGCTGGGTCATATGTTAGTTCTATTTTTAAGTTTTTGAGGAATCCCCATACTGTTTTCCACAGGGGTTGCACCAGCTTACATTCAAGAGGGAGGCATTTCTAGTACTTGAAATTAATATCATAAAGGGCAACAGCCCTTTTTGGTATCTGAATAAAAATAAAATTTTGGAATGTAGGTCCCATGGATCTGATTTTGAGCCATGCCGCTACCACCTCTGAGTGTCTCCTGTCAGTAAGCCTAGGTTCAAAGTCCTAGCCAGTTCCCTGACTATTTTTAATTTGATCTAGGCCATGAAATGATCAAATTAAACTAAGCCATGATCAAACGCCAATTGGAGAGGGCTGCAACAATGAGTTATTTTACCAGGAGACAAAGTCCTTGTCTTTTCTAATGTTCTGGTGTCTTGAATAGTGGAGGATGTAAGAAGGGAGGGAAGGAAATATTTTAGAACAAGACTTTTTGGTAACCATTGAGGTAATTATTCATTTTGCCTAATGATTAAATGTTAATGTATATATATATATATATATATATGTATAAAAGCAGGCTGAAATAAAATCTTAGCAAGCAGATTGTACAATTCTTCATTTATGGATGACTACTGAAATAGCATCAGCATGATATTTTGATAGAGTAAATGAAATATTTGTTCTTATTTCTAGATGGCTTTTTTTTTTAATATGTTCTGGACAAGTTCTTGCAAACCTGAGTTTTTGAATGACACTTTTTTTACCCTCTACTACATTGTAACCCTACTACAGTTAGACATAAGCAAATTTAGATAAATCCCAAGCTAACTAGTGAAGTTCTCTACAACTAGATAGCAGAGATAAGAACTTAGGTGAAAACCATCCAAAGGGACAGGTTGCCTACACCTCAGTTCTTTGAATCATCTCCCCAAAACCCTGCTCTGTGCCTTCCACATAGACAAACATTAAAGTTGTAAAGACACTAAATATCTTAAGACTTTTACACTCCCTCCACCACAAATACACACAGAGCCCCCTGGCAAACACACACACATAGATACACACACACACACAGCTCTACATTTCATCACTTCCAAGAGAATTTTCATTTTCAACAGAGACTCTTCATGAACTGATAACCCAAAGGCATGATTCAATCTTGGAATTTTAAGTTGGGTAAAACTTGAAGCATCCTTTGGGCTCACTTCTCATTTCAGAAATTATAGTTGCTACCTTGCACTCCTCACTTAATTCCTCTAAAGTTTGACACTCATCTGAAGAAAACAACCTTGTATTCCACTTTTTTTCTGTGTTTTTACACCTCATCTATTTTGTTTTGCCCAGAGAGGGACTTAATAAAGATTACTGGATCCTAAATTCAATGGTGTTTGGTTTTCAAAAGATACATTTTTCTTTCAACCTTCCTGTCTTCAAAAGCTAATGGGTTGTGTTGCGCTGTTGTAAGCCAGAGTCAGGTTGGTGGAGAAATCACAGCAATTATTCCTAATTGCTGCTGAAAACGTGCTTCCTTAGCAGAGGGGGGGGGGGACTAGTTTAGTTGACAGAAGTGCATATCTGCTAAATAGAAGAAATGCAATTAGTGGTTAGTTGAGATGTGGGAAAGAGAGATTTTACTTTGCAACAATTAACAAAAAAAAAGTTTAGAAATTATTTAAATTAAGCAAGATGTGTGAACCAGCACAGAAACTACACTGTTCAAGGTCTGTCATAATCACCCACTGCACTTCTCTTACAAAACATATTTGGGAAACAAGTGAATTTTGCCTTTATAATCTCATTAAATATAAATATATTCATTAATTAGAAGTAGAAAAACAGGAGCTTTGTAGTTAGGCAACTCCAAGTGTGAGCCAGGCTCTGCCATTTATAAGCTGTATGATGTTTTGCATGTTGTTAAACATTCATAAACCTGTTTCCTCTAAAACTAGATAATAATGAAATATCTTCAGACAGGTGATATAAAATTTAAATGAGATTATTATTTTTGAAATCATTCTATTATTTAATAATTTCATTGTTATTTTAAATAGTTTCTTATTTGCTGCACGATATTAAGCAATTTATTTAAACTCATCATCTGTAAAATGGATCTTTAATATATAGCTTTCAGGGACAATAGGTACAATCAACCAAGTAGATAATTACATATTCTTCATCTATCATGAAGTATCTAAATATGTGCTTGGCTTAGACTAATTACTGGAGAGATGGCTGTTCCCCTTTTCTTCTCTCCATCTTCCTCCCTCCCTCTCTTCATTCCTCTTTCTTCCTTCCTTCTTTCCTTCACTGGTGAGGTAGAGTTGAAAGGTTGGGAAAGACAATACCTTGGTTTCATCTACTCAGAATTGCCTCCCATCTCCTTCTGGGGTCTCTGTATCTGCAATTATGGAGACTGACAGAGTTACGGTAAATAACCCACCAGTTCAAATCTGAAAGCTCTGGAGGTGAAAGATGAGTGATTTTACAGGTAAGGCCACAGCTCCTCTCTCTTTCCAATCAGAAATCTAATAAAACAGTAAATCAATAGAGTTCCGCTTCCTCCTCCTCTTTTAACTTTCAGTGGAAAGTGACACCTTGGTTCATTAAAGGCAAAGACAATAGTCAGAAGATAAATTTGATCAAACCCTGAAGGTTGTCCTGCTCATAGCCTCTGAGGTAAACAGGTCCCATTAGTCAGGAAGATGAGGGTGCAGTCAGGAGACTCCTGGGCCCTGGGGCTGGGAGAGAGAACTGCCTTTCCTTAGGTCTCAGAAAAAACGAACACAAACATTAGGGATGAATAATGACGACTCGGCTTTTCATAGCCAGTATCTGGAGGGCTAAAGTGATTCCGAATTCAAGGGGCATTGTTGAAATACACCTCTCTTTCATGTTGAACTCAGTACCAGCATCGTCTATGAAACTTTTCCCACCTACCCCAGTCCCTCCAAATTAGAGTTATGGAGCATGTCTGGGGAACAGGACCTCAAAAAGGACTCCGAGAATGTTTCTAGTGAGAAATCCTAAGTTCCTCAAGCTTCATGTGTTTTTTTTTTTTTTTTTTCCTTCAAGACAGTCTTCCACAATTCTAGCCACATGGTTACTCTTAACAAATCCTAGTTTACTGACAATATTAACTACAGTTCAAAGTGCTAGAGAACTAGCGAATTCTTTAAATCACACAGAACAATTACGTTTCAGATGCAATTTAAAGTATTGGGAATTGGCATGATTTAAAAGAAAGAAAGGGAAAAATAATGTACTAATCAACTTTTGTTGCAATAAAACTGCATAACCAACATCTTCAAAATCCCAGGGTCTTACAATAATAAATGCTTCTTTTCTTGCTCACAGGTCTTTTGGTAGGCTATGGCTTCACTGAGCTTGGCTCTGGGTTTCAGATTGCTTCAGATCTGCTCCATTTGTTTCTTTATTTTCCTTGGACCAGTAGCTAACTGGGTCATATTCTTCTCACAATACATCACAGGAACACAAGAGGGTAAACCAAAACTTACACATATGAAGACTGTCCTTGAGTCATGTTGACAACATGATCTTTGCCAAGAAAGTCACACAGTCCAGGTCAACAACAATAATTTTATAGAAGGAAGGAAGAAAAATTGGAAACAATCAACTTTCCATAGGAACTAATATTTAAGTTTCTTGACAATGCTAATCACAGTGTTAAATGACTAACAAATATCTCATTTAGTCCTTACATTACTCTTGTGATATGGGATTTAATATCTCTATTTTATAAGTGAGGAAAGAGTCTCAGAGAAACTTAGCATCATATTCAAGGCCAAAAAGAAATGGTGCCATGTGGAGCAGGAGTTCAAGTGTAGGTCTCTTCAGTTCCAAACTCATCTATCTTTCCATTAAGTTATATTGATGCTGCATAGCGGACATTCAAAAATAGATATTATTTTTACCAGAACTGGGGAGTGTTGTTAGCACTTTGCATATATTAATCTTGCCATCATCTGTTTGTATTATGTAATATTATTATTTCCCATTTCATAGATGAGAACTGAATCACAGAAGGTTTAAACAATTTAATATACAGGCCATCTGTCTACAGTTCTATATGATAAGCTGTAGTCATTCTGGTGTTTTTGCATATAATGATTATAAGAATAATTAGCAAAGCACATGACACACACTATATATTCACACTATAATTATCACATTTAACCCTCCTGCTCACTTTAGAATTAATACCAGACTTCCCTGGTGGCACAGTGGTGAAGAATCTGCCTGCCAATGCAGGGGACACGGGTTCGAGCCCTGGTCTGGGAAGATCCCATTTGCCACGGAGCAACTAAGCCCGTGCGTCACAACTACTGGGCCTGTGCTCTAGAGCCCGTGAGCCACAATACTGAGCCCACTTGCCACAACTACTGAAGCCCGCTTGCCTAGAGCCCATGCTCCACAACAAGAGAAGCCACTGCAATGAGAAGCCCACACACCATAACGAAGAGTATCCCCCGATCTCTGCAACTAGAGAAAACCCGTGTGCAGCAACGAAGACCCAATGCTGCCAAAAATAAATAATAAAATAAAGTAACTAATTTAAGAAAAAGAATTAATACCTAAAATATATTCTGAATCTATCCGCTTCTCTCCATTTCCACTTCCAACTTGTTATATTATTCCAGATCATCTCTTGACTAAAATTCTTCAGGAGCTTCCTAACTAATTGCCCTGATTCCACTTTTCTCCCCCTGCAATACATTTTCCACATAGCAGCCTGCTTGAGTAATCTTTGCTGAAATGTAAATCAGATCATGTCATTTCCCTATTGGAAACCCCAATGGCTTCTGTCAGAATTTTATATAACATGCGAACTCTGTTTTGTCTTATAGGGCCTGAGATGATCTGCCTACATCTTTGATGGTATCAAGAACTACTCTCTGTTCTTGCCAACCTATAGCTTGCTTCCTCCTCAGACAACAGCCCAGGCTGTTTTCTGCTTTAGGACGTTTATACAGACTCACGGCAGCACTCAGTCTAAACATCATCCAAGAGAATGTTATTCTTAGCATTAACACTATTGGATATGTGTTTGATTTGTATGTTTATTTTTTGTCTTTCAATTATAATGAAGCTTTACGGGAGGAGGGGCCTTGTCTGCCTTGATCAGTGTTACCTTTCTGTTTCCATTGTCTAGAATACCACCCATGCATAAGAAGCACTGGGTTAATGGATGTTGAACATGCAATCTATAAATGAATATATAAAATCCACAGATGAGCTACAACCATACGATCTCATTTAATGCTCATAAAGAAAAAAATCTATTTTATGCATATTCAGAGTTTGAGGCTTAATATGAACACAGAATTAAGTAAACTGTAATCACAAGCATTTTTAAATGTTTTAAAGTTGCCAACAATAATTTTAATCCCATTCTCTCTAGGAATGTATTAGTTATCTTAAATGTAAAATGATTAAAATGCCAAGACACATGTATGAGAGTGTGTGGTACATGTATATTACATATACATATATATATGGAGAGAGAGAAAGAGAAGGAGAGATGGAAATAATTTTTTGTTTAGTGAGATATAATAAAAATAATTTTTCTTTGTATTTTCGATTGGTTTAAAGACTTGTAAGGGAAATATTGAGTATCTATGACTTAAAACTTTAAACCAATCGTATAACCAAACTCTTAAAATGTGCCTTCACTTTCACTGTGTGCATAACTGTATATATATTTTTAATATATATTTTTTATAAACCTAGAGAAAATGGGTTGGTCTATGATGACAATAGATCAGTCAAGATATAATCATTTACACATTTTCAATGTGCTCAGCACTGAGGGACATACATTAACTCATTCAACTCACAATTATTCTTGAGTGCCCACTGTATGCCAAGCAATGTGGTAAATTCTAAGAAATTAAAAAATGTGTTCCTTGGGCTTCCCTGGTGGCGCAGTGGTTGAGAATCTGCCTGCCAATGCAGGGGACATGGGTTCGAGCCCTGGTCTGGGAAAATCCCACATGCCGTGGAGCAAATGGGCCCGTGTGCCACAACTACTGAGCCTGCGCGTCTGGAGCCTGTGCTCCGCAACAAGAGAGGCCGCGACAGTGAGAGGCCCGCGCACCGCGATGAAGAGTGGCCCCCGCTTGCCGCAACTAGAGAAAGCCCTCGCACAGAAACGAAGACCCAACACACCCAAAAATAAATAAATTAATTAATTAATTAAAAAAAAAAAGTGTTCCTTGTACACAGTAAGCTTATGGAATAATACAGAAGAGGAGCATAATCTTTATACAAACGGTAGGAAACTGTATAATACAAGATGAAATTAAGCTTTTAATTATGGGTATTGAGAGTAGCAGTACAAAGAGAAAAATACAGGCTTCATAGGATAAGATGTTATTAAAGCAGCTAAAGGAATGGTATGACTGATATAGCCAGAAGGAGATAGAATTAAAACCAGGTAAACCATGTGGGGAACACCAAATTTAAGAAAGGGTATGCATATGGGTATGTGGGTCTGCATGTATCTGCGTACTTTGCAACAGTACACACATTAGACAAATCAAGTAGGAAAGAGGAATTCCATATAATTGTCCATGCCCCAATTCTCTGTTTAACTGCTTTTTCCATTTTGGTTTATACAATGTAGCCCTCACCTCAATGTACAAGTTACCTCCTAAGAACATGGGAATACAAGCCTTAATTGTGTAGAGGTAGAATTTTGATAATGCAAGAAAAGCAACATTTCTTTCCCAGGTTCCATAGCTTGCAATATCTCATACCAATTTTGGAAGTTCTGCTTTTCAAAGACAAAGGGTTGCTTTTAGTTTCTTTCTCCCTCCTGTTGTATCGATTGCCATCCAATCCACAGAAAGGAAGAAATCACTCCTTATTCAGGAAATGGAAGCTACTTTTGTTCAATTCATATAATGGCCAATTTAAGTTAGAAATCTTATCCATTTTCTACTTTGGTTACCTGTTTCACAAGCTCAGCACATTCCAAGATTCCTATTTTATGAAGCCAACAAGGATATTCAGAGAAATTGTCTGTCACATATTTCATACCCTAGGATTGCCAGGCTCATCAGAAAGACAATACTCGATTGATTCCAATAGTCAAGCAAGTTATAGTTATGTAAAAGATCCACAGATATTCGAGGATTACTTATCAACCTCGAATTCAAATTATTGAAATATCAATGCAAAATAACTTGAGACATTTAAAATATGTATATATTGTTAGATGTATAAAAGAAACTAGATAGACTTAAAAATAACAGTGAGAACAAAACAAAGAGATTTGAATAAATATTTTCACTGTAAAATCTATAAATCTGTATATTTGTTCCAGTAATGATGCCATTGCTCAAACTTTTACTGGAACTACGTTAATAAAGCTAAATTTTGGAGTAGTTTAGAAAACAAACTTTCTTAAATCAAAGCTTATTTTTTACCCTTAAATCTTTGTAATAAGATTAGTCTATAAATAACTACTAGGTATAGAAATTATTTTGAACAATGTGAATCAATTAAATCATGGTACCAAGAACTATTTCATGTCCTCTCCTCTTACCAGAAAAAGAAAAGAAAGGAAAATATAATTCAGAGGAGAAAAAGGTGACATAGAATCTAAAGACAATCTCTAAATGGATCTCCCAGGAGAGATTTGCATAATAAGATCACCATAATAGTCTGTAAGTTGTACATGTTAGTTTTGATGGAAAAAAAAATATATTATACAGATGAACTCTACTTTGTGGAAAATTGTCTCATTAATGTGAACACATATTTTATTTTTTGTGATCTCTACAATGTAGGCCATTCTAAGGAATTCATCACTTTTCTGTGATATTGGGGTTTTTTTCTAAAATTTCTATGAAGTGATTTGGAAATAACAGTTTTATGTTGACAATATAATTATGGAAGAAAAATCAGATTGTAATATTACTAATTAGAAGCAAATGCCTTTAAAAATAAGTTTATAGAAATTTAAAGATATAGAAAGTGATAACCAATTAAAAAATAACTCTATAGATGAACTGAAAGAAGAAAAATATCCTAAATAATCACTCTTTTCAGTATGTTTGCTATTTTTTTCTATTACTGACATAAAAACATTAAACTTCATATGACAAAAACTGTTAACTTTCTTCCCAAAAGAAATTTCCTTCTTTTTCACTGGTTAAAAAAAAAAAAAAAAATTTGGTTTTGTTCCAGTAACCCTTAGCATGATGCTCATAAGGTGGTCTTATGATAAATCATAACTAGTCCTGGACAGTGAATAAAAGGAGTCTGTATGCAGTCACTGGACATAGAAAGCAGGTAGCTGGGAGCTTCTGGGTCTGATTTACTCCATGATAAAAGAGACAACGTGAGGAGAAACCATGGTTTAGAGCCCCAGGCAGTTTTCAACATGTGACCCCCTACACGCTCGCTGGTAATGGCTGCCTTTTCTCTGTTCAGAGGCAGGGTTGGGTTCCTGCTGGCTCAGCTCTAAGTGTCCACCACCTTGGCAATGGTTGCCTTTGCTCTAGTGGAGAGCAGCACTGGAGCAAGAGGGGCTGGAACAGGCACCTGGTGTGGGCTGGTTTGCATGCCAGGGCTGTGGAGGAAAACAGGTTGGAGCCCCAGGCACCTTTCAGTTTGCTTCCTCTGCCTTGTTTCCTGGAGTAAGCAAGCATGTACTCATGCTCTTCATAAAAGTAGTCTCAGTTTGTTACAGCCCTCTGGTAAGTCCCACTAGTTTTCAAACCAGCTAAGAGGACTCATCTTCTTGATGTCAGAACCTGGGGTTGGGGTGCCCAATATGTGGCTCGAACCCCTTACTCCCCAAGGAGGATCCCCAAGCCCATGATAGTCCCCACCTCTTTCTGTGTCCCCTGCTAAGGGTAAGGGTCCTGGCCTGATCGCTTCGCCTCGCTCCCTACCTGACTCCATGTAGATCATTTTTTACAGCCTTTCTGTCAGTCTTCAGGTTGTTTTCAGCAGGAGTTGCTCCACGTGTAGATGTATTTTTGATGTGTTCATGGAGTGAGGTGTATTCAGCATCCTCCTATTCTGCCATCTTAATCTCCCTCTTATGTCCTCATCTTTTAATTTTTTTTTTTTTTTCTGTTCAGCTTGGGTGATTTCCACTACTTTCTCTTCTAGTTTGCTGATCTGTTCCTCTGCATCATCTAGCCTGTTGATTTCTTCTGGTGTGTGCTTTATTTCAGTTATGGTATTATTTGTCTCTGTTTGGTTCTTCTTTATATTTTCTAACTCTTTGTTAATAACTTCTAACTTCTCAATCTGTTCATCCAACCTTATCCCAAATTCTTTGAGCATCTTTACAATCACTACCTTAAACACTATTAGGTAGGTTGCTTATCTTCACTTCACTTAGTTCTTCCTCTGGGGTTTTATCTTGTTCCTTTGTTTGGAAAGTATTTCTCTGTCACTTCATTTTACCTAATTTGCTGTTTTTATTTCCATGTATTTGGTAGGTTGGTTACATTTCCCAATCTTGGAGAAGTGGCCTTATATAGGAAACATTGCATGAGGCCCAGCAGTGCACGTCCTTCTGGTCACCTGAGTTATATGCTCTAGGAGTGCCTTCTTTGTGGGCTTCATGGGTCCTTCTGTTGTGGTGGGTTTATGACTGCGGGCACACTGGTAGGCATGGCTGGGCCCCAGTCCACTTGGTTACTAGACCCTGTTTTGTGCAGAGGCTGCCAACCACTGGTGGGTGGGGCCAGGTCCTGCTGTGGCTGGCTGTTCAACCAGGGGTGTCCCAGTCCTGGGGCTGGACAACAGGTGAGTGGGCCCAGTCCTTGAAATGATAGTTGTGGGTCCATGGTAGTCCCAGGGCTGGTTTTGGCCTGCTAGTGGGAGAGGACAGGGTCCAGAGGGTCCCAGGGCTGGTGCCAACCCACTAGTGGGAGAGGCTGGGCCCTGGGGTTACTGCCAGCCCACTGATGTGCTAACAACCAGGTCCCACGGTTTCTGGATACAAGGCTCTGGGCATCCTGGAGTTCGTGTCAGCCCACAGTTGAGTGGGGCAGGAACTCAGCAGGTCCTGTGACTGGTGCCAGCCTGTTGGTGAGTGCACTGGGTTCTGATATTAGCTCATTTCGTTTTTGTGTTCAATAATATTCCATTGTCTAGATGTACCACACTTTATTTATCTATTCATCTATTGAAAGACATCTCAGTTGATTAAGTTTAGGCAACTATGAATAAAGCTGTTATGTTTACAACACACATGTTTATGTGTGTGCAGGTTTTTGTGTGGACATAAATTTTCAACTCCTTTGGATAAATAAATACCTACCAGGGAGTGTGATTACAGGGTGATATGTTAAGAGTATGTTTAATTTTGTTCAAAACTGCCAAATTATCTTTCCAAGTGATTGAACCACTTTTTAATTCCACCAGAAATGAATGAGAGCTCCTGTTGTCCCACATCCTTGCCAGCATTTGGTGTTGTCAGTGTTCTGGATTTGGCCATTCTAATAGGTTTATAGTTGTATCTCATTGATATTTTAATTTGTGTTTCCCTGATGACATATAATTTGAACATCTTTTCACATGATTATTTTCTATCTGTATGTTTTCTTTGATGAGCTATCTCAAAGTCTTTGGCCCATTTTTAAATTAGGTTGTCTATTTTCTTATTAGTGAATTTGAAGGACAGTTTGTATATTTTGGACAAAAGTCCTTTATCAGATGTGTCTTTTGCAAATATTTTCTTCCTGTTGGTGGTTTGTCCTCTCATTTCATGAATTCCAGATTATTAACTATTTTTTTCACAGATTGTTCCTTTGATGTTGAAACTAAAAATGTTATCACTATACCCAAGCTCATCTGGATGTTCTCCAATGTTATCATCTAGGAATTTCACAGTTTTGCTTTTCACACTTAGGTGGTGATCTATTTTGAGTTAACTTTTGTCAGGGGTGTGAGGTCTATGTCTAGGTTCATTTTTTTGCATGTAGATGCCCACTTGCTCCAGCACCTTTTGCTGAAAAAACTAAGTTTGCTCTCCTGTATTGTCTTTTTTCCTTGTCAAAGATCTGTTGATTATATTTACATCAGTCTATTTCTGGGTTCTCTTTTCTGCTCCATTGACCTATTTGTATATTACTTCATCAATACTACACTATCTTGATTACTATAGCTTTATAATTTGCTCATTTTTAAAAATCAGGTTATCTGTTTTTTTTGCTGCTGAGTTATGTGACTTCCTTATATATTTTGGATATTAACCCCTAATCCTATATATGATTTAGAATGTCCCATCTGTAGATTAACTTTTCATTTTGTTGATTTTTTTTTCCCTTGCTGTGCAGTTTTTTAATTTGATGTGTCCCATTTGTTTATTTCTACTTTTGTTTCCTTGCTTTTGGAGTCATATAAAAAATTACCAAGACTCACAACAAGGAGCATTTTCCTTTATTTTTCCTTTAGGGTTTTTATAATGTCAGGTCTTATAGTTAACTCTTTAATCCATTTTGAATTGACTTATGTGTATTGTGTAAGATAAGGGTCAATTTCAAAGTGGCATATAGGAAAAAATGTATACTTTCTAGTACATAAGGCAAAACTGTTATATTTAAGCTCATAAATTACTCTCCCCAATCATTTCTCCATGTTTAATAAAGAATGAGGCAAGGATTATTATTTGTTCTATTCCCTTCACTTCCCTCACTGATGCAAAAGCAAATTCTCTAAGTTATAAACCCAGTTTCAGTAACATTGTGATTTTTAAGGGCTTCAAAAAACTCTCACTTGTATGGTTTTGAAGCTTAATTTTAGGTAGTTGAAGACTTGCCATTCTAGATTTCATGTTTGGCCATGTATGCAAAAAATGATGTTTTATTCAGAATAGTTAGGGAAAGGGGATTCCTAATGGTTTCTGTCTGCCTTTGAAAGGAAGCCCTGTCTGCCACTTTAAATAAAAAGTTGAGGTAGGTGTTTTTATTATAGTCATTTCACAGAATGTAAAACTAAGGCCCTGAGAGAATCACTAGCTTTTCCAGTAACAAACAATGAATTTGTATAAATGAAACTTGAATTTATTCTTCAGACCTAATGTGATGTATAATCTTCAAGGAGCTTTTGCACACTCATGTGTTTATATTTCAAAAGGATATATAAACAGGTAGAAAGATAATCAAAGGTAAATATAACCAAGAATTGTACAATAAAAAATAATAATAACATTAATGGTAATGCTCCAAAATGAGCTGAGGAGGCAAAGTTGCTAAATTATACATAAATGCTATTTTATTGTTATTTTCAGCACAAAAGAAGAGGGAAAAGATAGTTCCTCATTTTGGGGCCAATTATGTAGCTGTGATGATTTTCTTCTTTCGTTTATATCTGAGCTTTTTCCAAAAAGGATTTGAAGCTGCTAAATGATGAATTAGATAGAAAAGCAGAACATCTTAATTCATATTTAGCTTTTCTCTTCTCTGTCAATAAAAGACCAAATAAAATGCCGGACTAAAATAGCAGCACAAACACAAATACCAGAGGCAGTTTCCCAAGATGATGTTCATGACAGATCGAGATATTTTATGTGAGCAGCTAGCTGTTTAAATCATTTCAAGTTCCCCAACAGACCAATTTGATACTAGACTGAAAGAACTATTTAGCAAGAGCTCTGAATGGCCCTTGATGATCATTGAGTCATTATTGTGAATAGGAGGATAACATCTGTAAAACTGGCAAATATCACATTGATTTTTACAATGGAGACTCAAAATGGAGTAAACAAACCGTGGCCTGGCTCACTTACCGTTGATCCTGGGCAAACTTCTCTAATCAAGGACAATTAACATAAGATTGGGTTCACTTGCACAGGTATTATCACATCAAACCCATTTATTTCCTTGGGAAATATAATAGATATTAGAAAAACTAGGTGGTGGACATAGGAATCAGTAAGGCATTTGATAACATTTCTTATGAGATGCTTGAAGCTGCAACGGAAAATAAAGATGAGATGCAACAGAAATTTATTGAATTAGAAATCATTTGAACAATTTTGCCTGAATGTGACTGGGATTTGGGTCAATTGGCTGGGTGATTTCTAGTGGTTACCTCAAGACTGTGCATAAAGACTATTCTGCCTGATTTACTTTTATAGCATGTTGTTAACAACAGAGATGTCATGTTTATCTAATTTACAGATGACACACTCCATATTTGGTATCTAAATTGGTATATGATTTGAGTAGTGTATTTGGAATGGTGATAGATCTCAAATTCATGTAAAATGACCATAGCATCCAACTAAATAATGAGATTCTCTTAATACAAGGGCTAAAAATAGAGGTAGAGTAAGGTACAATTCAGAATGTAGTAATTCTTATTGTAACAAAAAGTCATGGATGGAAAATATCCCCCTGGTAAGAGAATAAAGGAATAAAATGCTTGAGTAAAAAAACTATGATATTCATCTTCTCCTTTATGAAACATATAAGTGTTTTGTTGATGATATTCATATTTCAAAATAACAGCTGAGGAAAACACACAGCTGAGCACTCTGTAGCTTTCAGAAAGGGACAAAGTAAAGCATGAAATTTCAAGAAGAGAGGATCAGTAAGTGCACAAGTATGAGAAATGCATTGTATATGTGTTTGGGGACGAATAATACTCTCCTTGCATTCAGTCATCATAAAAAAATTAAATAGAGTCAAATGCCTCAAAAAACACAAATTCGGGGAAGATCATCATATAAATTGCATAAATATCTTCTGTTAAAAAGCACAGTTGAAGAAAATGAGACAAATAACCTGGAAATGATTTAAGGTAAAATTGGGTGTTTTTAAATATATAAAGGGTTATTACCAGAAGAAGTATTATGCAGAAGAAGGAACTGATTTATTCAAAAATCAGTAACAAAAAAAACCAGTGGAGACATCTAATAGTTAATGGGTAGCTACTATATTTCAGATACTTTATTTCAGATACTTTAAGTGTTTTATATACTTTTTTTGCTATTTATTCCTCAAAACTACTCCATTTTCTAATAAAGAAACTGAAAAAAATTGTAAAATGTTATGTTACTTTCATGTGACTTGTAAATAGCAGAGATGACCTTTTAATTCAGATCTATACTAGGTCTTCCTTTGGACTACTATGAACTATAACCTGATTCAGATCTCTCTTCAACAGGCAAAAGATCCAACATTCAACTCCTTTACTCCCTGGTATATGCATGGAATCAGGATGTAAGATTGATCAAAGAGGCTTAGTAGGTTTTGTAGTTTTTCCCCTAAGTTTGGCATCTAAATCCTTTAAGAATTGTGCTCAGCCACATGATTAAAATTGAACTTAGGAACAAAAGAGGCTCATACTGTTTCTCTAATAGGGAAGAATTAAGTTTAATAATTTACATAGCATTTCCATTTCTACCATTTTAATAACCCTGCAATCCTGTGAGACAGGTAGTAGTTTTCTTTCTATATAAAATAATTGCAACTGTATCATTTTCCAAGGATTCAACTAATTAGATATAAAACTTGGACTAGAACGTAATTCTAAGTAAGAGACACTTCCCTTTTCACTTATACAAAGGCAATTATATAAAATTATTCATAATCTATTCACATAGTGTGTTTATGGATTAAATTTTTATTATATATTAAAGAAACAGAAAAACAAAACTGAAACATTATTGTTTTTGCAGAGTGAAGCTTAGGCTTGTTCCCAACATAGTTGCCACCTGATACATATTTCAGAATAATTTCCTAGCTTATATTAAATGTGATGTTGTTCTGAGTGGTTTCCTAAATTGCTTTTGTGATCTTGACACCACCATCCCTCTGATACTATGTTTTTTAAAGCATACCATGGTTTCCAAATATTTACCTCTTTCTTTTTTTAATTTCCTAGGTCTCATCAACTGATTTTCTTTTTTAAATTTTTTAAATTAAAACAATATTTTTTTTATTTTTATTTTTTTGAGAGTACACTTGGGAATCTGACAGGCAAAATTTTGTTTTGTTTTGTTTTGTTTTGTTTTTATCTTTAGACTCCCTTTACCCATTTCTCTCAACTCTGGAAACCACCAAGTTTTTCTCTGATTTTTTTATTTTGTTTTATTGTTAGATTTCACATATAAAAGAGATTATATGATATTTGACTTTCTCTGTCTGACTTATTTTACCTAGCATAATGTCCTGAGGTTCATCCATGTATAGCCAAATAATATTCCATTATGTATACATAATATATATGATATATATGTATATATCTCACAATTTCTTCATTCATTCATCCACTGATGGACACTTAGGTTGTTTCTTTACCTTGGCTATTGTAAAGAATGCTTTAATGAATATGAAAGTGCATATATCTTTCCAAGTTATTGTTTTCATTTTCTAAATTTTGAACACACAGAATTCACAAAAGTGGAATTGCTGGACAACATGGTAGTTATATCTCTAGTTTTTGGAGAAGCTTCCAAACTATTTTCCATAGTTGCTGCACCAAATTTTTTTTCAGTTTATTTATTTATTTATTTATTTTCAGGCTTGCTGTTTATTTATTTTTCCATTCTTTTTCAAATTATTTTTCCATTTAGGTTATTACAGAATATCAAGCAGAGTTTCCTGTGCTATGCAGTACCAATATACAGTCCCACCAACAGCACACAAGGGTTCCCTTTCCTCTACATCCTTGCCAACATTTGTTATTTCTTGTCTTTTTTTTCATAATAACCATTCTAACAGGTGTGAGGTGCTATCTTACACAAAACTAACATGTGGCTTTGATTTGCACTTCCATGATAATTAAAATGTTGAGCATATTTTAATGTACCTGTTGGACATCTGTATGTCTTCTTTGGAAAAATGTCTATTCAGATTTTCTGCCCATTTTTTATTGGATTGCTGGATTTATGCTATTGAGTTGTTTGAGTTCTTTATATATTTTAGATATTAGCTCCTTATCAGATATATGATTGGCAAATATATTCTCCCATCCAGTTGGTTACCCTTTCATTCTGGTGATGGTTTCCTTTGCTGTGCAGAAACTTTCTAGTTTGATGTAGTCTCACTTACTTATTTTTGCTTTTATTGCTTTTCCTTTTGGTGTCAGGTTAATAAAAATCATTACCAAGACCTATGTCAAGGGGCTTACCATCTTTGTTTTTTTCTAGGAGTTTTATGGTTTTAGATCTTACAATCAAGTTTTTAATTCATTTTGAGGTTATTTTTTACATGGTGTGAGAATGTAGTGCAGTTTGATCATTTTGCAAGTAGCTGTCCAGTTTTCCCAACATCATTTGTTGAAGAGACTGTTTTCCCCATTGTGTACCTTGGCTGTTTTGTTGTAAATTAATTGACCCTATATGCATGGGTTTATTTCTGAGTCCTCTACTCTGTTCCATTGATCCAAGTATCTGTTCTTATGCTAATACCATACTCTTTCAATTACAGTAGCTTTGTAATAGAGTTTGAAGTCAGAGAGCATGATGCCTCTAGTTCTGTTCTTCTTTCTCAAGATTGCTTTGGCTATTTGGTTTAGGTTTGTTTGAATTGTTTTGTTTTGTGTGATTTCATACAAATTTTAGGATTATTTGTTCTATTTCTTTGAAAACTGCCATTGAAATTTTTATAGGGATTGCATTGAATCTGTAGATGGCTTTGGATAGTATGGACATTTTAACAATACTGATTCTTCTGATCCATGAGCACAGAATATCTTTCCATTTATTTGTGTCTTCTATTTTTTTTCATCAATACCTTGTAGTTTTCAGTGTATAGGTCTTTTACCTCCTTGTTTAAAGTTATTCCTAATTATTTTTATACAATTATAAATATTAATTTCTCTTTCTGATAGCTTATTATTAGTGTATAGCATGCAAAAGATTTTTGTGTATTGATTTTGTATCCTTCAACTTTACTGAATTTGTTTATTAGGTCTAAGCGTTTTTTGATGGAGTCTTTAAGACTTTCTATATATAATATCATGTTATCTGCAGATAGTGACAGATTTACATCTTCCTTTCCAATTTGGATGCCTTTTATTTCTTTTACTTGCCTAATTGTGGCTAGGACTTTCAATATTATGTTGAATAATCATGGTGAGAGTGGGCATTCTGGTCTTGTTCCTGATTTCTATTGAAAAGTTTTCAGCTTTTCACCATTGATTATGATGATACCTGTGGGCTTTTCATATATTGCCTTTTTTATGTTGAGGTAGTTTCCTCTATACCCACCTTATTGAGAGGTTTTTTGTTTGTTTCTTTTAAAATCAGGTACAGGTCATGTTATTAAAACCAAAGTTCACTGGGTTACTAGGTTCAATATTGGGTCAATTACTTGAATGTTATGATTTTTCCATCACAAAAGCTAATTGAAGAACAAAGAACAGATACTGCAAATGTGTCAGTAATGGATAGAATGGAAGTTTACTTCTTTAAGACTACAAAAAACTGTTGCATGAATGTCATGTTAAGGGGGAAAATAACTCTGAAATAATAAAGTATATTAAATACTAATGTCTTAGTATCAGCTGAACATAATGAAGAGTTAGTTTACTTAATCTTAAAGTCAAAGGTAGTTATCTAAGATGAGATAGGAAAAGGTTATTATTAGCAAAAACAAAACACATTTCTGTCAAGGTGGCATTTAACTAGTTATATTTAATATATAAAAATATTTATTTGGGAATGATTTATAAATATTTATACATATATAATTTATAAATATATAAACATATATAGAGAGGGATGTGATGTTGAAATCATAACACTTAAAAATTTACCCAGCATTGTAATCTGATAGTTTATTCTGGAAACTAGAAAGACAGCCCTCTGTTGGAATATGCTTTTAAGTACTCCTTTCCTTCCCTCATCCTTCCTTTCATGTACTCCTCTCTTGCCTTCTAGAAGACAAAAGAGATTATATTATCTGCTCCCCCACAAAAGTACGTAAGTAGATAATATTACTTCTGTTTTTCAGATAAAGAAAGTGAAATACAGATGAATTAAATAATTGAGTTGTCAATATTTTGAGTAAGTGTCAGTGCCAAATATGAAATCTAACCATGTAATTGTCTTCTTGGTTTGTAAGTAAAAAAATGAATAAACAAAACCGGACAGACATGAATTTCAGGACCATGAGAAAAATAAAAATCTCCTGCACCTGGAATGCTCTTACACTAAAAATTAGTAGACTCACAGAGAGAGCAAGATGGCCCTCAGAATTTTTATGTGATGAATAACCTATTGGACATACATTAACAAGGAAGCAGACATTCTCCAAAGTGGAATGGGATCAAATTTAATACAGCACACACTTCCACGTAGGTACCAGGCTTAGACTTTTAAAATAAGATAAAAAACCTAGGAAAGAGAAAAAAGGAGGGTGGGAGGATAAGGACACCAATCTGGTAAACCATGCCAGGTAGTCAAGGAACAAAAAGAAGCAAAATTCATTTAAGGAGTACGTTAAAGTTTTAAAACACATAGCTAAATCTTCGTGAAATTGTGGGAATTTCACAGAGAGAAATGAAAGTAGATCATTAAATGAAATACTGCTAGGCTTACTGTTGCAGGAAAAGAAATTACATAATAGAACATTTGAAATGCCACTGAAGTCATGATTGTTCTTCTAGTCCATACTATCAATTCATACTTATTGCCTATTATTGTCTGGTGAGCACACTGAGTTGAAGGTAATTTGAGATCATGGATAAAATATACATCATGTATATAAAATACATACTATCAAGATAACATAAATTTAGCCTCTGTCGGTCCATATTAAAATCCTCTGGGAACAAGTCAAGGAGATATTTAAAACTGTTCTGGGAAGTTGAACTTATCATTGTTTGGGTTTTGTGAATTAAAAAAAGGAGTTCATTGGGTTGGAAAAGTGAATTCCCAAAGACCTGAACTTGACTTTGGAAATTTAGGTTACTTTTACTTCCAAGGGAGAGAAAGACCCATGATCTACAAAACAGCTGACAGTTTATCACATTAGGTTTAGAGAAACACCAAAAGTCAAAATTAATCATGAGTTTCAATATCCTATCCACTTGGATCCAGCCTATGAATGCATTTCAATTGGCACTATAGGCAGTTAAAAAACAAACAAACAAATAGGAAGACCAGTTAGAAGGCAGCTCCATGGCAAGACATAAGGACTATCCCTGAATATAATTAAAGAAATAAAAGTTAGGAGTAAATTTAACAAATATAAGGGAAAAAAAACAATAAAAACAAAACTTGGTGATTGATTAGATAAGAAGGAATAAGAAGGAAATTAAGCAGAGGGACTAAATTAGGATATGGCGATTTTACTCTCAGATACACAGAACACAGGAGTAGCCTTTAGTGAAAATGGAAATATAATGAAGTTCTGTTTGAAAAAATTGAATCAGAGAGAGCTATGGAACATCTAAGTGGACATTTTCATTTTTAAGGGCTGGATATTGAGATGTAGGCATCAGCCAATTAAGTTTTTAAAATCTTTCGTTGACTTCCCATTATTTTTTTTTCCAATGTCAGTTCACTTTCCATAAATCATGATTTATAGCACCTAGGAGTTTTGGATTTCATGAATTAGTATAAATATGGAAAACTTGATTAACTGATCTGGATAATTCCAAGAAATAAAATGTAATTACTCAAATACTATAACATAGTTTATTTATAAGCCCTGAGAAGTCAAGAATTTACTGAGCACTAGATGCTCAGAAGAAGACATAAAAGAAGGTCTGTTTCTAAAGAATGCATATTCTTTTAAAAGAGATAAAATATACCCATAAGCAAAATTAAAATCACACACCAACAATAGAATAAGCTTAGCTGGAAACTGTAAACAAAAATAATAGAAATGTCCATGATTTATCTAATCAGAAACAGATTGATATAACACCTGAGTTTAGAATAGAAAGCCTTATATCATCTCTTATATTATATTATCACAGCACAATGAAAAATTTAATAAACTAGATTCAGTAAATGAAAAATCTGAGAAAACATTTTTTAATGTTTAAGAAAACATCATAAGCCCTAGGACTTACAGTAGAACTCATGTATATACCACAGTATTAGATTTTTTAACCACACCCCTTTTCCATTAAGTTAATTTGTCTTCTGATGAGATTGTTGCTTAGAGATGACTATAAATAATTTTTGAAACACTTTTTCTCCAAAGCGTGATTCATATTTTAAGGAATCATCTAATTTTGGAGACCTTCTTTCCAGGTGCATCTCCATTCTATGGGAAACCACATGGATTGATGTAAAGTTTATTGACTGAATTTAGTCAGACAGGTGTGGGTTGAAATTATGGTTCAACATTTTACTAACCATTTGATTAAGAGCAAATTTTTTAAAAAATTTGAGATGGGGGCTGTGATTTGTAATACGACAACAGTAAGGTATACTTTGTTAGTTTGCGGTAAAGACAAAATGATGGAAAAACTTGAAGAGCTGAACAAGGTGGTCCTCAAATGCTGGCAGTATGTCTCCTTATTTCTTTACCAGGGATAACACCTGTAATTTTTGAAGAAAAATCATTAATTTCACATCTCAGTAGTATATCTTCGTCCCATTAATTCAGGTATATTCCTTCTGCTTTCACTTTTTCTCAGGTAAGAATATGTCAGCCATGCATATCTTGGAAGAATTTATCTTCTGTGTCTTTATGCCCATTGTCAGGGGATGCAGGTAGAATGCACTTGACTATCAACATTAACACTTTGCTCTAAAATCCTATTTAATTTAAAATCCTCTACGTTTCTGTGTTAGTCAGAGTAGCCCAGATTATCCTGGACTGGGACACCCAAAACAGGCTAATGGGGAAGGTACCACTCAACGTTGGTGGCTGTGATGCCAGAGGGAGAAAAGAGATTCAGGTGACTTTTACAGAAGGAATTCAGGGTTCTGGCTCAGAAGGGACCCATGTCACTTCCAATTATGATTCTTAGTCCCACTCGGCCGTAAGACACCAGGGAGTACAATCCTGTCATGCTTCCAGAAAACTGAGAGCCACAGATATTTAGCAAATAGCACAAATAATGACCAGAGTTATGACTTAATACACATGCACATTATGTGTGTTGAGAACACATTCCAAAAATCCTGGGTATGGAAAAACAACTTTATTTTTTCATTACTAAAATATATATCTGTCTGAAGTTCCCATTTTGCCTAGTGACAAAACTCTTACCCATTAAATTGCAGAAAAATTCAGTCACTTCCAGGCTTTCCTAGTAATGCTTAGTCATTGAAGATTTAAAGTGAGCCAAATTAGCACTTTTACCATCTGCGTATAATCAGGGATATGTAGAGTGAGATCATGGCATCGCACACATATAGCTTAACATGTACTGCTTGTTGCCTAAGGTTGCTTGTTTGTTCATCATCTACAAGACTGTTCTCAAAAGATAGTATAGAAGCAGGGAGCCAAGCTTCCTCTCCTACGCTAAAATCAATGGGAGGAAATAGAATTAGACATGGCCCAGAGAGCAAAATTTAATAGAGGAAACAAGAGAGTAATATACAAAAAGATACCACATAGTTCATAGCAACTACCAAAAGAATGACTATCAATAGAGAGTGCTGGAAAGTTTGCTGAACAAGGAAGTTAGCCCTCCAAGATAGGGAGATTTCAGTAGAGAAAAGGAAAAACGCAGATCTTAGTGCACCCACAATCAAGAGCAATGTATAACAACATACCTATTTATATTAAATTCAAATTTTAATAAAAACTAATCTTTATTAACTATTTACTAAAGTTAGCTTCTCATGTTAAGCACTTAATGTGCACTGTTTCCCTTAATTCTCATAATCACTTTATGAGGTCAAATGAATTCATGCTCATTTTAAAGATGTGTGATATTTAAAGTGGCTTAATAACTGAACTTATAATTGTCAAAGAACTCATGTGTAGATCTTTCTTACTCCACCTGGATGGTCCTGACCATTGCACTGTTCTTTATTTGCTAATGTTCAACTTATTTGGTATCAATTTGCAAATACAGCACACTAACATATATTCAAATTTCTTCAATTCATTTATGAATGAATTATGAGTGGGAGCAGTTATAAGATCCTCTTATGCCCTGCGTTTGTGTTCTGACTCCATCTTACAATAGCTCTTTGAACATGAATAGATCATTAATTTTTTGAGTATCTCTGATTCTTCATTTATATATAACAGAGATAAAATAGAAATTAAATATTAATTGCCTTGCCAATCTTACAATGTCAGTTTGTCTACTGAACTAGGTATTATATAGAAATGTAGACAATAAAATAAATTATATGTATATACAGTACATACATATGTATATACATATATAGTCATTATTACTGGAAATGTTTCCACATGGAAAGAATAGAATATTAAAAAGATAAGGATTAGCCTATAAATGAAATGTCCATGATGTAATTCATGAACCTACCAGGCAAGTAGGAGCATTCAAAAAGAAATATTTGGAAACTTATCTGGAAATGTTGGACTATAATAAAGCAAAACATTAGTGCCAGACAGAGTATTTCAAAAACAAATTCACCTTCCAATGGCCAGAGATAAAAACAAATTTCACCAACTCCAATTCCCCTGACATTATTGTCAGGTGTCCAGTGTTCTACTGTATCTAATACTTTGCAAAAAAATAATGTCTAAGTATTCTATTTTTATTAGTGCAATGAATACTCTATCAACTCTACCTCAGTTTCCTGAATCAAAATGATCATGACAACTTTCCAGCTGATGTATGAGTAAATGTTTGGGTAGCCTAAGGTGATGATGGACAGGATCCTTCAAATTTAAAGCAATGTCTGGAAGATGTTCATTATAGAGGACAAAGAAAAACAGAACAAAACTATAAACCACAGTCAATATTAGAATTATACTAAAAATGTTTACAGGCTATATATTGAGAATAACAGATCCATCCTCATAAATGCAGATGCATTTCCTCTTATATTAATGGATCTGTAAGTGAATGCTATAAAACACAATTGCACTACTGGAAAACTGCAGAAGTATCAATTTAGGTGATCTATAATACAGAGAAAAAGGAAGCCACAATGTCCAAGTTTTTGTCATGTTAATTAGCCTAACCCCCTATTTCACACAGTCAATAAAAATTCAAGCCAATTTCCCAGATCTGTGCAGGACGTAAGAGTAATCAATGTTCACAATCCAGTTGTGAGTTAGGATGATCCAACATTGAGGTTAACTGACAAGAAGGTAAGAGAGACTAAATCTATAGGTCTTTTGTCACAAATAAGTGCTACCTGAGCCAATAATAATAGGTCAGTGAATCAGCAGCTAGGTTTAAAATGTTTACTGTCAATAGAACTTGCAAGTACTCAAATAAAAGTCCAAATAGCTTTCTAAATTATTGTATTAATGCATCAGTAAGTAGCTTTTGAGTATCTACCATCTGTCCAAAATTGTGTTGCTGTTAACTCCTGTCTTGTTTCCTCTTCAGTAATTGCTCAAATTTACACATTCACCCTTATCCTCAAGCAACCTACATGTTCCAAATCTATTCTAGTTTGAAAGTCAAAGCCAAAGAGAACAGTGTGGTTGTCAGTAGCCTCAGGTGTGCTCATCATTATAATCAGCCCCAATGATTGTAAACCTATCTGTCCCCAATGAGTGATCCCAAAGCACCTGTAATGTCCCTGCTAAAGCTTTCCCATATAACCTGCTCTTATCTACTCCATTACACAAACACTGTAGACCCATTGACTGTGTTTAGATTTAAGTTTCACTACCTCTAACTCACATTTCCGGAACAACTGGAGCCCATGGGTGTTCCCATGACATTTTGCTGATCTCTTGCTAATGCAGTGAGCTGAACCCTATTTCCCATAAGCCACACATTTCTCTCTTAGTCATTGTCAAGATGAGGCCTAGATTACACCAATTGTCTCAAACCAGGATGAGAAGATTTCACCTTTATATTCCTCTGGCTTGGTACAGGAAAAGTATCCTAAATCATATGCTGATGGGAACCTAGAAAGTCATCTATCATTATCCTTTCATTAAAGATAATAACCTGACACTCACTGTCACTGTGATCTTGGCTGAAGTGGAAGATTGCCAAGATTCATTACTAGGATAGTCACACTGCAAAGCTCATGTTAATTCTTCTTTCCCATGAAAGCCTGACAGCAATGGAGTAATACATAGGTAAAATGGACCCAGATTATGGACAGCCCTGAAAACCATGCAGAAGAGTTTGCAATTTATTTGATATGTTGTTTCCCTGAGTAGGAAAAATCCAAGTCAAAGTAGAATTTTAGTCTAGTGACCATGCACTAATTTGTTCACAAAATAGCTAGTTTTTACTTATGTCTGATGTAACTTGTAGTAGTGCTACATTTCAATGTCAAGAGATTTCCTATTTGGACAAAAAATTATTGTCTCCCTGTATTTTATGGAGTTGATAAAGCGAGGTTGTTTAGATTAATGGGCAAAGTATCCATTGTCTATAATGCCTTTGAGACCGTCATTGACCAAAGAGTAATATTTTGTTCAGTATTCTTTACCTACCACCTCTTGATCAAGCAAACATGCTCTTCATTCACATATCTCTTCAATCATCCTGCTTCTGCCTAGGTTAGTTTTTGTCTTGTGTGGATAAAAATAGAATGACTTCTCAGGTCTGATTTGCCTGGGGGTTAATATTTTTAATTACTTACCATATTTTCTCAAAATATCATTTTTCCATAATAACTCTAACTTTTTTATTATTGAAACTTGATTTTTTTAATATGCTACATTTATTTTTTTTTTCTGGACACCCAGGTTCTAGAATCCAAAAAAAAAAAAAAAAAAAAAATAGGATACATTTGTACCTATCTCCCCATGAAGTTGCAGATATAATAAGCCATCTAAATCTTTAAACACTTGCTAGGAAAGGTGGGGATGCATACTCAGATATCCAACCCTCTCTTTAAAATTCAGACTTAAATCCTGATAATTTACAAATTCCTTTATCAGCTCTGAAGACTCTGAAAAGTACAACATAAATCTCTTCTAGATATAAAGCTACAGTCTCCCATGCCATCAAAAAATAGCTTCTCATGAGAGGCAGCAGTAACCCCTAAAAGAAGTGGGACAGAAAAACTCATAGAGATATGTAAAGAATCTTAATTGAACTTTACCTGGTAACTCTATCTTGATAACATCTAAACGTATCAGGGAAGTGCAGGTGTATACTTGAAGCAGTGAACAATGGCACTAAGAAATAGACTGGGTTTATTCATAGAATATCCCTGGCACGAAGGTGATTTAAATACAAGACAGATACTTACAGTTTGTCTTGGTAAAGGGCCTCACCTAACATAGAGGAAAACATGTTGCAGAGAAACATCTGATTGAGATAGTCAGAACCTGTCGTTCTATGCACAAGATTATGATTCTAATAACAATCAAGAATACCATGATAAAATCAAGAGGAAATAAACTAGATACATATATGTACAGATACCAATCTTTATCAGCATTCTTTTTTTAAAGGGAGAGTACATCAGAAAAAAAAATGGCTTATGAAAATACTTATCAATAAGAAAGATAAAACATCAATTTAAAATGCTAAGAAAAAGCATAATTTAAAATTATTTACTATACAAATAAAAGAATATTTTGGGAATCATACTTTGTGTTTCCACGTAATTCAAATAGATTCTATGAAGTAAAAGATATTTTAAAAAAATAAGACAAAGAGTTAAATATAAAGCTAAACAAAATATATAAAATAATGATAATCAAGATATTGGAGGGCTTCCCTCGTGGTGCAGTGGTTGAGAATCAGCCTGCCAATGCAGGGCACAGGGGTTCGAGCCCTGGTCTGGGAAGATCCCACGTGCCACGGAGCGGCTAGGCCCATGAGCCACAATTACTGAGGTTGCGCGTCTGGAGCCTGTGCTCGGCAACAAGAGAGGCCGCGACAGTGAGAGGCCCACGCACCTCGATGAAGAGTGGCCCCCGCTTGCCACAACTAGAGAAAGCCCTCGCACAGAAACGAAGACCCAACACAGCCATAAATAAATAAATAAATAAATAAATAAATAAATAAAGAGGATGCATTTCAAATAGTAAAAAAAAAAGATATTGGACATCAAGCAATAAAGAACAGTGACTCCTGAGACAGGAAAAAATGAATTGAGCCCTACAGTGACTCAGCTTTATTGGAAATACATGCAGAGCCCACTGTCTCCCTCTGTTGAGGAGATGAAGCTTGAAGTTTGGGGAAGCCATGGAGGCTAGTGTACACGGAACAGAATAGCAGAAACAACAGAGCTACATGAAGAGGGAGTTACATGTATCTGCATAGCTCTTGTAGCTTCCTGAACATATAATCATAACTTTTTATGTTCTTTCTATTAATTCTATCACATCATTTATGGGTCAGTTTTGATTTATTGATTTTTTTTTCTTGTTACGAGTTGTCTTATCCTGATTCTTTGCATTTCTAGTAATTTCTGATTTTATGACAGAAATTAATTTTATCTCTTTGGATGCTGGATATTTTTATATTCCTGTAAATACTTTCGAACTTTGTTTTTTTGACACAGAAATTTATGTAGAAGCCATTTGATGCTTTCAGGTCTTGCTTTTAGGTTTGCTAGATGGAACCAGAACTTAATTAATCTAGGTTTAAATTTTTTTCCTGCTCGTGAGGTTAAGACCTCTCTACTCAACATGATTCTCCCTGAAATATGATAGTCTGAGTCTGGGTAGTGATTACAACTGCTGTTCTTGGCATTTTCTAATTTCTGGGCACTGTTCTAGCCAATACTTTGGGGTGGTTCTTTCCCCTATCCTCAGATGCATGCACTTACCAGTATTTAATTAAATTCTCTATGAGATTATCAGGTTGGATTAAAGAAAACACAATACCCATATATGCTGCCTGAAAAAGTCATTTAAGTATAGACACAAATAAAGGTGAAAGGTTTGAAAAAGGTACCATGTTAACACTGGAAACAAAGAAAGCTGGAGTAGATATATTCATACTAGATTAAGGAGACTTCAGAGCAAAGTCTTTAA
Source organism: Balaenoptera physalus (assembly GCF_965194825.1). NCBI lineage: Eukaryota > Metazoa > Chordata > Mammalia > Artiodactyla > Balaenopteridae > Balaenoptera > Balaenoptera physalus. The sequence goes on from NC_138894.1 coordinate 21,192,607, forward strand.
TCAGGAATAAAGAGGATCATTTCATAATAACAAAGAGGTAGTTTATAAAGATGGTATAACAAACTTGTGTATGCACCGAATAGGAGAGTTTTAAAGTACCTGAAGCATAGAACTGCAAGGAAAAATATGTAGTAGACAAATCCTCAAATATATTTAGGGATTTCAATATTTCTATCTCATAATAAACAGTACAAGCAGAGACAGAAAACCAAATAAAGATATAGAAGATTTGAACAACACTATTAGCCAATTTTGACCAATCCATATTTATAGAATAGTCCAAACAAGAACAGAAGCAGAATATACATCTTTTCCCAGTGCACATGGAGCCTTCACAGAGATGGATCATATTTTGGGTTGTAAAACTTTTTTCAATAAATTTAAAGAATTCAAGCTATACAAAGTATGCTCCCTTATTACAATGGAATCACAGTAAAAATCAATAAAAAAATGCTGAGAATCCCTGAATATTTGGAAACTAAGTAACACAATTTTAAATAATCAACTGGTTAAACATGAAATCAAAAGTGAAATTTAAGAAGTATTTGAAATGAGATACAAAATGAAAGTACAACATTTAAAAAGTCACAGATTCAGCTAGAACAGTACTTAATGAGAAATTTATAGAACTAAGTTCTGTATTAGAAAAGAAGATGATCTCAATCAAAAGCTTTAGCTTCCACCTTAAGAAAGTAGGAAAACAAACTATTAAACTATAAAGGGACTTAAAGTAAAAGAAAACCAAAATCAGATAAATCAAAATAAAGGAAATATAAATAAAGATCACACAGGAAATAAGCAAAATAGAGAAAAAGCAAGAGAAGGAAGGAAACAAATCACAATGAAGTACCACTACACATTTATTAGAATGTTTAAAATATAGAAAACTTACTTATACCAAGTATTATTTTATCCATGTTTTTAAAATAATTTTATTTACTTATTTATTTATTTACTTTTGGCTGTGTTTGGCTGTTGCTGCACATGGGCTTTCTCTAGTTGTAGCGAAGGGGGGTTACTCTTCATCGTGGTGTATGGGTTTCTCATTGCAGTGGCTTCTCTTGTTGTGGAGCATGGGCTCTAGGCATATGGGCTTCAGTAGATGTTGCACACAGGCTCAGTAGTTGTGGCTCAGGCACTCTAGAGCCCAGGCTCAGTATTTGTGGTTCATGGGCTTAGTTACTCCATGGCATGTGGGATCTTCCCAGATCAGGGCTTGAACCCGTGTCCCCTGCATTGGCAGGTGGATTCTTAACCACTGCACCACCAGGGAAGCCCTTATTCCAAGTATTGTCAAGTGTGTGGATCAACTCAAAATTTCGTAGACTGCTGATAAGACTGCAAAATGATGCCACCATGTTGGAGAACAATTGGCAGTTTATGAAAATGTTAAACAAACACCAATCTTATAACTCAGCTAGTCCACTCCTAGGTGTTTACTCAAGAGAAATAAAGCATGTGTTTACATAGTATTCTACATGAATATTTATAGCAGCTTTATTTACAGTAGCCAAATACAGGAATCAACCCAGATATACTTTAAGGAGTGACTGGATAAACTAATCATTGTATATCCATACAATAGAATACTACTCAATAATAATAATAAAAAAGAATAAGGTATCAATCCATCCAACAACACAAATGAATAAGTATGTTGAATAAAAAAATAAGCCAATGAAACCCTTTAAAAAACAGAAAAGTATACATGTTTTATGAATCATTTATATAAAAAATTCTAGAAAAAGCAAGCTAGTCTATAATGAGAACAATTAGATTTATAATTGCCTATGAATGAAGGAAAGGAAGGAGTTCTGGGAGAGTATGAGATTAGGAAGCGACATCAGGACAGTTTGGGGTTGATGAATATCTCCATTCTCTTACTGCAGTGTTGCTTAGTGAATGCATATGTATGCCAAAATGTATCAAATTGTATATTTTAATGTGTGCAATTTATTGTATTTCAATATTACTTCAATAAAGCTATGTGTGAGTATGTTTGTGTGTGTTTAAGGAACTGGTTGGTAAACAAGAAGAAAAAAATAAGTGGGATGAGATAAGAAAGATGTTAAAAAAAATAATATTTCAAAAGCAAAATTAAAATTAGAAATAATAAAAGGCAGACAAAAATGAATAACATTTAATAATTTATTTAGGGATAAATTTGAGAACATATAAAAAAATCCTGATGGGATGTCAGCAAGATGACAGAATAGGAAGTCCTAGACCCTTTTAACCCTCATAGAGACATTACATGGACTAATATTGTTTCTGAGAAATCCAGAAACCAGTTAAGAGGATCTTATATCCAAGGTGAGTGCAAAACCAGCCACATTAAAAAGTATGAAAATTTGTGGCACTCACTACTAGTTACCTTCCCCAGCTCAGTGTGTTGTGATCAGGAGAAATGTCTCAGTTTCCAGCTTCTTTCTGGGGAGGGAAAGACAAGATTAACACATACATCCAAGATTCATACATTTTGAGGGGCTGCCCAAGGGACTGCTTTCTACCCTGCCTGAATCTCATGCTGAGAGGAAAGGTCACTAGGATGGGGACCACTGAGAGCAAAGTTGGTGGTTTGGAGCAGCAGGCAATAGTCCCTTCCTCCAGCTCAGTGTGGAACAAGTGGGAGAAAAAACACTAATATATTCTCTCTGAAAAGAAAATGATCTGATGTGCATGTCCAATATTTAGGCTTTTTGGGTGGCCTGCCTGAGGGACCAGTCTTTCTGTCTTGCCTGAGTTAGAGCACTGACAGTGCCCCACATCTTGTAAAACTGGAGAGGCTGCTGAGGAGAAAAGGAAGTTGGACAGTTTGCAGCAGTCCAGAGAACCTGCAGCACTGCATACAGACACTAGAGGAAGCAAGAGGTTATGAGATCATTAAACAAAGAAACAGGCAACCTTCTTTAATAGTGAATTTACCCACACAAGCCCAGAGAAGATTCATCCACTGAAAATGTTTGAGAGGTCCCAGCATCTCTAGGTGGGCTGATTGGTGAAGGTCTTTCCCTGAATGCGGCCAGTCTATAAAGACTGGGAGTGGAAGCTATTTTTTCAAATGTGTGGATTCTAACACAAAGTTACAAAACACATGAAGAAATACAGAAACATGGTCCAATCAAAGGAACAGAATAACTCTCTAAAACCAACCCTAAAGAAATGGAGGTATATGAATTACCAGAAAAAAGGTTCAAAATAACCAACACAAAGATGATTGACTGCTCAGCAAAGCAGTGAACAAAATGAGAATATTAACAAAGAAATAGAAAACATAAAAATTAATGAAACTGAAATTTTGGTGCTAGAAAATACAATAACTGAACTGATAAATTCACTAGAGGAGTTTAACAACAGAATAGATCAAGCAGAAGACAGAATCAGTAAATTTTAAAACAGATCACCTGAAATTATCCAGTCAGAACAGCAAAAAGAAAGAAAAAGAGTTAAGGAAGCCTAAGTGACACCATCAAATAGGTCAATATTATGCACATTATGATAATCTCAGAAGAAGAGAAAAACAGGCAGAAAGCTTATTTGAAGAAGCAATTGCCAAAAACTTTCCAAATCTGAAAGAAGGAAATGTACATTCAGATTCAAAGAGCCTGGTGGACCCTAACTAATATAAAATCAAAGAAGTCCAAACAGTCACATTACAATCAAATTGTCAAAAGTCAAAAACAAAGAGAGAATTTTCAAAGAAGCAAAAGAAAAATCACATATAAGAGAGCTCCCAATGGACTATCAGTGGATTTCTCAGAAGAAACATTACAGGCCAGAAGGGAATGGGATAATTAAAACAAAACACCAAAAGAAAAAAAAAAAAAGCTGCCAACCAAGAGTAATATAACTAGCAAAATTATCCCTCAAAATGAAAGAGAAATAAAGCCCTTCATAAATTAACAAAAACTAAAAGAGTTCATCACCAATAGACTTGCATCACAAGAGATGAAACAGGGAGTTTTTCAAGTTGAAAAAAAAGAAGTCTAGATAGCCCTGTGAAAATATGTGAAAGTACAAAGCTAACTGGGAAAGGAAAATATATAGACAAATACAGAATACTGTAATATACTGTAATGGTAGTGCACAAATCCTTTAATTCTGGTAATGATATTAAAAGACAAAAGTCTTTTAATGTAACTATAAAATAGATTAATGGATAAACCATATAAAAAGATGTATTTTGTGACATCAAAAACATAAAGTGTATAGGAAGAAACTTAAAAGTATAGAGTTTTTGTATGCTATTGAAGTTATTATCAGCTTAAAATAGATTGTTATAATTATAGGATGTTTTACATAAGCCTCGTGGTAATCACACAAGATACCTACAGAAGATACTGAAAAGAAAATGAATATGGAATAAAAACATGTAGTTACAAAAACAGCAAAACACAAAGGAAGATGGAAAGTAAGAGACGGTCAAAAAGCTACAAGATCAGACAGAAAGCCATTAACAGAGTCAGCAGTAATGCTGTCTTTACTGGTAATTACTTTAAATTTAATGAATTAAACTTCCTAACAAAAAGATATAGTGGCTGAATGGATGAAAAAAAAAAAAACAAGATCATACTACATACTCTCTATAAGAGACTCACTTTAGATGAAAGAACACACATACGCTGAAGTGAACAAATGAAAATAAAATATTCCATGCTAATAGTAACCAAAAGAGTGCAGGGGTGGTCGTTTATGTTAGACAAGGTAGACTTTAAGTCAAAAACTGTCAGAAGAGACAAAGTAGTATATTGCACAACAATAAAAAGAGTCAGTTACCTGGAAGACATGGCAAACTTAATTAAACAGCAAAAGTAGGATTATACACTATGACCAAGTGAGATTTATCCTTGGGATTTAAGGATGTTACAACATTTTAAAATTAATGTGATAAACTACATTAACAAAACAAAGGATAAAAATCACATGCTCATCTAAATGGATGCAGAAAAGCATTTGACAAAATTAATACATGTTCATGATAAAAACACCAGGAATAGAAAGAAATTATTTCAACATTATAAAAGTCAAATGGAAAGCACACAATTAACGTACTCAGTGGTGAAAAACTAAAAGCTTTTTTCTTCTAATATCAGGAACAAGGTAAGGATGCCCACTCCAGACACTTCTATTCAACATAGTATTGGAAGTCAGAGCTAGAGCAATTAATCAAGAGAAAGAAATAAAAGTCATCTAAATCAAAAAGAAAGAAGTAAAATGATTTCCATTTACATATGACATGATATTATATGTAGAAATCCTTGAAGATTATACATATACACACACAATAATTTATTAGAACAAATAAACAAATTCAGCAGAATTGCAGGATACAAATCAGCATCTAAAATAAGTTGTGTTTCTGTACATTAACATTGAACAATCTGAAAGTAATGAAGACTGTAATCTCATTCATAATAGCATCAAAAACAATAAAATACTTAGGAAAAAACTTAGGAATAAACCAAGGAGGTAAAAGACTTGGCTAAAAACTACAAAACATGAGAAAATTAAAGACACAAATAAATGGAAAGACATCTTAGTTCATTGATTAGAAGATTAATATTGTTAAAATGTCTATACTACTCCAAAAGATCTACAGATTGAATGCAATCCCTATCAAAATTTCAGTGATGTTTTTTGTGGAAATAGGAAAACACATCCTAAAATTCATAGGAAACAACAAAAGGTCTTGAAGAGCCAAAACAATCTTGAGACATAGGAATAAATCCACACTCCTGACTTCAAAACATATCACTAAGCTACAGTGATCAAAACAATATGATGCTGGTATAAAGACCAATGGAACAGGAGAGAGCCCAGAAATAAACCCATGAGTATACAGTCAAGTAGTCTTTGGCAAAGGAGACAAGAATAAGCAATTGGGAAAAGGATAATCTTCTTAACCAATGGTGTTAGGAAAACTGGAAAACTATATGCAGAAGAATGAACTTGAATTCTTACTTAATGCCATAAACAAAAATCAACCTAAAATGTATTAAAGACCTTAAAACTTCTAGAAGAAACTTTAAAACTCCTAGGAGAAAATATAGAGGAAAAGCTTCATGACGTTAATCTTGACAATGATTTCTTGGATATATCACTAAAATCATAGGAAACAACAGAAAAATAGACAAGTGAGACTACAGCAAACTAAGTAGCTTCTGTGCAGCAAAGGAAAAAATCAAAAGAGCAAAAAGACAATCTAAAGAATGGGAGAAAATATTTGTAAACCATATATTAGATAAAGGGTTAATATCAAATTATGTAAATAAATTGTTCAACTCAATAGCAAAATAAATAAATTGATTTTAAAAATTGACAAAGAATTTGAGTAGACACATATACAAATGCCAATGGGTATATGAAAATGTGTTCAACATCGTTAATCATCATATAATAAGTTCTGAACATTGGTGTCCCCCTAAAATTCCTTTGTTAAGATCTCAACTCCCAATGTGATGGTATTAGGAGGTGAGGCCTTTGGTAGATGACTAGGTCATGAGAGTGGACCCCACAAGAATGGAATTAGTACCCTTATAAAAGAGATCTCAGAGAGCTACCTCCCTCTTCTAATATGGAGACACAGCAAAAAGTCAGCAGTCTACACTCACAAAAGGGCCTTCACCAGAACCAGACCATGCTGATGCCCTAAATTTGAACTTCCAGCTTCTACAACTGTGAGAAAAAAATTTCTGTTGTTTATAAGCCACTCATTCTGTGGTATTTTGTGATAACATTCCAAACAGACTAAGACATCATGTAAATGCCATTCTAAACCACACATCTGTTAGAATGAGCTTTATCAAAACACATAAAATAAGTCTTGACAAGAATTTAGAAAAATTGGAACCCTTGTGCACTACCATTGGTGGAAACATAAAATAGTGTTGCCACTAAGGAAAACAGTTTGAAGTTTCCTCAAAAAATTAAAAAATAGAACTACCATATAATCAGCAATCCCACTTCTTGTATATATCCAGAAGATTAGAAAATAGGATCTTGAAGAGATGTTTGTACTGTCATGTTCATTGTAGCATTATTCACAATAGTCAAGAGGTGAAAACAACCTAAGTGTCCAACAACAGATGGATGGTTAAAGAAAATGTGGCATATACATACAGAGACATGTTATTCATCTTGAAAAAGAAGTAAATACTGTCATACCCTACAACATGAATGAATCTTGAGGACATTATGCTAAGTGAAATAAACCTGTCATATAAGGACGAATAATGCATAATTCCAATTATATGAGGTATCTAAAGTAGTCAAACTCATAGAAGCAGAACATAAAATGGTGGTTATCAGGGGTTGGGGGAGGGGAAAATGGGGAGTTTCCATTTGATGAGTATAGAGTCTCAGTCGTGAAAGATGAAAATTTCATAGATCTGTTGTAAAACAACATACATATAGTTAACAATAATGTACTGTACTCTTAAAAATTTAAGAGGGTTTATTTTATGTTATGGAGGGTTCTTTTTCCTTTTACCACAATACAAAAAATGTTGATGAAGACTACAATTCATTCAGAAAAACAAAGATACAACATTTGAAGAGTTGGTCTTAGAAATTGAGAAGAAAATAAAAGAATTTGAAGCAATATCTACATTTAAATTATAAGAAATCATTTATTGGTCAAAGAAAGCTTTAAATTCACAGATCAAGAATTTTAATAGAGTAATAGAATAAAGAAAAAAGACACATAGTGATAAAATTAATCGCTGTACTATTGACATAAAAATTAAACCTAATAAGAATTCAGAGTTAAAAGGGGAAAATAGATACCTTTTGTAAAGGAACAAAAATCAGAATAATTTAGACTTCTCTTCTGCCTCCCTAAATACCGGAAAATAATGGATATAATCTTGAGCACACGGAAATTATGTGATCCACAAAATAATAAACCCAATCCACAAAAGCAAAAGAGTAAGTCCCAGCGTGACAACTGTGCAAAAGGCTTAGATATCATTTAGGCCTGATTGAGGTTAAAAGACATGGACCTTCTGGGTAAAAATATATCACAAAGGTTTCTTTCTTATTTTTCCTACACAATTGGTCTGAAATTATTGTACTAAAATTCAAATCTAACCACATTGTTCTTCCTATCCCATGGTATTCAAGAGTTACCCATTACCTTCAGAAGAAACTTTAAGAATGACATACAAACTTAAACCCTGAATACATTTGCAGCCTTACCACTTCCCTGTTATATTTTCTTAATTTTTAGCCATATTAGTATGTTTCCATGTCCCTAGCTTAATCATTTTCTTCCTATTCTTTGTGTTTTGGTCCTGTTCTTTCTGAATTGAGTATCTTCCACATTTGTCTACTTTAAGCTTCACTTCAATGGCTTGTTTATCTTAGAAAATGTTTACTAATAGTGTCTGCCTTAGTTAAACATTGCATTTTGTGCTCATTCTCTATTATCCCATATTAAAAAATTATTTTTGTTCAGCACCACTGATATGGTGTTGTGATAATTTTTTTTATTGTTTACTATTAGAGATATAAACACCTGAGGAGTAAGTCTTGTCCATCATTATTTTCCTAGAACATGTAATGAATGCAGAATATCTGTGTATGTGCATGTGTATATGTGTTTATATGTATTTTTATTAAATATTTGTTGGATAAACCAATGAATAAAATTAAAAACTATGCCTCCCTAACACCATACACAAAAATAAACTCAAAATGGATTAAAGACCTAAATGTAAGGCCAGACACTATAAAACTCTTAGAGGAAAACATAGGCAGAACACTCTATGACATAAATCACAGCAAGATCCTTTTTGACCCACTTCCTAGAGAAATGGAAATAAAAACAAAAATAAACAAATGAGACCTAATGAAACTTAAAAGCTTTTGCACAGCAAAGGAAACCATAAACAAGAAGAAAAGACAATCCTCAGAATGGGAGAAAATATTTGCAAACGAAGCAACTGTCTGACAAAGGATTATTCTCCAAAATTTACAAGCAGCACATGCAGCTCAATATCAAAAAACAAAAAAAACAATCCAAAAGTGGGTAGAAGACCTAAACAGACATTTCTCCAAAGAAGATATACAGATTGCCAACAAACACATGAAACGATGCTCAAAATCACTAATCATTAGAGAAATGCAAATCAAAACTACAATGAGGTATCACCTCACACCAGTCAGAATGGCCATCATCAAAAAATGTACAAACAATAAACACTGGAGAGGGTGTGGAGAAAAGGGAACCCTCTTGCACTGTTGGTGGGAATGTAAATTGATACAGCCACTATGGAGAGCAGTTTGGAGGTTCCTTAAAAAACTAAAAATAGCACTATCATACGACCCAGCAATCCCACTACTGGGCATATACCCTGAGAAAACCATAATTCAAAAAGAGTCATTTACTACAATGTTCATGGCAGCTCTATTTACAATAGCCAGGACATGAATGCAACCTAAGCGTCCATCGACAAAAGAATGGATAAAGAAGATGTGGTACATATATACAATGGAATATTACTCAGCCATAAAATGAAACGAAATTGAGTTATTTGTAGTGAGGTGGATGGACCTAGAGTCTGTCATACAGGGTGAAGTAAGTCAGAAAGAAAAAAACAAATACTGTACGCTAACACATATATATATGGTATCTAAAAAAAAAAACAAAACGGGGTTCTGAAGAACCTAGGGGTAGGACAGGAATAAAGGTGTAGATGTAGAGAATGGACTTAAGGACACGGGGAGGGGGAAGGGTAAGCTGGGACGAAGGGAGAGAGTAGCATGGACTTATATACACTACCAAATGTGAAATAGATAGCTAGTGGGAAGCTGCCTCATAGCACAGGGAGATCAGCTCAGTGCTTTGTGACAACCTAGAGGGGTGGGATAGGGAGGGTGGGAGAGAGAGGCAAGAGGGAGGATATATAGGGATATATGTATATGTATAGCTAATTCATTTTGTTATAAAGCAGAAACTAACACAGCATTGTAAAGCAATTATACTCCTAATAAAGATGTTAAAAAAAAAACAACTGTGCCTCCTTCTATGTTATTCCAGTGTTTTAGTATTCCTCTGAAAATATTTACTTAACTTAAATATTATCCTATTTCCTTTTTCTACATTGAGATAGAAAAAAATATGCATCATAATTTTCACCCCAATCCTTCTGATATTAATTATTGTTGTCTATACAAGGATAAAAGTCCATGAGAATAGGCAGAGAATAACCAAGAGTTAAAAGCTGAACAATCCCATAGATCATATAAGCTTGAAAGACATTCAAGTTTCAACCATCAGAGCAAGAGTCCTATTTGAACAAGCAGGGCACTCAGTGGAGAGCCTAGAATCATCACACCATGATAATAGGGTCAAAGTCCTCCTAGAGCAGTGGTTCTCAACAAATGGCAATTTTGCCTATGAGTGGACATTTTGTAATGCTTAGAGACATTTTTGGTTGTCTCAACTGTAGGGAGTGAGAGGTACTATTCTTATCTGGTGAGTAGAAGCTTGGGATGCTGCTAAATATCCTACAATTCTCAGGAAAGGCCCCTGCAACAAAGAATTATCTGGAGTCAAATGTTAATAGTGCTTAGATTGAGAAACATTGTCCTACATCTAAAGGCTACCCTAGACCTTTCCTAATAAAACTTAAAGTCTTAAAAGGATCAAGCTGATTGGCAAGAAACTTAATAGCCTTGACTTCCAAAACACTCTTAAATGAGGGCAACAACACCCTACAATCAAAAAATATGGTATTCACAATATCCAGCACTCAATAAAAAAAATTACAAGGAGTAAGAAGTGTAAATTACACCCAGGAGAAAAATCAAGTGAAAGAAACAAAGCAAAAATGACAGCGATGATGGAATAACTTTAATAAAGATTTTAAACAGGACTCTAATAAGATCTTTAAACAGCTTTTAAAAATATGCTGAAGAATTTAAAGGAAAAGATTAACATAATTAGAATAGTCATCAAGGAAGTTAAAAGGACCAAATGGAAATGTTAATTTTAAACATTTACTAGATTATATTAATAGCAATTAGATACTGCAGGAATGATCAATGCCTTTAAAGACATAACTGAAGCACAGAGTTATGTCTAATGAAAATTATAAGGTAAGGTAAAAATTAAATAAACAGAGCCTCAATGATTGTGGACAAATAAGAAGTTCTCTAATACACATTTAATTAGAGGGGAAAAAAAAGAAGAGAAAGAAAAATATATTTGAAGAACTACTAACCAAAACAACAGCAAAAAACCCACCAAATTTGATGAAAACTGTAAATTCACAGATCTAAGAACATTCCAGTCAACAACAACATAATAGTTTCTTTGGGTGCAAGTACAACCCTCTCTAAGATAGACCATATTCTAAGTTGTAAAAGAAATCTCAATAAATTTAAATAAATTAAATCATAGAGTATTTCAGAATTAATCTAGATATCAATAAAACAAATCTGTATTTTTGAAAATCCCCAAATATATGGAAATTTTTAAATATACATCTAAATAACGATGTGACAAAAAAAATTGCAGACAAAATTAGAAAATATATTGAAATAAGTTGAACTGAACAAAAATGAAAGCAGATCAGATTCATTGCTTCTAGCTTCTGTTTCAGGATTTAGAGAACTGAAAAGAGTAAAGCTTTTACACTGAAAAAACAAACAAAAATAAAAACCACCAGACAAACTGCAAAGTCATTAGATTTCTTGAACCCATAAGAGAGTTTAGGTCTCAGGGCAAACAATGAGTCCAAAATCTAAGGAGAGCCAGACACCTGCAGGAAGGAATGAGACATGAGCATTGTTTTATCTAAAGTACATACAAGCAGACACCAGAAAGAATAGTAACCTGATAGAAGTTAGGAGTGGTTGGCAAATTGGTGGAGACAAAGTGTGCACTGGTGAGAGTATGATGCCCTCGAGTAGCTAAAGAAATTGGATAAATCTGTACATTGGAACTTGTGTTCTTCTCCTAGGACTTCCATAACAAAGTACCACAAGCTAGGTGACTTTAAAAAAATAGAAACTTATTCTTTCACAGTTCTGGAGGCTAAAATTACAAATTCAAGATGCTCTCTCTGAAACCTCTAAGGGGTGATCCTTCCTTGCCTTTTCCAGCTCTGGTAGCCTCAGACATTCTGTGGCTTGTGGAAGAATAACATCAGTTGCTGACTCTGTCTTCCCATGGTCATCTGCTCACTCTGTCTCTCTTTTCTTCTTTAACAAAACTAGTTCTATTGGATCAAGTGCCCACTCTACTCCAGCATGACCTTACCTTACTAATTAAATCTGCAATGATCTTATTTCCAAATGAGATCACATTCTGAGGTACCAGGGGATAGGACTTCGACATGTCTTTTGAAAGGACACAATTCAACACATTACAGGGCTCAAAAAATTCGGGAGGGAGTCCTAAGACCTAGGGAAGTGGAACATCAACCCCTGGGGAGGTGCAAGAAAATCATTCACGTCCTTCTCTCCTGTCTTCTCTCTATAAAAAAGCTTTAATCTCTGGAAAAGAAACGTAAGAAACACTGATTCCCATTGCGACTGAGGTGAGAAAACAAGAAATAAACATTCCCAGCTCCCAGCTAGAGACTGATGCATTCTTTTTTTGGTTGTTTTTCTGGTTTTTTTGTTTGCTTTGCTTTGTTTTAACACTTTTATTAGAGTATAGTTGCTTTACAATGGTGTGTTAGTTTCTGCTTTATAACAAAGTGAATCAGCTATACATATACATGTATCCCCATATCTCTTCCCTCTTGTGTCTCCCTCCCACCCTCCCTATCCCACCCCTCTAGGTGGTCACAAAGCACCGAGCTGATCTCCCTGTGCTATGTGGCTGCTTCCCACTAGCTATCTATTTTACATTTGGTAGTGTTTATATGTCTATGCCACTCTCTCCCTTCGTCCCAGGTTACCCTTCCCCATCCCAGTGTCTGCAAGTCAATTCTCTATGTCTGTGTCTTTATATCTGTCCTGCCCCTAGGTTTATCAGAACCATTTTTTTTTTCTTTAGACTCCATATATATGTGTTAGCATATGATATTTGTTTTTCTCTTTCTGACTTACTTCACTCTGTATGACAGACTCTAGGTCCACCCACCTCACTACAAATAACTCAAATTCGTTTCATTTTATGGTTGAGTAATATTCCATTGTATATATGTACCACATCTTCTTTATCCATTCTTCTGTCAATGGATACTTAGGTTGCATCCATGTCTTGGTTACTGTAAATAGAGCTGCCATGAACATTGTAGTACATGACTCTTTTTGAATTATGGGTTTCTCAGAGTATATGCCCAATAGTGGGATTGCTGGGTCGTATGGTAGTTCTATTTTTAGATTTTAAGGAACCTCCATACTGTTCTCCATAGTGACTGTATCAATTTACATTCCCACCAACAGTGCAAGAGGGTTCCCTTTTCTCCACACCCTCTCCAGCATTTATTCTTTGTAGATTTTTGATAATGGCCATTCTGATTGATGTGAGGTGATACCTCATTGTAGTTTTGATTTGCATTTCTCTAATGATTAGTGATGTTGAGCATCGTTTCATATGTTTGTTGGCAATCTGTATATTTTGTTTGGAGAAATGTCTATATAGGTCTTCTACACATTTTTGGATTGGGTTGTTTGTCTTTTTTTGATTTTGAGCTGCATGAGCTGCTTGCAAATTTTGGAGAATAATCCTTTGTCAGTTGCTTCATTTGCAAATATTTTCTCCCATTCTGAGGGTTTTCATTTCATCTTGTTTATGGTTTCCTTTGCTGTGCAAAATCTTTTAAGTTTCACTAGGTTCCATTTGTTTATTTTTGTTTTCATTTCCACTTATCTAGGCGGGTAAAAAAAGGATCTTGTGATAATTATGTCATAGAGTGTTCTGCCTATATTTTCCTGTAAGAATTTTATAGTGTCTGGCCTTACATTTAGTCTTTAATCCATTTGGAGTTTATTTTTGTGTATGGTGTTAGGGAGTGATCTAATTTCTATTCCTTTACTTGGAGCTGTCCAGTTTTCCCAGCACTACTTATTGAAGAGGCTGTCTTCTCTCCATTGTATACTCTGGCCTCCTTTACCAAAGGTAAGGTGACCATATGTGCGTGGGTTTATCTCTGGGCTTTCTATCCTCTTCCATTGATCAATATTTCTGTTTTTGTGCCAGTACCATACTGTCTTGATTACTGTAGCTTTCTAGTATAGTCTGAAGTCAGGGAGCCTGATTCCTCCAGCTCTGTTTTTCTTTCTCAAGATTGCTTTCGCTATTTGGGGTCTTTTTTGTTTCCATACAAATTGTGAATTTTTTTGTTTGACTTATGTGAAAAATGCCATTGGTAGTTTGATAGGGATTGCATTGAATCTGTAGATTGCTTAGAGTAGTATAGTAATTTTCACAATATTGATTTTTCCAATCCACGAACATGGTATATCTCTCCATCTGTTTGTATCATCTTTAATTACTTTCATCAGTGTCTTACAAGTTTCTGCATATAGGACTTTTGTCTCCTTAGGTAGGTTTATACCTAGGTTTAGGCTTTTTTTGTTTTTTTGTTTTTGTTTTTGCAGTGGTAAATGGGAGTGTTTCTTTAATTTCTTTTTCAGATTTTTCATCATTAGAGTATAGGAATGCAACAGATTTCTGTACATTAATTTTGTATCCTGCTATTTTACCAAATTCATTGATTAGTTTTACATGTTCACTGGTAGCGTCTTTAGGATTCTCTATGTATAGTATCATGTCATCTGCAGACAGTGACAGCTTTACTTCTACTTTTCTGATTTGGATTCCTTTTATTTCTTTTTCTTTTCTGATTAACGTAGCTAAAACTTCCAGAACTACGTTGAATAATAGTGGTCAGAGGGGACAACCTTGTCTTGTTCCTGATCTTAGAGGAAACGATTTCAGTGTTTCACCATTGAGAACGATGTTGAATGTGGGTTTGTAATATATGGCCTTTATTATGTTGAAGTAAGTTCCCTCTATGCCTACTTTCTGGAAGATTTTTATCACAAATTGGTGTTGAATTTTGTCAAAAACCTTTTCTGCATCTATTGAGAAGATCATATGGTTTTTCTCCTTCAATTTGTTAGTATGGTTTATCACATTGATTGATTTGCGTATGTTGAAGAATCCTTCAATTACTTTAATGAATCCCACTTAATCATAGTGTGTGATCCTTTTAATGTGCTGTTGGATTCTGTTTGCTAGTATTTTGTTGAAGATTTTGTATGTATGTTCATCAGTGATACTGGCCTGTAGTTTTCTTTTTTGTCACATCTTTGTCTGGTTTTGGTATCAGGGTGATGGTGGTCTCTTAGAAAGAGTTTCAGAGTGTTCCTCCCTCTGCTATATTTTTGAAGAGTTTCAGAAGATTAAGTGTTAGCTCTTCTCTAAATGTTTAATAGAATTCGCCCGTGAAGCCATCTGGTCCTGGGCTTCTGTTTGTTGGAAGATTTTTAATCACAGTCTAAATTTCAATGCTTGTGATTTGCCTGTCTATATTTTCTATTCCTTCCTGGTTCAGTCTTGGAAGGTTGTGCTGTTCTAGGAATTTGTCCGTTTCTTCCAGGTTGTCCATTTTATTGGCATATGGTTGCTTATAGTAATAACTCATGATCCTTTGTATTTCTGCAGTGTCAGTTGGTACTTCTCCTTTTTCATTTCTAATTCTAATGATTTGAGCCTTCTCCCTTTTTTTCGTGATGAGTCTAGCTAATGGTTTATCATTTTTGTTTATCTTTTCAATGAACCAGCTTTTAGCATTATTGATCTTTGCTATTTCTTTCCATAATTTATTTTTCATTTATTTCTGATCTGATCTTTATGATTTCTTTCCTTCTTCTAACTTTGGCGGTATTTTGTTTTACTTTCTCTAATTGCTTTAGGAGTAAGGTTAGGTTGTTTATTTGAGATTTTTCTTGTTTCTTGAGGTAGGTTTGTATTTCTATAAACTTCCCTCTTAGAACTTCTTTTGTGGCATCTCAAGGTTTTGGGTCATCATGTTTTCATTGTCATTTTTTTCTAGCTATTTTTTGATTTCTTCTTGATTTCTTCAGTGATCTCTTTGTTATTTAGTAGTGTATTATTTAGTCTCCATGTGTTTGTATTTTTACAGATTTTTTCCTGTAATTCATATCTAGTCTCATAGCATTGTGGTTGGAAAAGATACTTGATATGATTTCAATTTTCTTAAATTTACCAAAGCTTGATTTGTGACCCAAGATATGATCTATCCTGGAGAATGTTCCATGAGCACTGGAGAAGAAAATATATTCTGTTGTTTTCAGATGGAATGTCCTATACATATCTATTAAATCAATCTTGTTTAATGTATCATTTAGAGCTTGTGTTTCCTTATTTATTTTCATTTTGTATGATCTGTCCATTGGTGAAAGTGGGGTGTTAAAGTCCCTTACTATGATTGTGTTACTGTCGATTTCCCCTTTTATGGCTGTTAGCATTTGCCATATGTATTGAGGTTCTCCTATGTTGTGTGCATAGATATTTACAATTGTTATATATTCCTGGATTGGTCTCTTGATCATTATGTAGTGTCATTCTTTGTCTCTTGTAATAGCCTTTATATTAAAGTCTATGTTGTCTGATATGCAAATTGCTACTCTAGCTTTCTTTTGATTTCCATTTGCATGGAATATCTTTTTCCATCCCCTCACTTTCAGTCTGTATGTGTCCCTGTGTCTGAAGTGGGTCTGTTGTAGACGGCATATATACGGG
Source organism: Balaenoptera physalus (assembly GCF_965194825.1). Taxonomy (NCBI): domain Eukaryota; kingdom Metazoa; phylum Chordata; class Mammalia; order Artiodactyla; family Balaenopteridae; genus Balaenoptera; species Balaenoptera physalus. The sequence continues at coordinate 21,209,336 of NC_138894.1, forward strand.
TCTTGTTTTTGTATCCATTCAGCCAGTCTATGTCTTTTGGTTGGGGCATTTAATCCATTTACATTTAATGTAGTTATCAATACGTATGTTCCTATTACCATTTACTTAATTGTTTTAGTTTGTTAGTGTAGGTCTTTTCCTTCTCTTATGCTTCCTGCCTAGTGATGTTCCTTTAGCATTTGTTGTAAAGCTGGTTTGGTGGTGCTGAATTCTCTTAGCTTTTGCTTGTCTGTAAGGTTTTCAATTTCTCATTGAATCTGAATGAGATCTTTGCTGGATAGAGTATCTTGGTTGTAGGTTCTACCTTTTCATCACTTTAAATATGTCCTGCCACTCCCTTCTGACTTGCAGAGTTTCTGCTGAAAGATCAGCTGTTAACCTTGTGAGAATTCCCTTGTATGTCATTTGCTGCTTTTCCCTTGCTGTTTTTAAAATTTTTTCTTTGTATTTAGTTTTTGATAGTTTGATTAATATGTGTCTTGGTGTGTTTCTCCTTGGATTTATCCTGTATGGGACTCTTCACTTCCTGGACTTGATTGACTATTTCCTTTCCCATATTAGGGAAGTTTTCAACTATAATCTCTTCAAATATTTTCTCAGTCCCTTTCTTTTTCTCTTCTTCTTCTGGGACCTCTATAATTTGAATGTAGGTGCATTAAATGTTGTCCCAGTGGTCTCTGAAACTGTCCCCAATTCTTTTAATTCTTTTTTCTTTATTCTGCTCTGCAATAGTTATTTACATTATTTTATATTCCAGGTCCCTTATCCGTTCTTCTGCTTCAGTTATTCTGCTTTTGATTCCTTCTAGGGAATTTTTAATTTCATTTATTGTGTTGTTCATCATTTTTTTTTTTTTTTTGCCCTTTAGTTCTTCTAAGTCCTTGTTAAACATTTCTTGTATTTTCTCCATTCTATTTCCAAGATTTTGGATCATCTTTACTATCATTACTCTGAATCCTTTTTCCAGTAGACTGACTATTTCCTCTTTATTTGTTTGTTTGGTGGGTTTTTAACTAGCTCCTTCATCTGCTCTGTGTTTCTCTATTTCTCATTTTGCTTAACTTACTGTGTTTGGGGTCTCCTTTTCGCATCTTGCAGGTTCGTAGTTCCCATTGTTTTTGGTGTCTGGCCCCAGTGGCTAAGGTTGGTTCAGTGGGTTGTATAGGCTGCCTGGTGGAGGGGACTGGTGCCTGTGTTCTGGTGGATGAGGCTGGATATTGTCTTTTGGGTGGGCAGGACCGTGTCTGGTGGTGTGTTTTGGGGTGTCTATGATCTTATTATGATTTTATGCAGCTTCTTTGTTAATGGGTAGAATTGTGTTCCTGTCTTGCCAGTGCTTTGGCATAGGGTGTCCAGCTTTGTAGGTTGCTAGTTATGGAGTGGAGCTGCATATTAGCATTTAGATGCAGATCTCTGGGAGTGCTTTCACCATTTGATATTGCATGGAGCTCGGAGGTGTCTCGTGGAGAAATGTCTTGAACTCGGCTCTCCCACCTCAGAGTCTCAGGCCTGACACCCAGCCAGAGCACCAAGACCCTGTCAGCCACACGGCTCTGAAGAAAAGGGAGAAAAAGAGAAAGGAAGAAAGATAAAAAGAAAGAAAGGAAGAAAGAAAGAAAGAAAGAAAGAGAAGAAAATTAAATAAGATTATTAAAATAAAAAAAATATTATTAAAAATAGAAAAAACTAAAAAGTAATAAAAAGAGAAAAAAAAAGAAAGGAAGAAGAGCGCATCCAAACCAAACAACAAATCCACCAATGATAACAAATGCAAAATACTAAACTAAAAAAAAAAAAAAATAGCAGGCAGACACAACCCTAGGACAAATGGTAAAAGCAAAGTTATGCAGACAAAATCACACAAAGAAACGTACACTTACACCCTCACAAAAAGAAAAAGGAAAAAAAAAAATATATATATATATAAAGGTAGAGGGCAACCAAACCAATAAACAAATCTACCAATGATAATAAACTCTAAATACTAAACTAAGATAAACATAAAACCAGAAACAAATTAGATGCAGAAAACAAACCCCAAATCTACAGTTGCTCCCAAAGTTCACTGCCTCAGTTTTGTGATGATTCGTTGTCCATTCAGGTATTCCAGGAATGCAGGGTACATCAAGTTGATTGTGGAGATTTAATCTGCTGCTCCTTAGGCTGCTGGGAGAAATTTCCCTTTCTCTTTTTTGTTCGCACAGCTCCCAGGGTTCAGCTTTGGATTTGGCACTGTCTCTGCCTGTAGGTCACCTGAGGGCATCTGTTTTTCTCTCAGACAGGACGGGGTTAAAGTAGCTGCTGATTAGAGGACTCTGGCTCACCCAGGCCCTGGGGTAGGAGGGGTATGGAATGTGGGGCAAGCCTGTGGCACAGAGGCTGGTGTAATGTTGCAACAGCCTGAGGCGCTCCGTGTTTCCTCCCTGAGGAGTTGTCCCTGGATCATGGGACCCTGGCAGTGGCAGGCTGCACAGGCTCCTGGGAGGGGAGGTGTGGATAGTGACCTGTGCTTGCACACAGGCTTCTTGGTGGTTGCATCAGCAATATTAGCATTTCATGCAGGTCTCTGGTGTCCACACTGATAGCCATGGCTTGCGCCTATCTCTGGAGCTCGTTTAGGTGGTGCTCTGAATCCCCTCTCCTTGTGCACCCTGAAACAATGGTCTCTTGCCTCTTAGGCAGTTCTAGACTTTTTCCCGGACTCCCTCCCAGCTAAATGTGTTGCACTAGCCCCGTTCAGGCTGTGTTCACGCAGCCAACCCCAGTCCTTTCCCTGGGATCTTACCTCCAAAGCCCAAGCCTCAGCTCCCAGGCCCCACCCACCCCAGATGGTTAGCAGACAAGACTCTCAGGCTGGTGAGCGCTGGTTGACATGGATCTTCTGTGTGGGAATCCCTCTGCTTTTCCCTCTGCACCCATGTTGTTGCACTCTCCTCTGTGGCTCTGAAGCTTCCCCCCATCACCTGCCATCTCTGCCAGTGAAGGGACTTCCTGTGTGTGGAAACTTTTCTTCCTTTTCAGCTCCCTCCCAGAGGTGCAGGTCCCATTCCTATTCTTTTGTCTCTGTTTTTTCTTTTTTCTTTTGCCCTACCTAGGTACGTGGGGAGTTTCTTGCCTTTTGGGAAGTCTGAGGTTTCTGCCAGCGTTCAGTAGGTATTCTGTAGGAGTTGTTCCACATGTAGATATATTTCTGATGTATTTGTGGGGAGGAAGTGATCTCCACATCTTACTCTTTCACCATCTTGAAGGTCTCCCTCTGATACATTCCTTTTTTTATGATACTGCTACCTATTCTTAGTTTAATGTGTGTGTGTGTGTGTGTATGTGTGTGTGTAATGATACAGAGGAACAAATTTCACTAGGCTCAGTCATTTAATATTTAGTACAAATTTGCCTTTTTCCATCAACTAGGATTGGGCAGAAAGAAGGGGAATTTTCTTAAGTTGAATCTCCACCAACAACACAGTTTAGCAGAGAGCATAACTCCATTTTTCACACTAGCATGTTCTGGTTATCAGTTAATTTTTATTTTAAGTAAAAATGTATTGACAGCAGAATTCTGGAGTGTCACATTTAGGGGACTGTCTGGCTTTGGGATAGCCTTGTTCTCTCATTGAAATAGCCATTGCTGTGATCCATCAAACAGTGGCTCACTCTATACATATTAACAACCCAAACTTCATGAGAAATTGTGGTGTTGCAGAATCACTCTCACTGTGGCAAGACAAGATGTTAATGGACCCTGCTGCCCTTCTATGAACTGTCACCAGAATATACCATTAATCAAATGAAGAATAAGCACTGGACCAGAAAATTCAAAACAGAGTGGCCAGTAGCAGTAAGTGAGAAGGAACTCTATTTTCCACTATCTAAAAGCCCATCAGTTCGTACACTGATATTCTAAGTTCCAAAATATGAAAACAATAATGTTCGTTACTAACCTAAATATTACTCTTAAATGAATAGCAAGAAATATTTTAACATTTATAATGACTTAGAGAGGATGAGCTTTCACTGAGGCAAGTTTCAAATATGTGAATTAAATAGAAATTTTATTTTTATTAAAATGTATCAATCATCAGTGAAAGTAGAAAGAAATGATCCAGAGACTCTCCAGTGCCTTCATTCTCCCTGGTAATATCTGAGGCTATGAGAGAGATACAGGTATAATTCCAAGGCAGTATGAGATACTTTTAATCCAATGAGGATTCAGACTCTAATGGCTCATGTTTTAATTTTAAAAATGTATGATTTTTAGAGCTATCATGGCAAAGGTATGGAGAGTGGGTATAAGTCTCTCCCCTTTACCACTGCAAGAATGAGAAATGTGTTACTGACTTCATACCTTCCCATTGCTCAGGATTCCTTTCCTTAGCTAAAATGTACTAAACACTTACCAGGTGTCAGGAATTCTGACAAGCACTATATATAATTAATTGTATTCAATTGTCACAATTACCTTTTAGGAGGGTATTGTTATTATTTTCATCTTTCATTTCATGCAACTCATGGTACAAAGATATTTTGATGAAATTCCCACAGCTTTCTAAATTCTCCCTTTCTTCTTAACTTCTTTGCAACATTCCCTACAAATATCACAAATACCTAAATACCACAAAGAATATTATATAGTGTTGGGGCTAATTTCTTTTAACTGATGGACAAACTAGCTGAAAGAACTGTTTTAATTTTTCCCAAGGAATATGTGATTTTAAGAAGGAACTATTGAATGCCTTATGCAGCAAGTACAATAAAATCTTTGTCTTACAAAAACAAATGTTTGGTTTTTGCTCCTATATTTGACCACAGTAGTTCACCTAAGATTCAACTCCATATCTTTCTTACTCCATATGCACATACTCTAGTTGGGGTATCCCTGTCTCATGTCAGAGAGTAAAGAGAGGATGGCCACAGAATAACTTTTAAAACTTTGTCTTGTAAGTGGCATATATCAAATTTGATGACCAAGTCTTATATTAGGAGGATGATAATCTTTTAGTAGGTTGGTATCCTGAATAGAGTAACAGTAAACATTTTGAATGACAGTATAATTTATTTAAATAATTGCATCTTATGTTAATGGAGTAAGGTCATGAATTAAAATATGCTTCAAAATTCTTTAAAAGAATATTTACTTTTTAAAATGACAATGGTTAAAAGTTATCTAAGAGGAATTAAAGATGACTTTAATGTTTCTGGATAATTACTAACAAGTCAAAAGATTGGGCAGGAAAAATTATATAAAGCTCATTTTAAAAGTATTTTATTTGAGGTGTCACTAAATAAATGGTCCAATTATTAGACTTGTACTTGTAGCCTAGGTCAGCTTTTGAAATAGAGGTTTGTGAATGGTCAGTGTATAGCTCATTGTTAAAATCCAGAAAGTAGATGGAATTGTCCTTAGAGAAAATCTAGAGTAAAAAGTGAAGTGACTGTGGATGGCACATAAGAAAACATCATAATTAAGGAGAAATAAGAGGTTAAAATCTATTAAAATAGACTCCAAAAGAAAATAATAGCTATAGAAAACCAGAAAAACATGGGACAAAAATCAGCTTAATCAATAGGAATCTCTGAATTTTCTACAAAATTAAGGTTTGATCATAGCTGCATCTTGAAATTTCATGCTATATCTTGACTCTGCTGGTGAAAAATGTTGTCCAACAAAAACAAGCAAAACCCTTCTTCTGGGAAGAGAAAATTCAATATCACTGCCCCTCTCCCCTTCCAACTGGATTCCATCCTTCATACTCTGACATGTATTTCAGACATGCTGTAGGGTTTAGGGTCAGTTGGTAAGCACTACTAATCAACAGAGACAGGAAAAGGAGTGGTGAATAGAACCTGAGAATAGAACAGATGGCAACCCATGTGATGTGAATACAGGGCAAATAAATCAGAAAAACTACACAAATGTCAAAGGTCCTGCTTGTAGAATATTATTGTTTTAGCTTAGGTCTTAGGTCTCCATGCCTATTAAAATGCAAAGCTCCCTGAGAGACAGAACACTTTGAACTGTGTTCCCTTGGTCATATTCACAGAAGTGTGTCTCGCATTTGCAGATGATATGGTGGCAGGAAGCTCAAAAAACATTTCATTAATGGAAAACAATTTTACTCTGATACTTTTTTGAGAACAGATTTTGATAGGATATTGATAACATCTTTTCACTTGCTCAAGTCAAACATAGAGATCTTATCCTTGATTTTGTTCATTTTCCTCATGCCCGCAAACATTCTATCACCAATTGGGTGAGCTCCACTTCCCAAATTTTTCTTGAATCTTTATCTTCATCTCCTTGTCACCACCCTTGCAAATTCTTATCTCTTACATGGATGACTGTTGATCTCTTTGCTACCATTTTTGCCAGTTTCGCAGAATGAGTGATTTTTGTTTTAATGTTAAGCAGTATATTTCTCTCCTCTGATCAAAGGTCCTCAGTGGTTTCCACTTTCTATTAAATTTAAATCCAACACTTTTACCATGGCCCAGAGTGTTCATCACGATCCTGTTCCCCCTGATTTCTATTTTGCTTCTGTCTCTCTACAATCCAGGAGCATTCACGTCTTTTTGTTTCTTTTCAGTTCTTTGCACAGTGGGCTCATTTCATCCTTTAGATCAGTTCAAATGCCACCTCCTCAGAGAAGCACCCTCAATGTTCCCATTGAATTTGATTTCCCCTTACTCTTTACTTTGTCATAAACTTGTTAATTTCCTTCATATAACTTTCAGAATTATTAATAATCTGGTGTATTTTTAAAATGACTTATTACTGTATATTTCCCCCAGCTGGAGGAGGAGAGACCTCATCTGACCTGCTTACAGTATCTTCAAAAATTAGCAGAGTGCCCATCACAAGTCTGTATTTCACGTATTTATTGAATAAAACAATTAATGGGTGAAAAAGTAAAGAATAGTTTCAGAGAAGGAAATAGGGATTAAAACTGGGGGATGGAGAATGAAGAAGACAAATTCCACCAAATTCACCATTTTGCTGAAGTCTGACCATAAATGTGTATGTGCCAGTGTGTCAAGCCAGTGTGTGTGGAAGAGAGAGGGAGGAATGGAGAGAGCTCAGATGATGCATCCTTCAGAGAAAAGCATCCCAGATGCCCTGGGGAACAACAGATGGAAGTTAAGCTTCCATTTGTTCCCAGTGAACCTTTAAAATTTCACCCTATTCCCAGCTCTGAGTCAAGGGGAAACATCAGAAGAAATACGAATTTTTTAAAAAATTGTTTTATCATAGCATTGCTCCAGTGACCTGTCTCCCAGCACTGTTCACGTACAGCACAAAACCCTTGCCATATTGCTGGAGCATCAGAGACATGCTTAATGAAATATATAATATTAGAAATGTACTTAAGACTGCACCTCTATGTGACAAGATGTTTATCTTGCGATTCCTCTTCCTCCTCCTTACCTATTAAAAATTTACTCTGAACCTTTCCCCCCAAATTTTGAGGAACTCAACCACCTCTTGTGCCATATTAATAATAACAATTATTTTACTTAGTGTTTACTATGTACAATGCACTGCAATTAGTACTTTCTATGTATTAACTCGTTTCATCCTCATTTAATCTGCAAAACAACCCTTTGAGTCCAGCATCTGTTATCCCCATTTTATGCATAAGAAAATTGATGTTAATCCTTTAGAGATTAGAGAATCTACCTAAAGTCAGGTATCTGGTAGTGACAGGAATGGATTTAAACATTGGTAGTTTGTAACTGCTTAACAGATTGTCTATCACTGCAGCAGGACCAAAAGCAACGATTCAGATAACTCCAGAGCAGGATATCTAAAAATCCCATCTTGACTATCTGTGTAATTTTTCCTTAAACAAGTTTAACTCATTCCTTACAAAATGTCTTCCAAAATGAGTTTTATATCAAATGCCATAGAAATAAATCTGCTTTCTTAGACCCTGGAGTAAACATTTAAACCAATTCTCACCCTCACTCCCCAATTTCAGCTTCAATTTCTGTCAAGATATATGGAAGAAGCTGGTAGGTAGCTCTGGTGGAGTAGAGACATATGCTTTTCTATATCACTTTAACTGAGGTCATGGTTAATATCTTAATCCTTGAGGTGCAGCAATTACGTGAGTTTCTGAGGAGCTGTATGGAGCTAAAAGAGGTAATCGCTATATATTGGATTGGCCAAAAAGTTCATTCGGGTTGTTCCATGATTTGCAGGACCTAGTGTAAAATTAAAATGAGGGACCTCTCCTTCAAAATCTACTAAGGATTTCAACTCACCAACATCAAAACATTAAGACAAGTGCAGGGACCATTTAAGCACATGGGCTTGGGCAACTACACAGGTTGCAAACACATAAAACTGTCCCTATTTGTAAACAAGCCCTTAGGAAAATTGCCAAGTTGGCCAAAATTTTCCTCTACATTAACCATCTGCTCTCTTCTAGTTTCCACTTTGCCCAATACCTCTTCTGTGGTTTTCTTCAGGAGCTTGACATCAGCCAACAATGCCCTCACTGAGCTTTTCCCTTTCCTGTCTCCATCATCAAAGTTCCCTATATGTTCCGTGCCTCAACATTTATGGATCATGTATTATATAACTGACCTTTAATAAATATTGGACTAATCAATGAATTTGGTAGAGTAGCAGGATACAAAATTAAGGCACAGAAATCTCCTGCATTCCTATAAACTAATGATGAAAAATCTGAAAGAAAAATGAAGGAAACACTCCCATTTACCATTGCAACTAAAAGAATAAAATACCTAGGAATAAACCTACCTAAGCAGAAAAAAGACCTGTTGGCAGAAAACTATAAGATATTGATGAAAGAAATTAAAGATGATACAAACAGATGGAGAGATATACCATGTTCTTGGACTGGAAGAATCAACATTGTGAAAATGACTCTACTACCTGAAGCAATCTACAGATTCAGTGCAATCCCAATCACACTACCAATGGCATTTTTCTCAGAACTGGAACAAAAAATTTCACAATTTGTATGGAAACACAAAAGACCCCGAATAACCAAAGCAATCTTGAGAAAGAAAAATAGAGCTGAAGGAATCAGGTTCCCTGAATTCAGACTATACTACAAAGCTACAGTAATCAAGACAGTGTGGTACTGGCACAAAAACAGAAATATAAATCAAGGAAGCAGGATAGAAAGCCCAGAGATAAACCCATGCACATATGGTCACCTTATCTTTGATAAAGGAGGCAAGAATATACAGTGGAGAAAAGACAGCCTCTTCAATAAGTTGTGCTGGGAAAATTGGACAGATACATGTAAAAGTATGAAATTAGAACACTCCCTGACACCATGCACAAAAATAAACTCAAAATGGATTAAAGACCTAAATGTAAGGCCAGACACTATCAAACTCTTAGAGGAAAACATAGGCAGAACACTCTATGACATACATCACAGCAAGATTCTTTTTGACTCAGCTCCCAGAGAAATGGAAATAAGAACACAAATAAACAAATGGGACCTAATGAAACTTAAAAGCTTTTGCACAACAAAGGAAACCATAAACAAGACCAAAAGACAACCCTCAGAATGGGAGAAAATATTTGCAAATGAAGCAACTGACAAAGGATTAATCTCCAAGATTTACAAGCAGCTCATGCAGCTCAATAACAAAAAAACGAACAACCCAATCCAAAAATGGGCAGAAGACCTAAATAGACATTTCTCCAAAGAAGATATACAGATGGCCTACAGACACATGAAAGAATGCTCAACATCATTAATCATTAGAGAAATGCAAATCAAAACTACAATGAGATATCATCTCACACCAGTCAGAATGGTCACCATCAAAAAATCTACAAACAATAAATGCTGGAGAGGGTGTGGAGAAAAGGGAACCCTCTTGCACTGTTGGTGGGAATGTAAGTTGATACAGTCACTATGGAGAACAGTATGCAGGTTCCTTATAGGACTAAAAATAGAACTACCATATGACCCAACAATCCCACTACTGGGCATATACCCTGAGAAAACCATATTTGAAAAATAGTTATGTACCACAATGTTCATTGCTGCACTATTTACAATAGCCAGGACATGGAAGCAACCAAAGTGTCCATTGACAGATGAATGGATAAAGAAGATGTGGCACATATATACAATGGAATATTACTCGCCATAAAAAGAAATGAATTTGAGTTATCTGTAGTGAGGTAGATGGACCTAGGGTCTGTCATACAGAGTGAAGTAAGTCAGAAAGGGAAAAACAACTACCATATGCTAACACATATATATGGAATCTAAAAAAAAAAAAAAAAAAGCTTCTGATGAACCTAGCGGCAGGACAGGAATAAAGATGCAGGCATAGAGAATGGACTTGAGGACACGGGGAGGGGGAAGGGTAAGCTGGGACAAAGTGAGAGAGTAGCACTAACATATATACACTACCAAGTGTAAAATAGATAGCTAGGGGGAAGCAGCTGCATAGCACAGGGAGATCAGCTTGGTGCTTTGTGACCACCTAGAGGGGTTGGATAGGGAGGGTGAGAGGGAGACGTAATAGGGAGGGGATATGGGTATATATATACACATATAGCTGAATCACTTCGTTATACAGCAGAAACCAACACAACATTGTAAAGCAATTATACTCCCATATAGATGTTAAAAAAAAGACTGGAGATTGAAAGATGAAAATGATATAACCTCTGCCTTAAAGGGGAACATAAGCTAATGGAAGGGAAGAACAGTAAATATAATTTGCTATCTAGTAACACAGTGGTATTGTAAAACCAAGGAAGAGAGGTGAAAGAAAGAAAGAAGGAAAGAGGGAGAAAAGGAGGAAGAAAAATCTTATCTAGAGTAGTTGAAAAAGAGACACATGCACCAGTCTGGAAATCAGAATTCTTCCTGTTAGGAGGAATATTCTAAGAAAAAAAAAAAGACATCATCTTCTTAGCATCCAGTTGTTTACAGCATTAAAAATCTTTCTTTTGAAATAACTATAGTGATTTTCAACGGATTTGGAAAGAAAGTGGAGAATCATCAGAAACTCACAGGAAAATTTTTGACTCTATGGAATATCCATGACCTACCCAAACACCACTGCTCATCCGTGCCCGCTGTTGGGGCTGATTCCCTCAGGACACATTCAAGATTTACTGCCACAGTGAGTCATGTCTGCTGACAGGCAAGAATGGCAATTTCCTTCAGGTGGGTGGCCACGAAAAGTTGACAATTAATAATTATTCACATTTACTCAACTATAATAAAATCAAGTATTAGCTAGCCGTGCTTCAGTCTCCATAACAAGCTAAGGTAGTGGAGGAGGGTGGTAAGAGGAAGGGGGACAGAGATGTACATACATATGGCTAGCATTCCTAGTGTTATTTAATATAAAGGTCTGGATTTTCTATACCCTCCCCTCTCCAAAAGACCTAATGAGGAACTGGAGCAAAACTGTACTTGCAGGCCCTAAGGGCATTATGGAATTCACACTGTGAGTTTTTTGTAGGTGACTCATGAAAATACACTTTAAAGTACCCCATTCCTGATGATGGGACTTTCAACAACTGTACCTGATTAAAAGAACTATTCTAATAGATAGAGGCCCTTTTGATACCCCTTACTAAACATATACAGTGTTACATATCTTAATACAGTTTAAGAGTAGCACATGCTCTATACACTTCTCACATACAAAGAACTCAAATACATTACAGATATATATATACATGTTTTTCCACTCTCTTTTGAAAAAAGATTGAGCCCAAATATGTGACATAAGAAGGAGTAACAACAGAATAATAATTTTATAAATACCTTTGAAGATTTCTAAAACTACAGATGATATATTTTAAAATAGAGCAAAGTTAAAATAATGAATCTGCTTATGAATAGTGTAATTGCTTTTCTTGATGTTTTCATACACAGAAAGCCAATGCAATAAAAATAGACAGATTTCTTGGAGTGGCTAGTTGGGAAAATATAAAGGCAGAAGGTCAGAAACATTGATTAATGAAGAGATGGAACCTTAGAATCTAGGCCCAAGTGGGCTGCAAAACTCCCTATAAAAGCTGATCCCCAAATCTTGTTGCATTGCTGTGGCTAATTAGAGGCATGGGTAGGACTCATGTGTCTGCACCCTAATGGGAAACAGAAGCAAGTTACCTTGCTTCAAGACTATGCAATGTCCTGGATGCCAAGATAAGGAATCCAGTCTTTAAATTTGAAACTCAAGAAGATATACAGAGACAGTTACTGTTTAAGGTTATTCTAAAGTTCATAGGACTTCATTTCTGAGCAAACATTCCTTTACAGAAGATTCACACTGTTTATAATGTAAATGACAGCACACCTTACATTTGTGCTGTATACGTTACTGGCTTTATGGATTTTGATGCATAATATGTGGAACGTGCTCTGTAGGGTCTCAGGTAGCTTCCCTGGGGAGACCCAAGAGACAAACTTTCTGAGGAAACTGAATTTATCTCCAGAAAACAAGGAATATTGTGTGATTTGCCTAAATATATTTAAACAAGAGGAAGAAACCCACTGATCATTCAACAATATTAGAATTTCCTTCATTTTCATATATTGCATCAAGAAAAGAGATCATAAGGGCTCCTCATGTCTATGAATCAACAGGCAAGGGAGAGGTCTTCAAGATGGCAGAAGAGTAAGACGTGGAGATCACCTTCCTTCCCACAAATACATCAGAAATACATCTACATGTGGAACAACTCCTGCAGAACACCTACTGAATGCTGGCAGAAGACCTCAAACCTCCCAAAAGGCAAGAAACTCCACACGTACCTGGGTAGGGCAAAAGAAAAAAGCAAAGGCAGAGACAAAAGAATAGGGATGGGAGACATGCACCAGTGGGAGGGAGCTGTGAAGGAGGAAAAGTTTCCACACACTAGGAATCCCTGTCACTGGTGGAGATGGAAGGTGGTTTGGGGGAAGCTTCAGAACCATGAAGGAGAGTGCAGCAACAGGGGTTCAGAGGACAAAGCAGAGAGATTCCCACAAAGAGGGTTGGTGCCAACCAGCACTCAACAGCCTGAGAGGCTTGCCTGCTCACCGGCTGGGGCGGGTGGGGACTGGGAGCTGAGGCTCAGGCTTCGGAGGTCTGATCTTAGGGAGAGGACTGGGGTTGGCTGTGTGAACACAGTCTGAAAGGAGCTAATGTGCCACAGCTAGCTAAGAGTGTCTGGGGAAAAGTCTGGAACTGCCGAAGAGGTAAGAAACTTTCTCTGGCCTTTTTGTTTCACAGTGCGTGAAGAGAGGGGATTAAGAACATGGCCTAAAGGAGCTCCAGAGATGGGCGTGAGCTGCGGCTATCAGCCTGGACCCCAGAGACGGGCATGAGATGCTAAGGCTGCTGCTGCAGCCACCAAAAGCCTGTGTGCAATCACGTGTCACTATCCATACCTCCCCTATGGGGAACCTGTGCAGCCTGCCACTGCCTGGGTCCCATGATCTAGGGACAACTTCCCCGGGAGAACACACGGCATGCCTCAGGCTGTTGCAATGTCACGCTGGCCTCTGTGGCCTCAGGCACGCACCACATTCCGTACCCCGCACCACATTCCATACCCCGCCCTCCCCCCGGCCTGAGTGAGCCAGGGCCCCCGAATAAGCTGCTACTTTAACCCCATCCTGCCTGAGTGAACAACAGATGACCTCAGGTGACCTACACACAAAGGGAGGGCCAAATCCAAAGCTGAACCCCAGGAGCTGTGTGAACAAAGAAGAGAAAGGGAAATCTCTCCCAGCAGCCTCAGGAGCAGGAGATTAAATCTCCACAATCAACTTGATGTACCCTGCATCTGTGGAATACCTGAATAGACAATGAATCATCCCAAATTGAGGCAGTGGACTTTGGGAGTAAAGGTGTATATATTTTTTTCCTTTTTCTCTTTTAGTGAGGGTGTATGTGTATGCTTGTGTGTGTGATTATGTCTGTATAGCTTTATTTTACCATTTGTCCTAGGGTTCGGTCTGCCTGTTTTTGTATTTGTTTTTGTTTTTTATAGTTTATTTTTAGCATTTGTTATCATTGGTGGACTTGTTGTTTGGTTTGGTGGCTCTCTATTTTCTTCCTTTTTTTTTTTCTTACTTTTTAGGTTTTTTTTATTTTTAATAATTAATTTTTTTCATTTTTTATATTAATAACTTTATTTTATTTATTTACTTTTTCTCCCTTTTCTTCTGAGCCATGTGGCTGATAGGGTCTTGGTGCTCCGGCCAGGTGTCAGGCCTGAGATTCTGAGGTGGGAGAGCCAAGTTCAGGACATTAAACCACAAGAGACCTCTCGGCTTCATGTAATAACAAACAGCGAAAGCTCTCCCAGAGATCTCCATCTGAACGCCAAGACAAAGCTCCACTCAACGACCAGCAAGTTAAAATGGTGGACACCCTATGCCAAACAACTAGAAAGACAGGAACACAACCCCACCAATTAGCAGAGAGGCTGCCTAAAATCATAATAAGGTCACAGACACCCCAAAACACACCACCGGACATGGCCCTGCCTACCAGAAGGACAATATCCAGCCTCATCCACCAGAACACAGGCACCAGTCCCCCCCACCAGGAAGCCTATACAACCCACGGAACCAACCTTAGCCACTGGGGCCAGACACCAAAAACAACGGGAACTACGAACCTGCAGCCAGTGAAAAGGAGACCCCAAACACTGTAAGTTAAGCAAAATGAAAAACAGAGAAACACAGAGCAGATGAAGGAGCAAGTTACAAACCCACCAACCAAACAAATGAAGAAGAAATAGGCAGTCTACCTGGAAAAGGATTCAGAATAATGATAGTAAAGATGATCCAAAATCCTGGAAATAGAATGGAGAAAATACAAGCAATGTTTAATAAGGACCTAGAAGAACTAAAGAGCAAACAAACAATGAGGAACAATGCAATAAATGAAATTAAAAATACTGTAGAAGGAACAATAGCAGAATAACTGAGGCAGAAGAAAGGATAATTGACCTGGAAGATAAAATAGTGGAAAAACTACTGCAGAGCAGAATAAAGAAAAAAGAATGAAAAGAATTGAGGACAGTCACAGATACCTCTGGGACAACATTAAACATGCCAACATTCGAATTATAGTGGTCCCAGAGGAAGAAGAGAAAAAGAAAGGGACTGAGAAAATATTTGAAGAGATTATAGTTGAAAACTTCCCTAATATGGTAAAGGAAATAGTTATTCATGTCCAGGAAGCGCAGAGAGTCCCATATAGGATAAATCCAAGGAGAAACACACCAAGACACATATTAATCAAACTACCAAAAACTAAATACAAAGAAAAAATAATAAAAGCAGCAAGGTAAAAACAACAAATAACATACAAAGGAACACCCATAAGGTTAACAGCTAAACTTTCAGCATAAACACTGCAAGCTAGAAGGGAGTGGCAGGACATATTTAAAGTGATGAAATGGCAAAACCTACAACCAAGATTACTCTACCCAACAAGGATCTCATTCAGATTCAATGGAGAAATTAAAACTTTAAAGACAAGCAAAAGTTAAGAGAATTCAGCACCACCAACAAGCTTTACAACAAATACTAAAGGAACTTCTCTAGGCAGGAAATACAAGAGAAAGAAAAGACCTACAATAACAAACCCAAAACAATTAAGAGAATGGTAACAGGAACATAGATAGCAATAATTACCATAAGTGTAAATGGATTAAATGCTCCAATCAAAAGACATAGACTTGCTGATTTGCTACAAAACCAAGACCCATATATATGCTGTCTATAAGAGACCCACTTCAGACTCAGAGATAAATACTCACTGAAAGTGAGGGGATAGAAAAAGATATTCCATGCAAATGGAAATCAAAAGAAAACTGGAGTAGCAATTCTCATATCAGACAAAGCAGACTTTAAAACAAAGACTATTACAAGACACAAAGAAGGACACTACATAATGATCAAGGGACCAATTCAAGAAGAAGCTATAACAATTGTAAATATTTATGCACTCAACATAGGAGCACTCAAAACATAAGGCAAATGCTAACAGCCATAAAATGGGAAATCGACAGTAACACAATCATAGTAGGGGACTTTAACAACCCACTTTCACCAATGGACAGATCATCCGAAATGAAAATAAATAAGGAAACCCAAGCTTTAAATGATACATTAAACAACATGGACTTAATTGATATTTATAGGACATTCCAACCAAAAACAACAGAATACACTTTCTTCTCAAGTGCTCATGGAACATTCTCCAGGATAGATCATATCCTGGGTCACAAATCAAGCCTTGGTAAATTTAAGAAAATTGAAACTGTATCAAGTATCTTTTCTGACCACAATGCTATGCGACTAGACATCAATTACAGGACTAAATCTGTAAAAAAAACCAAACACATGGAGGCTAAATCATACACTACTTAATAACCAAGAGATCACTGAAGAAATAAAAGAGAAAAATCAAAAACTACCTAGAAACAAATGAAAATGAAAACATGATGACCCAAAACCTATGGGAGGCAGCAAAAGCAGTTCTAAGAGGGAAGTTTATAGAAATACAAACCTACCTCAAGAAACAATAAACATCTCAAATAAACAACCTAACCTTACACCTGAAGCAATTAGAGAATGAAGAATAAAAAAAAACCCCAAAGTTAGCAGAAGGAAAGAAATCATAAAGATCAGATCAGAAATCAATGAAAAAAGAAATGAAGTAAAGAAATAGCAAAGATCAATAAAACTAAAAGCTGGTTCTTTGAGAAGATAAACAAAATTGATAAACCATTAGCCAGACTCATCAAGAAAAAAATGGAGAAGACTCAATTCAATAGAATTAGAAATGAAAAAGGAGAAGTAACAACTGACACAGAGGAAATACAAAGTAGTAATCTCATGAGAGATTACCACAAGCAACTATATGCCAATAAAATGGACAACCTGGAAGAAATGGACAAATTCTTAGAAAAGCACAACCTTCTCAGACTGAACCAGGAAGAAATACAAAATATAAAAAGACCAACCACAAGCACTGAAACTGAAACTGTGATTAAAACTCTTCCAACAAACAAAAGCCCAGGACCAGATGTCTTCACAGGTGAATTCTATCAAACATTTAGAGAAGAGCTAACCCCTATCCTTCTCAAACTCTTCCAAAATATAGCAGAGAGAGGAACACCCCAAAAACTCATTCTACGAGGCCACTTTCACCCTGATACCAAAACCAGACAAAGATGACACAAAGAAAGAAAACTACAGGCCAATATCACTGATGAACATAGATGCAAAAATCCTCAACAAAATACTAGCAAACAAAATTCAACAGCACATTAAAAGGATCATACACCATGATCAAGTGGGGTTTATTCCAGGAATGCAAGGATTCTTCAATATATGCAAATCAATCAATGGGATACGCCATATTAACAAACTGAAGAATAAAAACCATATGATCATCTCAATAGATGCAGAAAAAGCTTTCGACAAAATTCAACACCCATTTATGATAAAAACCCTCCAGAAAGTAGGCATAGAGGGAACTTACCTAAACATAACAGAGGCCGTATATGACAAACCCACAGCCAACATGGTTCTCAATGGTGAAAAACTGAAATCATTTCCACTAAGATCAGGAACAAGACAAGGTCGCCCACTCTCACCACTATTATTCAACAGAGTTTTGGAAGTTTTATTCATGGCAATCAGAGAAGAAAAAGAAATAAAAGGAATCCAAATCGGAAAAGAAAAAGTAAAGCTGTCACTGTTTGCAGATGACATGATATTCTACATAGAGAATCCTACAAATGCTGCCAGAAAACTACTAGAGCTAATCAATGAATTTGGTAAAGTAGCAGGATACAAAATTAATGCACAGAAATCTCTTTCATTCCTATACACTAATGATGAAAAATCTGAAAATGAAATTAAGAAAACACTCCCATTTACCATTGCAACAAAAGGAATAAAATATCTAGGAATAAACCTTCCTAAGGAGACAAAAGACCTGTATGCAGAAAACTATAAGACAGTGATGAAAGTAATTAAAGATGATACAAACAGATGGAGAGATACACCATGTCCTTGATTGGAAGAATCAGCATTGTGAAAATGACTATACTATCCAAAGCAATCTACAGATTCAATGTAATCCCTATCAATCTACCACTGGCATTTTTCACAGAACTAGAACAAAAAATTTCACAATTTGTATGGAAACAGAAAAGATCCCGAATAGCCAAAGTAATCTTGAGAAAGAAATGCGGAGCTGGAAGAATCAGGCTCCTGGACTTCAGATGATACTACAAAGCTACAGTAATTAAGACAGTATGGTACTGGCACAAAAACAGAAATATAGATCAATGGAACAAGAAAGAAAGCCCAGAGATAAACCCATGCACATATGGTGTCCTTATCTTTGATAAAGGAGACAGGAGTACACAATGGAGAAAAGACAGCCTCTTCAATAAGTGGTGCTGGGAAAACTGGACAGCTACATGGAAAAGAATGAAATTAGAACACTCCCTAACACCATACACAAAAATAAACTCAAAATGGATTAAAGACCTAAATGTAATGTCAGACACTATAAAACTCTTAGAGCAAAACGTAGGCTGAACACTCCATGACAAAAATCACAGCAAAATCCACCTACTAGAGAAATGGAAATAAAAACAAAAATAAACAGTGGGACCTAATGAAACTTAAAAGCTTTTGCACAACAAAGGAAACCATAAGCAAGATGAAAGACAACCCTCAGAATGGGAGAAAACGTTTGCAAATGAAGCAACTGACTAATGATTAATATCAAAAATATACAAGCAGCACATGCAGCTCAGTATCAAAAAAACAAACAACCCAATCCAAAAATGGCTAGAATACCTAAATAGACATTTCTCCAAAGAAGATACACAGATTGCCAACAAACACATGAAAGAATGCTCATCATCATTAGTCATTAGAGAAATGCAAATCAAAGCTACAATGAGGTATCTCCTCACATCAGTCAGAATGGCCATCATCAAAAAATCTACAAACAATAAATGCTGGAGAGGGTGTGGAGAAATGGGAACCCTCTTTCACTCTTGGTGGGAATGTAAATTGATACAGCCACTGTGGAGAACAGTATGGAGGGTCATTAAAAAACTAAAAATAGAAATACCATACAGCCCTGTCATCCCACTACTGGACATATACCCTGAGAAAACCATAATTCAAAAAGATACTTGCACCCCAATGTTCATTGCAGCTCTGTTTACAATAGCCAGGACATGGAAGCAACCTAAGTGTCCATTGATAGATGAATGAATAAAGAAGATGTGGCACATATATACAATGAAACATTACTCATCCTTAAAAAGAAAAGAAATTGGGTTATTTGTAATGAGGTTGATGGACCTAGAGTCTGTCATACAGAGTGAAGTAAGTCAGAAAGAGAAAAACAAATACCGTATGCTAACACATATATATGGAATCTAAGAAAAAAAAAAAAAGGTCATGAAGAACCTAGGGGTAAGACAGGTATAAAGACGTTGACCTACTAGAGAATGGACTTGAGGGCACAGGGAGGGGGAAGTGTAAGCTGCGTCAAAGTGAGAGAGTGGCATGGAAATTTATACACTACCAAATATAAAATCGATAGCTAGTGGGAATCAGCCGCATAGCACAGGGAGATCAGCGCGGCACTTTTTGACCACCTAGAGGGTTGAGATAGAGAGGGTGGGAGGGAGGGAGACGCAAGAGGGAAGAGATATGAGGATGTATGTATATGTATCGTTGATTCCCCTTTTAATAAAGCAGAAACTAACACACCATTGTAAAGCAATTACACTCCCATAAAGATGTTAAAAAGTAAAAAAAAAAAAATTATAAAAAGAGATCATGTAAATATGAAAATGGAACTCTAATGACTTATTAACATTTTTTTGCAATTAGAAGTCAGACTGTGGTCCCAAAGGGGAAGATTTCTTCTCAGTGTTTAACATATTACCCAGAAATTTCTGGCTTCCTGGAATTCTCCATAAAAATTCCAAATCTCTTGGCAATAGCTTTCAAGCACCACAATTTCTGCCAATAAAAGAAGAATGATCATTAAGCATGCTCTCACTTTGGTTGTTTAAGAGTCCAGCTAGGGGAGGCCAAATTCTTATTATTCTGCAGGGACTGCTTGACATGAAGAGTATGTTTGAAGTGGAAATCACACGATGCTGCTTGATGCAATCACCTGATTGACTAGGTGATTATTTTATTTGGGGAAAATATTATCATAGTGCAAAGACTTCATTTAGAATGAGAAAAAATTCAGTTTAGAAAGCATTTGTGAATTAGAGCTCAACCTTTCCATCCCCTCAATTTATGATCTTTGTATAAATAAATGTGCTCCGACACCATGTATAGCTTTCTTGAAGAAAGCAGTTTTACATTTAGGGAATCTGAAGTTGAGGAGTTACTGAAGGGTACTAAGAAACTTGAGAACTTACAAATGGCCTATTGAAATGGAAAAAAGTCATATGAGCCCACGAAAATGAAATATCTGGGAAATGTAGCATAAAAAAGAATTGAGCGAAGAGTCCTATTAGAGAAAGCCAGATGTTCTTTTTCAGATGAAGAGAACAACTACATCAAGCTAGATAAATTGTGTTTGGTTGGAAGTCTGATCTGAAACAGGAAATATGTGTTGCCATGTGCTATGAGACAAGGAAACTACATAATAAACTATTAATTATCTTTCATTCTGTTGTCATTTGCCAGATATATACAGAGACAATAACCTAATCAACAACATTATAATAAAGTGACCATAGAGACAATACTCACTGCTTTGGATTCAAACAGACCTGGACTTGAGTCCAGCTGCATGACCTTGATGATGTTACTCAACTTCCTTAATTCTTAGTTTCCTCAAATTTTTTTATTTTTTTTAAACCAGGAAAAATATAATAATAATTCCTGTCTTCATAGAGTGGTATTAAATGAGTTATTACAGATAAAGGAATATGTGTGTTAACTTCAATGTTCTGTAACATTTTTGAGCACTCAAAAATATTATTTAATGGTAGTAATAGAAGTAGCAGTATATACAAAATGAGGCCAAGAGAACTAATGATTGGCATGCTGAATGATTGCTGGCAGAAATGAGTTTTGAATTAGATGTCCAATCTCCCTCTCCAGGGCTTTTTCTACTACATCACATCCCAAGAAAAAAGCTCATCTCTGAGCCTTGACTATTTCATGTTCCAATATGATCAGGACCTATCTGGCTTCTTCAACCATGAACTTCCTTTATAGTCTAAAAAAAAAAAAAAAAAAAATGAGACAAGTAAATAGAGGCAAGCAGTAGCAGCAAGTCAGGATTTCACCAAGGAAAACTGTAAAATCCAGTTAGCTATTATTGCTTTCAATTTGCCAGTTCACTTTTTAAGTTCTCCAAATGCTTCCCACATGTGATATACAATCTTCATCATGAATTGTTACATTTGCGTTTGTAATGTTACTTTCAAATTCAATTTTACTCAGATTGCAGCCAAAAATTTTACAAAAACAAACCAAAAAATGGGTTATTTAAAATAATGCAGAAGGAAAATTCAGAAAACACACAGACCTCTTATTTAAGCATATATATACTCAAATATTTATTCTCTTAACCAGCAGCTAAACAACCTAAAAATATCTAAAAGGGTTTATAATCTGAATACTCACATTGGTCAATCTTAACTGATCCTAGGTGTCTTCTGATATTTTTTGGAGTGATGCACCTGACTTGCTAGATAAGAAGTGAATCAGTGAAGGTGTGGCCGACAGACTTTATGTTAGCCACAGACCTGGATATTAATATTATAGAAATTTCTCTGGCTGGAAGTGGAGGGATGAGGCAGAAAAAGAAGTCAAAGACTTTTGAAGCATAAGAAGTATTTGTGCCACTGTTGCCTTTGAAGATGGGGGAAGGAAGGAATCTACTAACCAAGAAATGCAGACATCCTTAGAGGTTGAAGACCCCCACTCCACCCTCCCTGTGCCAACAGCCAGCAAGGAAATGGGGACCTCAGTTCTATAATCACATAGAACTGAATTTTGCCAACAACCTGTGTGAACATGGAAACAGGGTTTTCCCCAGAGTCTTTGGTGAGAAATGCAGGCTAACACCTTGATTTCTAAGCAGAGGAATTAGCTGAACCCACTGGGCTTCTGATCTGCAGAACTGTGATATATAAATGAGTTTCATTTTAAGCTGCTAGAATCATGTTAATATGGTACACAGCTCACAATATAGATCTTTAAATAATGTCTTAACCCAGTTCTGAGGACTCTACTAGAGACAGGTCAGTTTCCCTTCTTAAGCAGTAAAGTACACTCCCTCAATCACCTTCCTTACCTGGCTCTCACATTCCAGGCCACCATACATCCACCCTAATATACCCAGGGTCAGGTACCAGAGAACCAGGGGCAGATCCTGTGTTACCTGCTGTAATTATTCAAATGATCCTATCCTAAACCTGCTTGCCTCACCCATTTCTTCCCCAGGAAACCACAACAAATGTACTTGTCAAGAGTTCCCCTGTATCTTTTGCCACCTCACCAATCCCTGTGCTTCCCCTGAGAGGTACTGTGTGGTATGCTATGCTCTTCCCAGGCAACTGTGAATATCTTTTTGATTATGGTTTTCTCTGGGTATATGCCCGGTAGTAAGATTGCTGGGTCATACAGTAGTTCTATTTTTAGTTTTTTAAGGACCCTCCATACTGTTCTCCATAGTGGCTGTATCAATTTACATTCCCACCAACAGTGCAGGAAGGTTCCCTTCTCTCCACACCCTCTCCACCATTTGTTGTTTGTAGATTTTCTGATGATGGTCATTCTGACTGGTGTGAGGTGATACCTCATTGTAGTTTTGATTTGCATTTCTCTAATAATTAGTGATGTTGAATGTCTTTTCATGTTTTTGTTGGCCATCTGTATGTCTTCTTTGGAGAAATGTCTATTTGGGTCTTTTGCCCATTTTTTCATTGGGTTGTTTGTTTATTGGATATTGAGCTGCATGAGTTGTTTGTATATTTTGGAGATTAATCCTTTGTCAGTTGCTTCATTTGCAAATATTTTCTCCCATTCTGAGGGTTGTCTTTTCATCTTGTTTATAGTTTCCTTTGCTGTGCAAAAGCTTTTAAGTTTAATTAGATCCCATTTGTTTATCTTTGATTTTACTTTCATTACTCTAGGAGGTGGGTCAAAAAATATCTTGCTGCAATTTACATCAGAGAGTGTTCTGCTTATGTTTTCTGCTAAGAGTTTTATAGTGTGTGGCCTTACATTCCACATGCACCCCAATGTTCATTGCAGCACTCTTTACAATAGCCAGGACATGGAAGCAACATAAATGTCCATCAACAGAGGAATGGATAAACAAAATGTGTTACATATATACAGTGGAATATTACTCAGCCATAAAAAGGAACAAAATTGGGTCACTTGTAGATATGCGGATGGACCTAGAGACTGTCATACAGAGTGAAGTAAGTCAGAGAGAGAAAACAAATATGGTATAATAATGCATATATGTGGAATCTAGAAAAATGGTATAGATGATCTTATTGGCAAAACAGAAATAGAGACACAGATGTAAAGAACAAATGTGTATGGACACCAAGGGAGGAAAGGCTGGGTGAGATGAATTAGGAGATTGGGATTGACATATATACACTATTGATACTATGTATAAAATAAATAACTGATGAGAATATACTGTATAGCACAGGGAACTTTACGCAATGCTCTGTGGTCACCTAAATGGGAAGGAAATCCAAAAAATAGGAGATATATGTATATGTATAGCTGATTCACTTTGCTGTACAGTAGAAATTAACACAATATTGTAAAGCAACTATACTCCAATAAAAATTAATTAAAAAAATATAAAACTGTAAATCACTTTCCAGTTTTCTCTCTCTTGATCTGTGTCTGG
Source organism: Balaenoptera physalus (assembly GCF_965194825.1). Classification (NCBI taxonomy): domain Eukaryota; kingdom Metazoa; phylum Chordata; class Mammalia; order Artiodactyla; family Balaenopteridae; genus Balaenoptera; species Balaenoptera physalus. Next base: position 21,233,255 of record NC_138894.1, read on the forward strand.
TCTCACCATACCTCACCCATGGTTAAAACACAGGAATAGAAAACCAACGCACTAGATTACACTATTCAAAGTTAGACTCTCACTTTCTGATGTTCCAGCCCTCACCATTTACTAAACTGTCCTGACAAGGAGGCCATAGGGTTATAGGGGTAATTGATGGCACTTTCTGACCCTCACTCTCATTAACATTTCTGAAACTCTGTCCTCTTTTGACATGCTTCTTTATTGGTCAGGCTGGAACTGAGCAGAACCCTGCAGAACCCCCCAAGTACAAAAGCTCCTCCATGTCCCCTTCCTTTTTGTTGTAGAAAAGCTGAAATCTCCCAGACTTCCCTAAGTCAAAAAAAAAAGGAACAAGCTCAAGTAGTTAATGATTAGGACAATTGAGTCACAGACTCACTGACTGATGCACATTTCTGAGTTGTTTTACAGATACTATAACTGCCCTCAGCAGGAAACTCCTTTTGCCTTGTCACTTTAGCAAAGCTATGTTGTAACTAAACTTAAACTAGGCACACCCATGCTTTGTTCATCTCTGGCGCAAGCACACTTTTCAAAGCTTTTGGTCACACACTACCTTGCCTAACCTGTTGGTTCTTTCCATAGATCAAAGAGTAGAAATGAGTAAGTAATTAACAGATGACCAGACCTCTTCTCTAGCTTCCCCTTCAGTAATCCTGCAAACAAACTGTGTGAACAAACAGCGTGAACAAGATAGCCTCTAAAGAAAGATCACAAGATGTTGACAAGCCTGCACACAGTGGGGGATGGCTACAACTCTGACCCCTATCTCAAAGATTAACTGAGATTACTTCCCCTTTTCCCTTTACAACTTTCATGGCCAAGCAGAATCTTCAGAGTTGGTTCTGGGAGAACATGAGTCTGCCTTCTCCCCAGATTGCTGGCTTTCTGATTAAAAGCAACTTTCCTTTCCACCAACTGCTTCTCAGATATTGATTTTCTAGCGGTGAGCAGCTGGACCTGAGTTCGGTAACAATTCAGAAGTGAAGAATAGAGGTTTCAGAATGAAATCTTCAACTAGTTTCTGTTGGACTTTAACATCTCTAAACATGTGTTTTCTCATCAATGAATTAATATAGTAAAATAACCTAATCAGGTTGCTGTAAGCATTAAGAGAATAAAATATGGTAATGCATACCAAATCTTAGTAGACTGCCTGATATTTAGTGACACATATAACAGAGTAACTGTTTATATCACTATTATTTTTGTTGTTATTAACTTTGGGATTATTCTCCTTTGCACTGACTTGTTCCTCTCTTCTATTCTCTGTTCCTCTGGCTCCATATTCTCTCTTTCATTTAAAAAATGGATTCATTTGCAAATATTTTCTCCCATTCTGAGGGTTGTCTTTTCATTTTGTTTATGGTTTCCTTTGCTGTGCAAAAGCTTTTAAGTTTAATTAGGCCCTATTTGTTTATTTTTGTTTTTATTTTCATTACTCTAGGAGGTGGATTGAAAAAGATCTTGCTGCATTTTATGTCAAAGAGTGTTCAACCTATGTTTTCCTCTAAGATTTTTATAGTGGCTGGCCTTACATTTAGTCTCTAATCCATTTTATTTTTGTGCATGGCATTAGGGAGTGTTCTAATTTCATTCTTTTCCATGTAGCTGTCCAGTTTTCCCAGCACCACTTATTGAAGTGACTGTCTTTTCTCCATTGTATATTCTTCCCTCCTTTGTTATAGATTAGGTGATCATAGGTGTATGAGATTATCTCTGGACTTTCTATCCTGTTCCATTGATCTATATTTCTGTTTTTGTGCCAGTACCATACTCTCTGATTACTGTAGCTTTGGAGTATAGTCTGAAGTAAGGGCACCTGATTCCTCCAGCTCTGTTTTTCTTTCTTAAGATTGCTTTGGCTATTCAGGGTCTTTTGTGTTTCCATACAAATTGTAAATTTTTTTGTTCTAATTTTGTGAAAAATGCCATTGGTAATTTGATAGAGATTGCAATGAATCTGTAGATTGCTTTGGGTGGTGTAGTCATTTTCACAGTAGTGATTCTTCCAATCCAAGAACATGGTATATCTCTCCATCTGTTTGTGTCATCATTGCTTTTTTTCATCAGTATCTTATAGTTTTCTCAGTACAGGTCTTTTGCCTCCTTAGGTAGGTTTATTTCTGCCTAAGATATTTTATTATTTTATTCTTTTTGATGAGATGGTAAATGGGATTGTTCTCTTGATTTCTCTTTCTGATTTTCATTGTTAGTGTATAGATATGCAAGAGATTTCTGTGTATTAATTTTGAATACTGCAAATTTACCAAATTCATTGGTGAGTTCTAGTAGTTTTCTGGTATTAACTTTAGGGTTTTCTTTGTATAGTATCATGTCATCTGCAAACAGTGACAGTTTTACTTCTTCTTTTCCAATTTGGATTCCTTTTATTTCTTTTTCTTCTCTGATTGCCATGGTCAGGAATTCCAAAACTATGTTGAGTAATAGTGGTGAAAGTGGACATCCTTGTCTTGTTCCTGATCTTAGAAGAAATGCTTTTAGTTTTTCATCATTGAGAATGATGTTTGCTGTGAGTTTGTCATATATGGCTTTTACTATGTTGAGGTGGGTTCATTCTGTGCTCACTTTCTCGAGAGTTTTATCATAAAACGGTGTTGAATTTTGTCAAAAGCTTTTTCTGCATCTATTGAGATGATCATATGGTTTATATTCTTCTATCAGAATGGGAGAAAATATTTGCAAACAAAGCAACCAACAAGGGATTAATCTCCAAAATATACAAACAGATCATGAAGCTCAATATCAAAAAGACAAACAACCCAATCAAAAAATGGGTGGAAGACTTAAATAGACATTTCTCCAAAGAAGACATACAGATGACCAACAAACACATGAAAATATGCTCAACATCACTAATTATTAGAAAAATGAAAATCAAAACTACAATGAGGTATCACTTCACACTGGTCAGAATGGCCATCATCAAAAGATCTACAAATAAATGCCAGAGAGGGTGTGGAGAAAAGGGAACCCTCTTGCACTGTTGGTGGGAAGGTAAATTGATACAGCCACTATGGAGAACACTATGGAGGTTCCTTGAAAAACTAAAAATAAAGCTACCATATCATCCAGCAATCCCACTTCTGAGCATATATCCATAAAAATCCATAATTCAAAAAGATACATGCACCCCAATGTTCATTGCAGCTCTATTTACAATAGCTAAGACATGGAAGCAACCTAAATTTCCAGCAACAGAGGAATGGATAAAGAAGATATGGTACATATATATAATGATATAGTACTCAGCCTTAAAAAAAAATGAATTAATGCCATTTGCAACAACATGGATGGACCTAGAGACTGTCATACTGAGTGAAATAAGCCAGACAGAGAAATATCATATGATATTGTTTACATATGGAATCTAAAAAACAAAAAAGGATACAAATAAACTTATCTATAAAACAGAAAGAGTTACAGAAGTAGAGAACAAACTTATGGTCACCAAGGTGTAAGGGAGGGAGGGATAAATTGGAAGATTGGGATTGACATATACACACTACGTCCTATATATAAGATAGATAACTAATAAGGACCTCCTGTATAGCACAGGGAACACTACTCAAGACTCTGTAATGGCCTATATGGGAAAAGATTCTACAAAAGAGTGGATATATGTATATATATAACTGATTCATTTTGCTGTACACCTGAAACTAACACAACATTGTAAATAAACTATACTCCAATAAAATTTTTTTAAAAAGATGGATTCACACCAAAGTTTTTTTGTCAGTGTTTTCACTGACTTCTGCTTCTCCTTTTCCTCCCCTCCTCCCACCATATTGAGGAGTAAAGGAAAAAGAAGAAAATGCTTCAGTAAATTTGACAAATATGCCAAATATACCAAAGTGATTTAAAGAACCATTAAAAAATTTATTCTATGTGCAAAAGCCAGACAACATGACCACATATGTTTTCTAGGCTTTCCTTTTCAATTCCCAGATGAGCTCCTGTTTGCCTCAACTGAAATCACAACCTCAGGCAACTGAGATGTTGCCAGCAGTTTGCTATTGTTTTGGAAATGCCCTAGGGGTAGGCTTCAACTCCTCATGAGCTGAGCTTGGAATCAAATCAAATTGCCACCTTATGTGTGAGAATAGAAATTTACCAGGGAGCTACACGTTTGAACAAATATTGACTATGCCCTAGAGATGATGCTTTTAACAGATCTCCAAAAGTGGTCAGATATCTGTTGTTCAAAGTGCTGCCTGATTTTGCTAACAGTAGCACTGGAAGGGGTGGGACTAGCCCTAAGTTAAAATGTACCAGACCCTGCTATTTTACCTAGGTTCAGTAATTTTCCAAGGATAGAAAATTTTCAGTTTATTCTATGGCTTTCTTTCAATTGCCAGATGTCCAAAATGGTTGATTTTAGTTGTTTTGTTTTTACTTTTTTGTTTTATACAGAGGGCAAGTTCACCTACTCCTCATCCACCATTGCAGAACCGATTAAACATTATTTTTACATTTATCATTAATCTCTTCTATATGTTTGCGGATTTTTCATTTATTTTGTCTGTCAGTGATAGAAATGTGTTAAATCTCTTGCTATAATGATAGATTTGTTTCCTTTTCCTAGTTCTGTAATTTTCATATATTATGAATATAGTTATACCAGCTTTAATTTGATTATAATTTCCATAGCATATATTTTTCCATTCTCTCAGGTTTATGCATAATTAAGACACAATGTTTCATTACAACAGGTATCTAGATTTAAAAGTATTTATCTATTCTGACAATTTTTCTGTTTTAAGTGAAACATTTGGCTCATTTACATTTATTGTAGTTAAACTATCACATTTAGGTTATCTTTATCACCATTTTTTTGTGCTATTTGCACCTTTTTAAAAATTTTCTCTCCTTTCTTATCTTAATTTTCTTCATTTTTTTTTCTTTTTTAAAAAGTTTTCATACATTTCTCTCCATTAGTTTGAAGGTTATTTACTTTATTTCTACTATTTTAGTATTTTGATGTGCACATTTAATTTATCATACCCACAATTTAATCTTTGTATTTTTCATGATCTGAAAAATATTACAAGAATTGTGATACATTTCAACTAATAATTACTAGAAGTACATGGAACTGTTATCATTTTAGATCTGCATTGTCATTTTTAACTGAACATTATACTTTTGTCTTATACACTCAAATTTTGTTGAGGTTTGTCCATAGGGTCACCACTTTCTTTTTCTTCATTAGTATATGCTTCTCAGATATTCCACCTAGAACTGCTTTCCTTCTGTCTGAACAATAATCTTAAACTTTCTACTCGTTGGTAGAAAATTGTATTTTTGTCTGAATAAATCTTTACTTTGTCCTTGTTACCATAAAACTGTTTTGTCAGATATAGAATTCTAGATTGACAAGAATATTAATATATTGATAGTATCATTCTTGGTCATCTGGTTTCTATTATTTTTATTGAGAAGATAGCTATCAGTACAATTTTTAGCCCTTGTAAGGTAGTCTTTCTTTTCTCCCTGGCTGCTTTAAAGATATTTTTCACTTTGATGTTATACTGATTAACTATGATGTATCTTGATGGGTATTTGTTTTTATTTCTCTTGATTAGGAATTTGGCTTCCTGAATCCATGATGTTGATGTCTTTTTAAATTCTTGAAAATTTTTGTTTTGAACTGAATTATGTCTCCCCAAATTCTTATGTTAAATCCCAACCCCCAAAGTGATGGTATTTGAAGATGAGGCCTTTGGGAGGTAATTAGGCTTAGACAAGGCCATGAGGGTGAGGCACTCATGATGAGATTAGTGTCGTTATATGAAAAGACACCAAAGATGTTTTCTTTATATCTCTCTCTGCCATGTAAGGACACAGCAAGAAAGTAGCTGTCTACAAGACAGGAAGAGAGCTCTCACCAGAAATCGAATTTGCTGGTGCATTAAAGCTTGGACATCCCAGCTTTGGAATTGTGAGAAATAAACTTCCGTTTTTTTAAGCTATCCTATCAATAGTATTTTCTTACGGCAGCCCAAGCTGAGCAACACAATTGTAAATCATTAATTCTTCAAAAATTTCTTGGCTCAAAAATTTTCCCTCTGCTCTTCTATTTTTTATTTCTGTCTCACTCTGCTACTTTCTAGGTATTTTTTTACCCAAATCTATCCTACAGTTAGTAATTTTTTAGTCACTAACCCTGTCCAATGTATTTATTTTAATTTTAAATTTTGGTTATATTAGTTTTCAGCTCTAGAATATTTGATTATTTTGTGAGTATAATTTGCAGTATACATCTGCATCTTTATTCCTATCCTGCCCCTAGGTTCATCAGAACTTTTTTTTTTTTTTTTTTAAGATTCCATATGTATGTGTTAGCATATGGTATTTGTTTTTCTCTTGCTGACTTTCTTCACTCTCTATGAGAGATTCTAGGTCCATCTACTTCTCTATAAATAATTCAATTTCATTTCTTTTTATGGATGAGTAATATTCTATTGTATATATGTGTCACATCTTCTTAATCCATTCATCTGTTGATGGACACTTAGGTTGCTTCCATGTCCTGGCTATTGTAAATAGTGCTGCAATGAACACTGTGATACATGACTCTTTTTTTTTTTTTTTTTTTGACATCTTTATTGGAGTACAATTGCTTTACAATGCTGTGTTTCTGCTTTATAACAAAGTGAATCAGCTATACATATACATATATCCCCATATCTCTTCCCTCTTGCATTTCCCTTCCTCCCACCGGCCCTATCCCACCCCTCTAGGTGGTCACAAAGCACTGAGCTGATCTCCCTGTGCTATGCAGCTGCTTCCCACTAGCTATAGGTTTTACATTTGGTAGTGTATATATGTCCATGCCACTCTCTCACTTTGTTCCAGCTGATCATTCCCCCTCCCCGTGTCCTCAAGTCCATTCTCTACATTGGTGTCTTTATTCCTGTCCTGGCCCTAGGTTCTTCAGAACCATATATATATATATTTTTTTTTTTTTTCAGATTCCATAAATATTTGTTAGCATATGGGTATTTGTTTTTCTCTTTCTGACTTACTTCACTCTGTATGACAGACTCTAGGTCCATCCACCTCACTACAAATAACTCAAATTCGTTTCTTTTTATGGCTGAGTAATGTTCCATTGTATATATGTGCCACATCTTCTTTATCCATTCATCTGTCGATGGACACTTAGGTTGTTTCCATGTCCTGGCTATTGTAAATAGAGATGGAATGAACATTGTGGTACATGACTCTTCTTGAATTATGGTTTTCTCAGGGTATATGCCCAGTAGTGGGATTGCTAGGTCATATGGTAGTTCTATTTTTAATTTTTTAAGGAACCTCCATACTGTTCTCCATAGTGGCTGTATCAATTTACATTCCCACCAAGAGTGAAAGAGGGTTCCCTTTCCTGCACACCCTCTCCAGCATTTATTGTTTGTAGATTTTTTGATGATGGCCACTCTGACTGGTGTGACGTGATACCTCATTGTTGTTTTGATTTACATTTCTCTAATGATTAGTGATGTTGAATATCCTTTCATGTGTTTGTTGGCAATCTGTATGTCTTCTTTGGAGAAACGTCTATTTAGGTCTTCTGCCCATTTTTCGTTTGGGTTGTTTGTTTTTTTTCATATTGAGCTGCATAAGCTGCTTGTATATTTTGAAGATTAATCCTTTTTCTGTTGTTTTGTTTGCAAATGTTTTCTCCCATTCTGAGGGTTGTCTTTTCATCTTATTTATGGTTTCCTTTGCTGTGCAAAAGCTTTTAAGTTTCATTTGGACCCATTTGTTAATTTCTGTTTTTATTTCCACTTCTCTAGGAGGTGGGTCAAAAAGGATCTTTCTGTGATTTATGTCATAAAGTGTTCTGCCTATGTTTTCCTCTAAGAGTTTGATACTGTCTGGCTTTACATTTAGGTCTTTAATCCATTTTGAAGTTATTTTTGTGTATGGAGTTAGGGAGTGTTTTAATTTCATTCTTTTACATGTAGCTGTCCAGTTTTCCCAGCACCACTTATTGAAGAGGCTGTCTTTTCTCCATTGTACATTCTCACCTCCTTTATCAAAGGTAAGGTGACCATATGTGCGTGGCTTTATCTCTGGGCTTTCTATCCTGTTTCATTGATCTATATTTCTGTTTTTGTGCCAGTACCATACTGTCTTGATTACTGTAGGTTTGTAGTATAGTCTGAAGTCAGGGAGCCTGATTCCTCCAGCTCTGTTTTCCTTACTCAAGATTGTTGTGGCTATTCGGGGTACTTTGTGTTTCAATACAAATTGTGAAATTTTTTGTTCTAGTTCTGTGAAAAATGCCATTGGTAGTTTGATTGGGATTGCATTGAATCTGTAGATTGCTTTGGGTAGTATAGTCGTTTTCACAATGTTGATTCATCTAATCCAACAACATGTTATATCGCTCCATCTGTTTGTATCATCTTTAATTTCTTTCATCAGTCTCATAGTTTTCTGCATACAGGCCTTTTGTCTGCTTAGGTAGGATTATTTCTAGGCATTTTATTCTTCTTGCAGCAATGGTAAATGTGAGTGTTTCCTTAATTTCTCTTCCAGATTTTTCATCATTAGTGTATAGGAAAGCAAGAGATTTCTGTGCATTAATTTTGCATCCTGCTACGTTACCAAATCTACTGATTAGCTCTAGTAGTTTTCTGGTAGCATCTTTAGGATTCTCTATGTATAGTATCATGTCATCTGCAAATAGTGACAGTTTTACTTTTCTTTTCTCATATGGACACATTTTATTTATTTTCTTCTCTGATTGCTCTGGCTAAAACTTCCAAGACTATGTTGAATAATAGTGGTGAGAGTGGAGAAACTTGTCTTGTTCCTGATCTTTGTGGAAATGGTTTCAGTTTTTCACAATTGAGAACAATATTGGCTGTGGGTTTGCATTATATGGCCTTTATGATGTTGAGGTGGGTTCCCTCTGTGCCTACTTTCTGGAGGATTTTTATCATAAATGGGTGTTGAATTTTGTCAAAAACTTTTTCCGCATCTATTGAGATTATCATATGGTTTTCATCCTTCAATTTGGCAGTATGGTGTATCACGTTGATTGATTTGCATATGTTGAAGAATCCTTGCATTCCTGCGATAAACCCCCTTAATCATGGTGTATGATCCTTTTAATGTGTTGTTGGATTCTGTTTGCTAGTATTTTGTTGAGGAGTTTTGCATCTATGTTCATCAGTGATATTGGCCTATAATTTTCTTTTTTGTGACATCTTTGTCTGGTTTTGGAATCAGGGTGATGGTGGCCTCGTAGAATGAATTTGAGAGTGTTCCTCCCTCTGCTATATTTTGGAAGCTTTTGAGAAGGATAGATGTTAGCTCTTCTTTAAATGTTTGGTAGAATTCAGCTGTGAAGCCATCTGGTCCTGGGGTTTTTTTTTGTTGGAAGATTTTTAATCACAGTTTCAATTTCAGTGCTTGTGATTGGTCTCTTCACATTTTCTATTTGTTCCTGGTTCAGTCTTGGAAGGTTGTACTTTTCTAAGCATTTGTCAATTTCTTCCAGGTTATCCAATTTATTGGCATATAGTTGTTTGTAGTAATCTATCATGATCCTTTGTACTTGTGCAGTGTCAGTTGTTACTTCTCCTTTTTCATTTCTAATTCTGTTGATTTGAGTCTTTTACCTTTTTTCTTGATGCTTCTGGCTAATAGTTTAACAATATTTTTATCTTCTATAAGAACCAACTTTTAGTTTTATTGATCTCTGCTATTGTTTTGTTCATTTCTTTTTCATATATCTCTTATCTGCTCTTTATGATTTCTTTCCTTCGTTAACTTTGAGGTGTTTTTGTTCTTCTTTCTCTAATTGCTTTAGGTGTAAGTTTAGTTTGTTTATTTGAGATTTTTCTTGTTTCTTAGATAGGAGTTCATTGCTATAAACTTCCCTCTTTGAACTGCTTTTGATGCATCCCAAACTGCTTTTGCTGGACCCATAGTTTTCATTTGCATTTGTTTCTAGTTATTTTTTGATTTCCTCTTTGATTTCTTCAGTGATCTCTTGGTGATTTAGTAGCATACTGCTTCGCCTCCATGTGTTTGTATTTTTTACCATTTTTTTTCCCTGTAATTTATATCTAGTCTCATAGTGTTGTTGTCTGAAAAGATACTTGATATGATTTCTATTTTCTAAAATTTACCAAGGCTTGATTTGTGACCCAGGATATGATCTATCCTGGAGAATGTTCCATGAGCACTTGAGAAGAAGTGTATTCTGTTGTTTTTGGATGGAGTGTCCTATAAATATTAATTAAGTCCATCTTGTTTAATGTATCATTTAAAGATTGTGTTTTCGTATTTATTTTCATTTTGGATGCTCCGTCCATTGGTGAAAGGGGGGTGTTTAAGTCCCCTACTATGGTTGTGTTACTGTCAATTTCTCCTTTTACGGCTGTTTAAATTTGCCTTATGTATTGAGGTGCTCCTAAGTTGGGTTTATAAATATTTACAATTGTTATATCTTCTTCTTGGATTGATCCCTTGATCATTATGTAGTGTCCTTCTTTGTCTCTTGTAATAGTCTTTGTTTTAAAGTCTATTTTGTCTGATATGAGAATGGCTCCTCCAGCTTTCTTTTGATTACCATTTGCATGGAATATCTTTTTCCATCTCTTCACTTTCAGTCTGTATGTGTCCCTATGTCTGAAGTGGGTTTCTTGTAAATAGCATATGTACAGATCTTGTTTTTGTATCCATTCAACCAATATGTCTTTTGGTTGGAACATTTAATCCATTTACATTTAAGGTAGTTGTCAATGTGTATGTTCCTATTACCATTTTCTTAATTTTTGGTGGTTTGTTTTTGTAGGTCTTTTCCTTCTCTCCTGTTTCCTGCCTAGAGAAGTTCCTTTATCATTCCTTGTAAAGCTTGTTTTGTGGTGCTGAATACTCTTAACTTTTACTTGTCTGTAAAGGTTTTAATTTCTCCATTGAATCTGAATGAGATCTTTGCTGGGTAGAGTAATCTTGATTGTAGGTTTTTTCCTTTTCATCATTTTAAATATATCTTGGCACTCCCTTCTGATTTGTAGAATTTCTGCTGAAAGTTCAGTTGTTAACCTTATGGGGATTCCCTTGTATGTTATTAGCTGTTTTTCCCTTGCTGCTGTTAATAGATTTTTTTTAAATAGATTTTTTGTATTTAATTTTTGATAGTTTTATTAATATGTGTCTTGGAATGTTTCTCCTTGGATTTATCCTATATGGGAGTCGCTGCACTTCCTGGACTTGATTGTCTATTTCCTTTACCATATTAAGGATGTTTTCAACTATAATCTCTTCAAATATTTTCTCAGTCCGTTTCTTTCTCTCTTCTTCTTCTGGGGCTCCATAATTCGAATGTTGGTGCGTTTAATGTTGTCCCAGATGTGTGTGAGTCTGTCCTCAATTTTTTTCATTATTTTTTTTTATTCTGCTCTGTGACAGTTATTTCCACTATTTTATATTCTAGGTCACTTATCTGTTCTTTTGCCTCAATATTCTGCTATTGATTCGTTCTAGAGAATTTTTAATTTCATTTATTGTGTTTTTCATAATTGTTTGTTTGCTCTTTAGTTCTTCTAGGTTCTTAAATGTTTCTTGTATTTTCTCCATTCTATTTCCAAGATTTTGGATCATATTTACTATCATTACTCTGAATCCTTTTTCAGGTAAACTGCCTATTTACTCTTTATTTGTTAGGTCTGTTAGGTTTTTACTTTGCTCCTTCATCTGTTTCATATTTCTCTGTCTTCTCATTTTGTTTAACTTACTGTGTTTGTGGTCTCCTTTTTGCAGGCTACTGATTTGTAGTTCCTGTTGTTTTTGGTGTCTGCCCCCAGTGGGTGAGGTTGCTTCAGTGGCTTGTGTAAGCCTCCTGGTGGAAGAGACTGGTGCCTGTGTTCTGTTGGGTGGGGCTGGATCTTGTATTTCTGGTGGGCAGTGTTGCATCCAGTCGTGTGTTTTAGGGTGTCTTTGAACTTAGTATGATTTTAGGCAGCCTCTCTGCTAATGGGTGGGGTTGTTTTCCTGTCTTGCTAATTGTTTGTCATGGGGTGTCCAGCACTGGAGTTTGCTCAATGTTGGGTGGAGCTGGGTCTTAGTGTTGAGACAGAGATCTCTGGGAGACCTCTCCCCGATTTATTTACATGGGGCCGGGAAGTCTCTGTTGGTCCAATGTCCTGGACTCAGCTCTCCCACCTCAGAGGCTCAGGCCTGACACCTGGCTGGAGCACCAAGACCCTGTCAGCCACAACACTCAGAAGAAATGGAAGAAAAAAAAGCAAGAAAAATAAAATAAAGTAAATAAAAAGAAAAATAATAAAATTTTTAAAATATTAAAAATAAAAAAATTAAAGTAGAAAGCAATCAAACCAATAAAGCAATCCACCAATGATAACAAGCACTAAAAACTAAAATAAAATAAACATAAATATCAGAAACAAATCAGTTCCAGACAGCAAACCTCAAGGCTACATATGCTCCCACAGTCCACCGCTTCAATTTTGACAACATTTGTTGTCTATTTAGGTATTCCACAGATGCAGGGTTCATCAAGTTAATTGTGGGGATTTAATCCGCTCCTCCTGATGCTGCACGATGAAATGTCCCTTTCTATTGTTTGTTCGCACAGCTCCTGGTATTCAGCTTTGGTTTTGGCCCTGCCCCTGAGTGTAGGTCGCCCTCTGGCATCTCTTCTCCGTCAAGACAGGAGTGGCGTTAAAGCAGTGGCTGATTAGGGCTCTCTTGCTTTATCAGGCTGGGGAGAGGGAGGTGTGCAGTAGTCATAAATGGAATGAGGGGCAAGCCTGCAGCAGCCGAGTCCAGTATGACACTGCAACAGCCTGAGGCACACCATGTGTTATCCTGGGGAAGTTGTCCCTGGATCTTGGAACCCTGGCAGTGGCATGCAGCACAGGCTCCTGGGAGGCAGGGGTTGGGTAGTAACCTGTGTTTACACACAGGATTCTTGGTGTCTGTAGCAGCAGTATTAGCATTTCATGCCCAAATCTGGGGGCCAAGCTGATAGCCATGGCTAGTGCCAGTCTCTGTAGCTCACTTAGGTGGTGCTCTGCCTTCTGTAGGCACTCGAGGAAGGAATCCCCTCTCCTCACGCACCCTGAAACAATGGTGTCTTGCCTCTTTGGCAGGTCCAGACTTTTTCCCTGACTCCCTCCCAGCTAGTTGTTGTGCACTAGATCCCTTCAGGCTGTCTTCACACAGCCAACTCCAGTCCTCTCCCTGGGATCTGAACTCTGAAACCAGAGCCTCACCTCCCAGCCCACACCCAACCAGGGGATGAGCAGACAAGCCTCTTAGGCTGGTGAGTGCTGGTCAGCACTGATCCTCTGTGCAGGAATCTCTCTTCTTTGCCCTCTGCACCCCTGTTGCTGGGGTCTCCTCCATGGCTCCAAAGCTTCCCCCCTGCCCAAACTCTGTCTCCAGCAGTGAAGGAGCTTCCTAGTGTGTGAAAACTTTTCCTCCTTCACAGCTCCCTCCTAAAGGTGCAGGTCCCATCCCTATTCTTTTGTCTCTGCCTTTTCTTTTTTCTTTTGCCCTACCCAGGTATGTGGGGATTTTTTTGCCTTTTGGGAGGTCTGAGGTCTTCTGCCAGCATTCAGTAGGTGTTCAGCGGTAATTGTTCCACATGTAGATGTATTTTTGATGTACTTGTGGAGAGGAAGGTGATCTCCACATCTTACTCCTCAACCATCTTGAAGGTCCCCTTCTAATTTTTACTATTTTCTTTCTTCTGATTGCTTTTTTCCCTTCTTTTTCTAAGTTCTTGAGATGGGAGCTTAGATTATTGATTCTAACTTTTCCTTTTTTGTAAGGTATGCATCTAGTACTATTTCTTTTCTTTTCAGCTCTGCTTTAGCTGCGCACCACAGGTTGTGACACATTGTATTTTCATTTTTCTGTTCCATATACTTTAGAATATTGATTTAAATCTCCTTTTGGAGCCATGATTGTTTAGAAGTGTTTTTTTGTTTTCTTTCCAAGTATTTACACATTTTTCTGTTATCTTTATCGGCTTCTAGTTTGATTCCATTGTTGATGGGAACATACTCTATATGACTTTTTAAAAAAATTATTCAAGTTTTTAATGGCCCTGAATATTATCTATCTTGGCATATGTTCTGTTATCATTTGAAAAGAATGTGTTGTTCAGTAGAGTGATTATATTTCATGTGATTATTGATATATTGAGACACAAGTCTTCCATTTAATTTTGTTTTCTATTTGTTCTCTCTTTTTTTTTTTTCAATGTTTTCTTTTTTAATGCCTTCCTTTCAATTACGTAAACATTTCTTTGGATTCCATTTAGATTTCCCTATACTGTTTTGAGGGTTATCTCTTACAGTGTTTAATAGAGGTATTATATTTTATATATACCATATCACAGTCTACTGGGGTCACAGTCTTACCAGTTTAAGTATAGAAACCCTACTTCCTTCATGTCTCTTTACTCTCTTCATTTACAATATAGTTTCTTAAATATTTTCTCAACATACACTAAGAACAACATCAGATGATGTTATAATTTTTTTGCATCAAGCATCAAAAACAACTTTAAAAACTCAAGAGAATTCAAATCTACTATATTTACCCATATTTTTGTTCTTTCTTCCTTCTTGATATGTCCAAGGCTCCTTTTTTTATTGTTTCCTCTCTGTTGAGAGATATCCTTTAGCCATTCTTTTAAAGTAATTCTGTTGGTGACAAATCTTAATTGTTCTTCATCTGAGAGTTTCTTGATTTCTTCTTCATTCCTGATGGATATTTTCTAGAGTGGCATGGACTAATATATACTAACAAGTGTAAAATAGATAACTAGTGGGAAGCAGCCGCATAGCACAGGGAGATCAGCTCAGTGCTTTGTGACCACCTAGAGGGGTGGGATAGGGAAGATGGGAGGGAACGCAAGAGGGAGGTGATATGAGATATATGTATATGTATAACTGATTCACTTTGTTATAAAACAGAAACTAACACACCACTGTAAACCAATTATACTCCAATAAAGATGTTAAAAAAAAAAAAAAAAAAAAAAAAAGGATTCCAGAGTGTCCATTCTTTTCTTTCAGCACCTGAAAAATATTGTGCCTTTCCTTCTGGTTTCCATAGTTTCTAATGAGAAACCTACTGTCATACAAATGTTTTTTATTTGTAGATAAGGTGTCATTTTTCTCTTATTGCTTTAGAAAAATTTTATTTTCTTTAGCTTTCCGAATTTTGACTGTAATGTGTTTTGGTGTGGATTTCTTTGTGCACATCCTGTTTGCATTTGCTCATTTTCTGAAATTTGTCCATTTATATCTGTTGTCAAATTTGGAGAGTTTCACATTATTTCTTAAAGAACCTTTTCAGCCCCAATCTCTATCTTCTTCTTTGATTCCAAGATACATCCATGTTAGAGTTTTTAATATAGTTCCACAGGTCCCTGAGGTGCTATCAATATTTTTCATGCTATTTTCTCTCTTTCTTTTGTTCTTTAATTTCTTAATTTCTATTACTCTTTTCTCCAGTTCACTGATATATTTTTCTCTGCCTCTCTATTCTGCTGTTGTGTTCATCTACTGAATTTTCTATTTTGATTATTATATTTTTCAGTTTTATAATATCTGTTTAGTTCTATTTATCTTCTATTTCTTTGATTTTCTATTTCTGGGCTGACATTTTTTTTCTGATTTACTGCAAGCATGTTTGTAATTTCTCATTGAGATATTTTTACCATAGTGCTTTAATATATTTTCAGATAATTCTAAGACCTCTGTCATTTCAGTGTTATATCTATTAATTTTTTTCCAACCAGTTTGAGATCTAGCAGGTTCTTAGAATGAGGAGTGATTTTCAGTTGAATCCTGATCATTTTTGCATTATGTCATGAAACTTTTGATCTTTTTTACACTTTCTGTTTTAGCTGACTTTTTCTGACACCACTCTGGCAATGAAGAAAATTGCCATCTCATTATTAACAGGAGGAGATAGCAGCTCAGATTCTCCAGTTGGATACTGAGGACACTTAAGGGGAGGGTATTCCTCATTACTGTTGAGTGGGAATGAGAGTTCTGGCTGCATGTGGTCTCCACTGACACTGTGGTTAAGTTGACCTCATAATTGCTGGGCAAGGATGAAAGTCCTCACTCTCCACTAGGTCTCCTGTGACATCACTCCACTGGAAATGAATGTGGTCCTTGTTACTGATGTGAGTGTAAGTCTAAGGATCCATATGGTTTCTACTGACCCTCAGTGTGTGTGAGGTGGTTAGTGCCCAGCAGGAATGAAGGTCCTGACTTCCTACTCTGACCCCACTCAGAGCGATTTTGGCATACTTTATTAGAGTCTCCTAAGGGCAGAAACTTGGGCTTCCCATGTGATCTGTGTTGTCATGGATGCAGGTGAGACTGTAATAGGGAAGAACAAATCTAACTCCATATTAGATCTGTTCCTTTTACTTTAAACTTTGGGCTCTGTTTCCTGTGCTTAGTCATGCTGCCTTGTACATTTTGTAAAAGAATGTTGCCTATAGCCTGAAATATACAGATAGCCTATTCTCAGGCTCTGACCTTTGAAAGTCCATTCATATGGAGATAAAAATTTGCAGAACAAAAAGTGACATTTGTCTTGTTGGAGGTTTATAGGGACATCATAGCCTGACCTATGTGGACAGCTGCATGAACAGAAGATTCCTACACCATCATGCAACTTCTTCACCTTGCCTTTAAAAGTGCTTTGCTGAAACCCTTGGAGGAGTTCAGGGTTTTTTGAGCATGAGGCACCTGTCTCCTTGCATGGCCCTGCAATAAACCTTTCTCTGCTCCAAACTCTGACATTTTGGTTTGTTTGGCCTCACTGTATGTCAGGCACAGGTACTTATGATAGGTAACAAGAGCACAGTTTTTTTCTGTGATGCTTGGCTGGAGTAGAGAAGATGTGGTCTAAGTGTTTTCTGTCTTGCTGAGCTACCATTTTCCTGGTTCTCGACTAGAGGGTTCAGACTTTTGTTTTTCCTTTTTTTTTTCCTTTTTGGCCTTTGCCCATTAGTGTTTCTGGGTTGCTAGCTTCTTCTGCTCCAAGTCTGGGATGAGTGAGGCAAAAAGAAATTTCAAGAAATTCACTACCATGTCATTCCTCAGGTTACAAGTTCCCTAGGAGGTCTCCCTTCTTTTCACTTTTCAGAGTCTTCTTATGTTGGGTTTATATATAATGCCCATAGATTTAATTGTACTAAGGAAAATGGGAAACATATATCCACTCAATTTTCCTGAAAGCAGAAGTTTCAGATTGAGTGTTTTATATATTTTATTTCCAATATTGAATTATTATTTATATCTCTTTTAAAAATACTTTTATAGGTTACCATTGAGTTTGTAATATACATCTTAAATAATCACAGTCCACCTTCAAATAATATTACCACCTCATGTATAGGATAAGGACATTATTAACACTTGACTCCAATCCCCTCCATCTCTTCTTTGCCAATATTATGTCAATGTACTTTACCTTTTACATATTATATAAACATACTAGCTATTGATAATCTTTTACTTTAAGCAATCATTCTTTTGAACAATTAAAATACAAAAAATAATATTTTATTTACTTTAATTATGTCACTTAGAGCACTCTTCCATTTCTTTGTGTAGATGAAAGTTGCTCTTTGGTGTCATAGTCTTTCTGCCTAGAGAAATTCCTCTTAACATTTCTTAGAGAGCAAGGATGCTGGCAATGAATTTTTTCTGTTGTTTGTTTATCTGAAAAAATAGTATTTATCTTTTATATGTTAAAGGTATATTTGCTGGTGGAGAGGGTCCTCCCTCACTCTTTTTGGACTTTAAAGACATTACTCTGTTGTCTTCTGATTTTCATAATAATTTTAACAAACGTTACAAATAATTTTATTTGTAATTCGTATCTTCATTCCTCTATATATGTGTCTTTTATCTCTGATTACCTTCCAGATTTTTTATTTATCTTTAGTTTTCAAGAGTTTTCTTAGGATATATATAACTATGTGTGTATGTGTGAACGTGTCTGGGTGGATGAGGGGAAGATTTATTTTGTTTAGTCTTATGTAAGATTTTTGGATCTCTTGCTTGGTATCTTCATCTCTGTTACAGTGTTTTTATGTCTACCGTTAATATATTATTTTTTATTATAGTTTCTATCTTTCTTCTGAAATCCCCCACCTGTCCATTCATATTATACACTTTTCTACTAGTGCCTTTAACATATTAATCATAATTATTTATATTTCCCATCTTAATGTTTTAATATCAGTGTAATATTTGAATCTTACTCTGTTGATTTTGTCCTTTGCCAGTGTTTTGATTTTTCCCTATTCATTTGTATGTTTCATAATTTTTGGTTAAAATGGGCTTTCCTCTCCTTCACATTCTCTGCATGGAGCACTGAGTAAATTTAGTTAAGAGTTGAGCTGAATTTGGGCTTTTTTGTTATTATGGTTTTACTCAGTGCATCACCATTCTTCAAATTCTTCTAACATTACCTCTGTTTAGGGTAAGGGCTAGAGGATTATTTGTAATGTCTTTTCAATTCTCCATTTAAATTTTCTCTTTGCTCCTTTATCACAAATAGGATATCACTTTAAGCTCCTGGTCCTTCCCAAACAGTATTTTGGATTGCTTTTACTTGTTCTTTTCACACTTGCTAGCTTTTAGGGTGGCCTGAATGAGAGGGTCTTCACTCTTGTTCTGGTTCAGCCTCAGTCTTAGGTGGATGATATATCCCTAAGTAGCATGTGTAGGTCTTTCTCAGTGATCCTGCCCTGCCCCTAGTGGTAGGGGATCTTTAACAATCTGGCCGTCTGGCCCTAGGATGTTTTATCTGCCCCTTCCCCAAGGAAAGAAGCAGTTTTGTTTGTTTGTCTGTTTTCCTTTCACCAGTGTTGATAGATATTTATCTGTGCCCTGACTGTGACAGACTTCACTCTCCTTCTCCCAGCTAATTAAGATACAGGGAAGAAGTATTCAGGCAAGGTTTCAAGCCTTCCCCACAGCAGCCACTGTTCCCTTTCCCAAGGTCTTCACCATAAAAGATGCTCTTTGTAGTCTCTTGCCCTGCCCCCAACATTTCTCATGAGTAACTAGTGATGTCAGTGGAGAAGAGCATATGAGTTGGAGTGAACTTCTCTTGAGCTTGGAGTTTCCAGGATTTCGATACTTTCATGCTAACCCACAGTCAGCCTTCAGCTATTGGTTTACATTTATTAAAAATTATTCTTAATGACTTGTATGATGATTTGTGTCTTCCTTAGAAAACTGTCGACTGAAAAAATGCACAACCTAAAAGTTGAGAATTATGCTTTATTAGGCAGACTTACTGAGGACTTAAGCCTGGATACAGCCTCTCATATAGCTCTGAAGGGCTGTTCCAAATAGGTAAAGGGAGGGCCAGGATATATAGGAGTTTTTTCAGAAACAAACAAACAAAAAACAAAACAAAACAAAAACAGGTAGTTGGACAACAAAAGATTACTGCTAATTAAGGAAAACCCAGACATCTGAAGTTAATGAATTTAGCACTTTTCTATATATGGGAAGATGCAAGAGTCTGGGCTCATTGAAATCATTCTTTTGATACGTGCCTTAACTATCTAGGACCAGTGTCCCTTTTTTTTTTTTTCATCCTGAATTTCCCTCAGAGTTTATCATCTGGGCTGCTACAGTGGCTGGTGGCTTTATGACCATGACATCCTTTGTTTACTGAAATGCCAGGTGGCATTCTTTGTCCACATAAGGAAACACTAATATTCACACTATTCTTGGAAGAGTGTCATTTGGATATTTGGGTTAGTTGATTTCTCTGTAAATTCAGCTCTCTGATGTGTTCCAGAAGGTTGTGATTTTGTAGATTACCCAACTTTTTGTTTTTGTTTTAATGATGGGAGTGAAGGTCCTTCCAACTTCCATATCCTAAGACAAAGTTGAAAGTTACAGTGACATTTTAAAGTAAATTGTACAATGGTATGTGTAGCTCTAAAATATAAAGGTATACTCTAGCCAAAATTTAGAATTACAAGTAACTAAATATGAGTATAAAGATAATTCAGCCCTTAGTGACTGAAATGTTATGTGAAGTTTAATGAATATGGAATAGTATGCTTTAGATCATTCCAGAACAACCACATTAATTAAGTGAATGCTACATATATCAAAGCTCTAAAACAATCTCAGAAGAGGAAACTTACACTATACAAGGTGTATAAAGCTCTTCCAGTGTCTTTCTGAATAGCAGGGAAAGAGGAAATCAAAAAGGGTTTGCGGGCTTTGGAAGAATAAGCTGTCTCTAATTGCTAGCTAAATTCCTGAAATTAAATGAAATATGTGTAAGTTATGTACAAAGATAAAAGATAGAACTTACTTCCTAGAACCTTCTCTACTTGGGGGCTTTCATTTACAGCTCTCCCTTACAAAATGTTCCCGTAAACTTCAGGGATTAGTGTATCTACAGACAGAAGTAGAAAAGCTATTTGGGGTTCACTTTCATAACCCTGGGTGTTTTAGAATTTCTTCTAACCGAAGCAGTGTTTTTAGTCTAGCAAAAGAGATATAGTGCAATTATATCCTCAAATATTTCTAAAATAAGTGAATTTTATAAAAGGAGGATAAAATGAGTTACATTTCCAATAAAACACTGACCAATCCCAGATTTTAAATAATAGTCAACATTATAAATGTTTTCTTTCAAAATCAGCCTGCACATATCGTTGAAAAATTCTTGCCCTCAGAGTTATCTAGATATTACTACAAGAAAACAGAAAAGGAAGAGTGGAGGAAGACTGCTGAAACCTTTACTTTCTTTTTGATTTATCTTTGAGAGAAGCAGCTATTTTTATCTTGCTGATTTATTTGTGAGACATAAGAAAGAAGCCTGTAGTGGAACGTTCTTCTGAACTGGATATGTGCATCAAGGAAAACCAAAAGGGACGCTTTGGTTAAAATAAAAGCCGACCCTACTAGTGCCCTGATTGTGAATCATGGTTTTTGTGACAGATGTTGTTGTTTGAAATGATTTCCTTTGTTGATTAGCATTCATTCTCACCTGTTCTATACTGCCTGGTCCCTGATGAGCTGACCCTGAGAATAAAGGTGTTTTTGTGAAATTTTCAATTCTGTTCCCTGCCACTTGGAGTTCAAAGTTTGTCTGAACTCCATGAGCTTTCTTGATTCACATGTAACTTTTGGGCCTTTGAAATTTACCCAGTAAGAAAAGAACAAGGTTGTGGCCAGTATTAGGTGAAAATCCTAGGATAATTTTGAGATCTTGTAAAACCCATTGTATACAATATATGTCACAAACGTAACAGGAAGAACCCCATCTGATATACATGACCCCTGGAGGTTGCTCCATCTGATAGGGATAGAGTAGGATAAAATGATAGGGATAGAGTAGGATTATCAAATAGTTAGATCAGAAATCCCATTAGGGGATTGTAGATAGAAAGGGAACTTTAAGGGGCTTTGGGAGACCACAGGAAGTTAATGATCACTCAAGAAAGCAGGTTTGCTTAACCACAAAACCAAGCAGGCTTGTTTAGTAACAAAACCATGCAACAGAAGCATAAGAGGAGGCCTCAAAACAATAAAACAATGGTGGCATGAGACCCACATTCTGCCCAGTGAGCTCAGTAAGATAATGACCCCCTAGGACATGTTCTCTGCACGCATAAAAAAACAATAATTTATGGAAACATGACACTTCAAAGTGAAAGACCCTCATTGTACTGAGACCTGAAATAATTTTTCCACAATGCCATGACAGTCCCAGCTTTACCACGTAGGGACAAGAAAACTCCCCTGCCCAACCTGGAGGAGGAACTGATGATGGAAGTGTGACATCTACTCCAGAATGAGGAAGAAGGTGGTCTTTTCCCCCTCCCCATTTTTCCTTTGATTATAAAAATGTAACCCACTAAGTACTCGGGGCAGCACAACACTCACTTGCCTGCTTGTAAGCCTCACAAGCATCCTATTCTAATAAATCACTTCTTATCTATTACTTTGCCTCTTGCTACATTCTTTCTGTGCTGAGATATAAAGGACTGGAATTCCTTGGAGCCCCCTGAAATGCCACCTAGCAGTTTCACGTCCACAGTCCAGAATGTATTAAAGAAAAATACATCTCTTATTTATATGTCTTTGCTGATTGGTTCTTTATAAGTCTAAGTATTCTGAACTTGAATAGATTAATTTCTTATTTAGTAAAGCACCTCAATGAGTTTCAAGGTATGCAGATAATGGCCTTGTCTAGAGAAAGAGAACTGTTCTACTAAATAGGTTAACAAGGTTATGTAGCTCTTTAACACCTGAGGGAAGAGGATAGAGGGAATCTAATAATATTACGAGAGGTTGGGCCTAGGGAGTAAATATGTCTGAAGTACTTTTATGAAGAGAGAGGTCTACTATTAAATTGGGGCGTTTTCCTTATCATGTACTGTTACACAATTCCCCCACCCCCATTACCCCTAAATCTTCAATAATTATCTGCTATACAATGTTATGTGCTGTAATATTTGATTAGATAAAGGAAAGGAAGACCATATTAATGGAAGAATAAAGCACAATGGTGAGAGACACTACATACAGGAGCTAAGTAAACAGGCAAACTTAAGGGGTTGTGCTTCAGCCTCTGGTTCTCTTCTTTGACAGACAAAAAAAAAAAAAAAAAAAGAGACTATTGGATGTATAGCTGATGCTCATGCTCAGAATCACACAGCATATCAGTTTTCTTACAATATTTAAGGGCAGTAAGAATGGAAAGGATTATTAATAGCTGGACACTAACAGTTGTGGCAAATTCAAATGTCCCTAAAATATTTGGAATCCAAATGAAAGGTGAGTAACATATCTAGGGATTAAATGGGTCAAAGTAGAAATTTGCTGGGCTAACAAGGCAGCATGAAGTTTATATATGCTCAAATTTTTACTGATTTACAATTGTGGTAGGTATTATTTTTGGTCACCAATATTTCCAGTTGTCTTCCTTACAGGAACAAATGGAAATTTCAATGTCCCATCTTCTTGATGTTGATCTTATCTAAATGACTTAATTTGGTAAACAAAATTTAATAAGCAAAATGTGTAAGTTCAGGTATAAGCATTCTCTTTCCCTGTTTCCATGAGCCAGGAAGTAAATATTTATAAGGAAGTAAAATCTTGATTCTTCATATGAAGCTCTGGTAACCTGGAAAATGGCCTGAAGCCTTAGTATGGTTTACATAAGCAAGAAATCAATCTTTGCTGTTTTAAGCCACTACTATTTTGAGATTGTTAGTAGGGCAAAATCTTGACTAAAACATCATCATATGCACTTGCATTAAGCTTGTTTTTAGAGATGTCTTAATGTAGTTGTATGATGCAGTTAACTTATCTTAGGCTTTGAAGAACTTCTTTCTCGAGCATTTGTAAAACTTGTTTGAGAATTCCATTATTTGCAGAGAGTATCATTTACGTATGTTTAATCTTCCTCACAAAACATCAAGCCATTAGCATCATTTAAGACATAGGTCAATTCTTAAACCAATGGTCTCTCAATGCAAGTCTGTGGCACTTGAGGCACGTCTTTTTTTGAGGTATATCTCAAGTGATCTATTACTAATTATTATTAAATGAATAAGTTCATGTATGGAGTAACATTTTGCAAACTAAAGTGGATTCAAGTTTACCATATAAAGGAAATTCTACATCTTACTTTCTAATATTGAGTTGAGGTGAAAGGTGTGAAAGTAAAGTTATTTCAAAGAGCCAACCTGGCTCTATCCATTGGACCACGTTGCACATATGATTGTCATCTTGTGTGTGTCATGATAAAAATAAATATGGAGGCGTTCTGTCACTGGTTGTAGAATACCAGAGGTGGAAGAGACCTTGCACAATTTAGTTACTGATTTTATATTATTTTTTCAACTGTGTTTTTGTAGTCACTTAGAGGTCATAGAATAGGCAAAATTAAATTTCTGCTGGGCAAGTGTCAAGCCCATTTCTTCCATTTCATACATTTTCACTTTTGTTTATATATAGGTCAGCTGCATAAACTTAACCTTATAAAATGATTTTATGGTTGGGGTGGGAAATTCTACAAAACAATGAAAACTCCCCATGGGCCAACCCTCTTTCTTTAATGGATAAACAAGTTCAAAAAAACTGAAGAATTTGCTTAAACATAGAAAGTAAATTTTACAACATGGACTTAAACTTAATTTCCTAGAACACCATTCAGTATTCTTTTAACCAAATAATATTTAGTTCAGTAACAGATAGCAAACTCATTTTGTCATTATTTTTGTTTCTCTTGTATTTGCTATGAATTTATCAAAACTAGGCTATTTATAACCACGATTATTAGATAAAAAAGCTTTCTTTTTAAATAAGTATTCTATCCCCGTATTTTCAGGTAAAAGAAAGCTTAATTATTCTTTTCTGACCTCTGGCCAAATAAATTTCAGGAAACATTTAGAGACAATGCAATGGAATAGAAAGAACCAGGGCATGGGAATGCACAGACATGAGTAAATACTGACTTCCCAGCTTCCCAGCTTGGCCACCTATGTTGTTAATTAAGATTTTTCAAAATAATTTTTTTTCATCTGAAAAGTAAGGAGAATAATATCTATGGCACAGATATGGAGTGAAGATGAGTCACATGGATCATCCAGCCGGGTGCCTTGGACAAATAGATGTCTATTTGTGAGTAGATATCTCACAAATACCAAAATTTCTCCTCTTGAAGTTTACCTTTGGAGATATCAACAAATAAATATATCACTACTTATTCAAAGGCAGAGTTGCATAGTGGTCAAGAGAAGTGGGTATAGGGCCAGCCTGCTGGGATTTGAATATGGCTTAAATATTTGCTTACCATTAGACCTTGCTCAACTTACTTAACTTCGCTGTGCTTTAGTTTCTTTACCTGTAAAACAGGAATAATAAAAGTATCTACTGCATAGAGTGTTATGACAATTAAATCAACATATATATTGATTTAGATATTTTTGTAAAGGTTCAATTTAGAACATTTACAAAAATATTTGACACATATTAATTAGTCAATAAATTATGGGTTTTGTGGTTGCTGTTGTTAAACATTCACAATGTGTACAGCCCTACACTGAGACCTGATGTAATATGAAAAAGTCAGATATACTTAACCAACTAGTAATATCAAAATAATTTTCTTTAAAATGTACAAATTTCTTATGAGGATAGACTGCTTTAAAACACTTTTGATACCTTGAAAATACCTTGTTGATAAGCTGGCATTTTTTAAATCTATTGATTATAATAAATATATTACCATCCAAATTCTGAGTTATGGCTGATATTAATGCAATAAAACTTGTTTTCTTTTAAAATATTTTGTTATTTAAGGTTCTAATGAATTCAACGTCTGCATGAGTCCAAATTTACCTAAATTAGCCTTCCTTGACAATTTTCTATAATTCAATAGACTCTTCACTGCAGAAAGAAACTCCAATTATTGAAGTTATATTGTGACCAAACACACAAATACACCCAAGAGGTGAGGATTTGCCAATGTGCTATCCATTCAGGTTAAATGATTTTGGGTTCCAGTCCAGTAAAATTCTGCTTGAAGCACAACTGGGTTGCCAATGTTCTCTCATATGATGAAGAATGAGTATCCCAGCAAACTCTGGTCTGAAAAACTAAATTAGAAATGAACTTTGAAGAAGAAAATTCCTCACTTTCACTTCTATAGAAAAATAAGATCTTAAAATGAATTAGAGTCTAGAAAGCAAATATTGATAAGGACCTTCTATGTATACAAGCAAGAATTGTTAGAAGCGTTCATTCACTGAGTTTAAAATATAATGTTAACACTTTCAACCTAAAGGCCAATTTTATCTTTGATTTCTTGAAAATTATCATTGGAAGCAGTGATAGCATCCAATTATGGACATGCCTTCCAACAGAGCACTATGAACCCCCACACGCACCCCTGATTTTGCCAAACTCATGCAAAATTTTATCATAAACTCATATCTGTTTCCTTTAGAATTTGTATTAACAAATAATGAAAAGAACAGCCCAGATTTAGAGTTTAATCTGTTTCCAAGGGTTAACTTTCTGTTGGAATCAGTGAAATTAAACAGGAAGGAAGAAAGGGAGGAAGAGAAAAGAAAACTCATTTGAGTAAATAGTAAACATAGAAAAAAGTGCATCAAAGTGAATTGTCAAGCAGGAGAAAAAGGTTTTTGAAGAACAGAGACATAATTAATTTAACCTGCAGTATCTGAGCATATCCCTCATGAAAAGTTAGCCATAAACAGGAGTGGGTCCACATTCTGATTATCATTTATGCCAGATAAAGATAAGTCCTCTTATATAAAGTATCCTTGTTGTCTTTCAATAGCTTGACATTCTACTTCAAAGGAGGAGAGGGGAAAAATACACAAAAGGATTAGTCCTCACAGGATCAGAGAAATGCAATCTGACAGAAAGTTAATGTATAAACTGTTTGGTATCATTCAGTTGATATCAGGCTAGAGAACAAAGAGCCAATTGCTTTCCAAGTATCCCAAACATTGGGCAACGGACCTGGATGGTGAGGCCATGGAGAAATGATAATTTGGGAAGAAATATTAATGGCTAACAAATCTTGAGTACCTACTTTTACCATGCACTGTACTTGGTACTTGATTTGTAATATAAGGAAAAATGTGTGCTTTGATGGAAAACTATGCATTATCTAGAACACATTTTTTAGTTTTCTGGTTCTGATTTTACGGGAGCTATTTTCCAACTTTCTGAGTTGTGGATAGCTTATAGTGATGAAAAATAGTTTCTGCACACAGACATTAATTTTTGCAGAAGAGGTTCAACTGACATCCTTAAAGTGGGAACACCTAGTTTGACCTCTATCTTTATATTTATTTCATTATTCCAGATCTATAAATATTTCTCTTTTTTTAATTCTTCTATAAATTGGTTGTAACATCTTACCTACTCACTCATTTAAGTAATGAGTTAAATAATACCTTTAACACGTGTTCATTTTTTATCCACATCGGAGTCATTTTTTGTGTGCATGACAATTAGCCTGAGATCAAAGGAAACTTAGACATACACTTTTCCAGCCCCATCACCCTACAGGTAAGTAAACTAAGTCCCAAAGTGATTAAATGACTTGTGAAGTTGCATAGCTAGTTATTGGCAGAGCTAAGACCACAACCAAGTCCTTTTCCCATGCTGATTCCCTATCACAAAGTTACATGAATTAGCTTTTTTCTTTTTTTACTTAAGACTTTATGTTTTTAGAGCAGCTTTAGGTTCACATCAAATTGAAGGGAAGGTTTATAAAAATACATTAATTAAATAAAAAGAGTTCTCATATATCTCCTGCCCCCCCCACACATACATAGCCTCCCGCATTATCAACATCCCCCACCAAAGTGGTACACTTGTTACAACTGGTGAGCGAATATTGACACATAATCACCCAAAGTCCATAGTTTACATTAGGATTCACTCTTGGTGCTGTGTATTCTATGGGTTTGGACAAATGTAAAATGAGGTGTATCAATCATTAGGGTATCATGAAGAGTATTTTCAATACCTTCAATATCTTCTGTGCTCTGCCTAGTCATACCCCTCTCCTCCACACACAGACATACATACAACCACTAGTAACCACTGATCTTTTTACTGTCTCCATATTTTTGCCCTTTCCTGAATGCTTTATAGTTGGAATGATACATTATGTAACCTTTTCAGATTGGCTTCTTGAATTTGCTTTTTAATTAGCTTTTTAAAGGCGGGGCGGGCTTCCCTGGTGGCGCAGTGGTTGACAATCTGCCTGCCAATGCAGGCGACACGGGTTCGAGCCCTGGTGTGGGAAGATCCCACATGCCGAGGAGCAACTGGGCCCATGAGCCACAATTACTGAGCCTGCGCGTCTGGAGCTGTGCTCTGCAACAAGATAGGCCGCGATAGTGAGAAGCCCGCGCACCGCGATGAAGAGTGGCCCCCTGTTGCCACAACTAGAGAAAGCCCTCGCACAGAAACGAAGACCCAACACAGCCATAAATAAATAAATAAAGGCGGGACAGATTATAGTCCCGAGAATGGGAGGGTAATAAAAAAAAAATTCCTAGCAACCGTAGACTGGTTGTCTAGGAGCACAGTATTTTGAGAGAGAAAGAAACATTTCTAACCATCTTTTCATGTCTGAAATAAATCTTTCAAGGTGACACCTAATTCACTTATATGTAACCTTAGCTCTGTGTATAGAGTAGAGAAAATGGCAAGACCTGAGATTTAACTGACAGTTTGGGAATCACTGGGAGCTAATAATTATGCTGGCTTCTCCTCCTGATTCCAAAGTGCAAACATGCTTTAAACAGATTGCCAGTTCCCCCAGGGAAGAGAGAAGGAAATGGCTGGATTAAAGTCAGAAAGCAGGGAGCCAAAAAAATCTAGTATTCATTACCATCCCCATCAATGAATATTTATCAAGCTCCCACAGAGAACCTAGTATCAAGGCTCAGGAGTTCAGAGAAGTAAATACAATTTAGAGCAGTAAAAGTTCTCCCTATCCAAGGCTGCCACATGGCAGTGGGGAAGAACCTGGGTGCCAAAGGAAGGGAGAGGAGAGAGCCAGGATAAAGAAGACTCTCTTTTCCTCCACTTTCAGAAAAGATTAAATCCTGTCCTTACATGGGGTTAATTTCTCATTTTTGCTTAATTACCTGAAACTAAAGTTATAGTCTTTTTTTTAAATATCCATATTCACTACATCTACCTTGCTGTCTTTTAGGAATTTTCAAGCACCTTCAGCCTCTCAGGTTTGGTGGTATTTTGACCTGTAATGTGAAGAATAACAAATTGTTGTATTGGTAGATATTCCTGTTAAGAGATTTCTTTATGTAGGTTTAACTCTCCAAGAAATGGCACTTCATAAGAAGACTCTCGTGCCTAAACAAGATGGGGTAACTTTGTAAAAGGGTGGCATTTTGAAACTTATATGCAAATTCTCTTTGAATTATAAGTCGGTGTAACTTCTAGTACTGTTTTGAAAGCATCATTGGTTTACTTTTTTGTGGGAGGTCATGCCCATGAATGCCTACATGGCACTCTTGATAAGAGTATCCAGTTATTTCATAAAGCAGCCTCTGTGACTCCTCCTCCAGAGGTACCTAATATAACAAGGTCAATTCAGTTCATGCTGATGCTGGAAACTTCTGGTACAACTGGTGTCCTTCTTCTGTGCAGACAAGGTGGATCTGGTGCTATCTGAATTACCAAGGCTTCTGAAGTGATGCTCCCCTCATCCATCATGCCAATCTCCTGTCATCAGCCTCAGCTGATGGAGTGGGATAGCTGTTAACCTCCATCTCCCCGGGGCTAGACATTGTTCCCAGGAGAAAAGGAGGTAACACTGAAGTTTACTTTGATATTACTCAATCCTGGCAAGCCTGTCTTCTAAATGGAAGGACACACTCAATTTGAGGAGAAATAACTTGCTTTTGGTTTCATGAATGGAACTAGGAAACTAGAATTAAAACATTATTTACAAGGTCATTTTCCATGAAAATACTGCCCCAGAATGAAATGTGCGTATTTGGAGGATCTCTTTTATATCAGGAGTAGTGAGTAAAGAACATATTGTCACTGTGTGGTCCAAACCTCCTTTCAATTCTCTCTACTCTTTCTGTTTGCTCTGATTCTGTCTCCACCCTCACTTTCTATATTCTTTCTCTACACCAGGGTTTCTACACTTTGGAACTATTGATAATTAGAACTAGATAATTGTTCATTGTGGGAGACTATCCTGTTTATTATGTTTAACATCTTTCCTGCCTTCTATCCACTAGAAGCTAGATGCACATCCCAAAGTTATGACAACCAACCAAAAACCATCTCCAGATGTTTCCAAATTTCCCCTGAGGGCAAAAATCTCTCTCAGAAGAGAATCACTAACCTCATCATGGATATATGTCTTCCAACTCTGCCATTACCAGCTGTGTGATCAAGGCCATGTAACTTCACATCTCTGGGCAACAATTTTAACATTTTAATATTTGTAGAATATTCTACATGTCATCCCCCTTCACTAAATCCTTTCTCTTTTCCAGGACTTAAGCTTTCCAGTGGGCCCAGTGCAGATTTTCTTCCACACCTCCCACCAGTGTATATACACTCCATACACTTTGCCTACATTCTAACCAAAGTTGAATTTCCTTTCCCATTGACATGGTTTTGCCTCCTTCTCTCAAAATTGCAGTAATATGTATTCTATAGACACTCGCTGAATTTTGGATAATAAATGAATGAGTTAAATTATAAAATACTGAATAACTTGTTGGATTAATGAAAGAATATATCAATAAATTTCATGGCATGAGATTCCTCCATGTGACTGAAGTATTGTTCGCTCTATAAAAGCAATTTTTCCTCAAACTAATTCTGTTACCTACATCAGAGATTGACTGAATGAAAAGATTTTTAAATTATGACCTCAGTTTTTTCTACAATGTTGTCTCCAAATTATCAAGGTACTCTTACTGCTGACTATAGCTAACGTCATCTAACGTTCACTCTCACTTATGCCTATGGCGTATGATTCCCCAGGCCACTTGAGCCTGAGTATATAATAAAGAATTTGAATCAAATAATAATAGAAGCAAAAAGAAAATCATTTTGTTAAGACCTTACGAGTGCAAACACCGAAAGGATTGCCTAAAAAGTGCCATTTCTCTAATTCATCAAATTATTACCCTTGTCCAGCAGGGGTAATACACTGTGATTCATCTCCCTTTGCCTGTCCCTAGGGTTAGATTGTCTTTTCCCTACAAAATATATTTCTGAAGAGTTTATGGAGGAGCAACTGGTGCTGTTGGGGCATTTTAGCATAATTTCTAGCCATCCACAACTATCTATCCCATACAACTCACTGAGCTTTTATGTAACTGTATTATCAGCTGATACATCATTTAAGTCAGAGAGTCATCACACATTGTAGCGAATATACAGTTTAAAAAATAAACCTTTTCTTTACAAGAATCCAATATAGGCTTGAACCAAACATACTTGAAGTCTGCTTTCTATCTTGGGACCTTATGGTTTTAACAATTTAAACCCTAATAAGTCTCAAAGTTGAATAGTTTTGGAAGTTTTTGCCAGAGCAATCATAGAAGAAAAAGAAATAAAAGGAATCCAAATCAGAAAAGAAGAAGTAAAGCTGGCATTGTTTGCAGATGACATGATACTATACATAGAGAATCCTATAAGTGCTACCAGAAAACTACTAGAGGTAATCAATGAATTTGGTAAAGTAGCAGGATACAAAATGAATGCACAGAAATCTCTTGCATTCCTATACACTAATGATGAAAAATATGAAAGAGAAATTAAGGAAACACTTCCATTTACCACTGCAACAAAAAGAATAAAATACCTAGGAATAAACCCATTTAAGGAGACAGAAGACCTGTATGCAGAAAACTATAAGACACTGATGAAAGAAATTAAAGATGATACAAGCAGAGAGAGAGATATACCATGTTCTTGGATTGGAAAAATCAATATTGTGAAAATTACTATACTACCCAAATCGATCTACAGATTCAATGTAATCCCTATCAAATTATCAATAGCATTTTTTACAGAACTAGAACAAAAGACCTTACAATTTGTATGGAGACACAAAAGACCCCAAATAGCCAAAGCAGTCTTGAGGGAAAAAAACAGAGCTGGAGGAATCAGACTCCCTGACTTCAGACTATACTACAAAGCTACAGTAATCAAGACAATATGGTACTGGCACAAAAAGCAGAAATATAGATCAATGGAACAGGATACAAAGCCCAGAGATAAACCCACACACGTATGGTCAACTAATCTATGACAAAGGAGGCAAGGATATACAATGGAGAAAAGACAGCCTCTTCAATAAGTGGTGCTGGGAAAACTGGACAGCTACATGGAAAAGAATGAAATTAGAACACTCCCTAACACCATACACAAAAATAAACTCAAAATGGATTACAGACCTAAATGTAAGGCCAGACACTATAAAACTCTTAGAGGAAAACATAGATAGAATGCTCTGTGACATAAATCACAGCAGGATCCTTTTTGACCCAGCTCCTAGAGAAATGGAAATAAAAACACAAATAAACAAATGAGACCTAGTGAAACTTAAAACCTTTTGCACAGCAAAGGAAACCATAAACAAGACCAAGAGACAACCCTCAGAATGGGAGAAAATATTTGCAAATGAAGCAACTGACAAAGGATTAATCTCCAAAATTTACAAGCATCTCATGCAGCTCAATATCAAATAAACACACAACTCAATCCAAAAATGGGCAGAAGACCTAAACAGACATTTCTCCAAAGAAGATATACAGATTGCCAGAAAACACATGAATGAATGCTCAACATCACTAATCATTAGAGAAATGTAAATCAAAACTACAATGAGGTATCACCTCACACCAGTCAGAATAGCCATCATCAAAAAATCTACAAATAATAAATGCTGGAGAGGGTGTGGAGAAAAGGGAACACTCTTGCACTGTTGGTGGGAATGTAAATTGATACAGCCACTATGGAGAACAGTATGGAAGTTCCTTAAAAAATTAAAAATAGAACTACCATATGACCCAGCAATCCCACTACTGGACATATACCCTGAGAAAACCATAATTCAAAAAGAGTCATGTACCACAATGTTCATTCCACCTCTATTTACAATAGCCAGGACATGGAAACAACCTAAGTGTCCATCGACAGATGAATGGATAAAGAAGATGTGGCACATATATACAATGGAATATTACTCAGCCATAAAAAGAAACGAATTTGAGTTATGTGTAGGGAAGTGGATGGACATAGAGTCTGTCATACAGAGTGAAGTAAGTCAGAAAGAGAAAAACCAATCCCATATGTTAACACATATATATGGAATCTAAAGAAAAAAACAACAACAAAGGTTCTGAGGAACCTAGGGGCAGGACAGCAATAAAGATGTAGACGTAGAGAATGGACTTGAGGACACGGAGAGGGGGAGGCATAAGCCAGGATGAACTGAGTGGCATGGGCATATATACACTAACAAATGTAAAATAGATAGGTAGTTGGAAGCAGACACATATCACAGGGAGATCAGCTCGGTGCTTTGTGACCACATAGAGGGGTGGGATAGGGAGGGTGGGAGCGAGACTCATGAATGAGGAGATATGGTGATATATGTATATGTATAGCTGATTCACCTTGTTATAAAGCAGAAACTAACACACCATTGTAAAGCAATTATACTCCAATAAAGATGTTAACATTTCTCTCTGTTAGGGCAAAAAAAAAAAAAAAAAAAACTGGAGAAGGATGTTTAATGATAACAATTAATTACATTTACTAAAAAAAGTAATAATAAGTTTCAGATTTGAATTATCAGATCCTACTCTGAGGGTCTTAAAATTCACAGACTTGGTTACCCATGTATAAACAACTCGTGCTTCTCAAGTATGTAAAAAGCTACATATAACAAAAAGAATGGATTCTTTTCTTAGGGGAAGGAAGATTAGCTCATCTTGACTTAGAGGAATGTTAAGTGCAACAAGATCAATGCTTAGATGAACATGAGAAGAACATCCACAGACAGAGGGTAGACTTGCTCAGCCTGGTCCTTTGCCTCATGACTTATGGTGCAAGGTCGGTGTAGGAAAGATTGCCTTTGAGAGGCTTGATGAACCACTGCCACTGCAGAAGACCCTTGCTTATAGGAAATATGTCAACTGCATGTTCTTTTTTAGACAATATGGTTATCATCATCAGTATTATATTAGTAGAGTATGTTAATGGTTTGAAGCATGAAAACATAGTATTATTGAAGTACAACTTGTGGGTGATCTATGCCATCATGTTTTATACTCAAAGAGGGTTCAATGGAAGAAAGTGACCTATAAACCATAATGTACTGTCTTTTAAAAAAAATTAGTGTAAATCTCACACAACTCGGTAAAAAGATTGATGAAGGTCACAGTGTGGATTTTGACACTGTGGAGTCAAAGTCTATTAATAATTCAGAATCTTTCCTAATTTCTTTTATGAGCCAAAGGACAAACAAGACACTATTAAAACACAAGCCATTACTAACATTCTATATCATTGGACACCATGAACCCAATAAACTGGTCTTGCTGCCCCTTGAATAAGAATTCAACCTTTGTTGTACCTCTCCCTTTGTTTAGAGTTTTCTTCCTCTAGAATCTCCACTGATGTCTTCCTTATTTTCTCGTGGTCTCTCTTCAAATTTCATTTTATCCCTGAAGCCTTATGTATCCATTGTATATAAAATAAGAATGCTCCCATCAAAGCCATTTCTGGCATTTCCTATCTCCTGATTCTGTTTCATTATTTTCCAAGGAAATAAAAATCACTGTATTACTTATTTGCTTGTTTTCCTGTCTTCCCCTAATGGAATGTTGCCTCCATGAAAGCAGGGAGTTTGTTCTGTTCTCTGTTGTGAACTTGAAGTGGCAACTTGAAGAGTGACTGATACATAATTAGGTACTTAATATGTATTTGTTGAAAAATTCAACTAGGTTATCAATTATTGAGTCAAATTAGAGCTGTCTCTTTCAAAGAATCAATCAAAACTGAGGAAGAAAATTTAGTAATTACAGATGTTACATTTTAAGATTTTCTACAAGATCCCCAGACTTAAAGTTAGAAGCCCAAATAATTTGATATGTTTTGATTGACTTACAGAGCATTTTTAAATTTGATGAAATATTTAATAAAATCAGGGAATTTCAGATAAAAGTAAGGATTTCTAGATTATTTTGAATATCTGAATCCCACCTTCTCATTTCCAAATGGAAAAGTTATCTGGAGCCAAACTGTGGCTTGTTCATTTACCCAAGGTGTATGCTCTGGAGACCACCACAATCTACTGCCTTCTGTTTCTTTTATCTACTTCTAATTATGTTATCTGCCTGACTGCTGAAAGCATTTAAAGTTGCAATTTTTTGCCCTAAGTATTTCTGAGTGCTTTGCCTAACCACTTAAGGAAATTAATGACTAATTATAGAAAAGGTGGATCATCACAACTAGACTTGTTAATGGCCATCAACACACATTTAATACACAACTCTCACAAAACAAATAGCACTAGAGTACAGTGGATTGATCTGGGCCAGGTGGCGGACAGGGCTTCTCTGGTAGCAAGAACGTAAGTGAAATGGAGCCTGCCAGGCACTATTTAACACTTTTGCAGCTCATCTGCACCATGTCCATCTGCCCTATTTAGCACCTCTTTAAAGCTGACACCGTGTATCACATATGAAAGTTGTTAAGAGAGTAAACCCTAAGAGTCCCCATCACAAGGAAGAATTGTATATATTCTCTATTTCTTTCTCTTTTTTTTAAACTTTTTTTGGGGGTTTATTTATTTATTTATTTATTTATGGCTGTGTTGGGTCTTCGTGTCTGTGCAAGGGCTTTCTCTAGTTGCAGCAAGTGGGGGCCACTCTTCATCGCGGTGCGCGGGCCTCTCATTATCGTGGCCTCTCTTGTTGCGGAGCACAGGCTCCAGACGCGCAGGTTTAGTAATTGTGGCTCACGGGCCTAGTTGCTCTGCGGCATGTGGGATCTTCCCAGACCAGGGCTCGAACCCGTGTCCCCTGCATTGGCAGGCAGATTCTCAACCACTGCACCACCAGGTAAGCCCTCTATTTCTTTAATGCTGTATCTATATGAGATGACAGATGTTCACTAAACTTGTGGTAATCATTTTGTAATGTATGCAGATCAAATCTTTATGCTGTACACCTTAAACTTATACACTGCTGTATCTCAATTCTATCTCAATAAAAACTCAAAAGAGAAAAAAAAAAAAAAAGTTCAGACACCCAAACTCCAAACCCTGAATAGAGTTAGCATACAGCTCTTGCAGTGCTGACCAACAGTCTTTAACTATGACTATTCCTGTGACTTGTGTAGTGCATTGAAAACAAACATGACACAGGTTAAAAGGACATAGAATAAGTAGGGAGTAAGGAAAATTTCAAACTTATTAATTTGGTTAAGTTAAACGCTCTGCCTTGAGTGCCACACATATACAATAATAACTGCTACTTACTGAGAGCTCAGTACATACTATTCGAGCTGCTTTACACATATTAACTCATTTTATCTTTGTAACAATTCAATGAGAGGTTAATTAACTAGGTCAAGACCTACGGCTAGGAAATGAGAACCAGGATTTAAACCCAGATATTCTAACACTAGATATTGTGTTTTGAACCACCACATGCCAGAGCATAACTCACTAATGTATGTAAAGTTGTTTAAAAAAGTTTAATGTATATTTTAAAAACAGACTTTCCTATGTTCTCTTACAAATGGGGTTTGAAAGCTTGTTTGGAAGCTCAGGGGAGCATGATTACTCCTATAACCTTAACCGTTCGAACAGGTCCCCCTCTGTGAAGGAGGTCATCCTCTTTGACTGTGCACCCAGACTGAGGAGGGACTTGCATGGAGTAGTGAGAGAGGTAGGGGACACCTGCCTAGCCAGAGAGATCAGACAAATCTGTGGGGTGACAGATGTCTCCTCACATCAGTATGTAAATTTCTTAGCATAGCTCCTAACACACAACTTGTCAATATAAGTTAGGTATTATATAAACTAGAAGGATGAAGTCACTGTGGCTTTCTTCTGTTTTTTTTCTTTTTCTTTCTTCTTTTTTTCGATATAGTCTCCTCTGTTCCATTCACAACACCCCAAAAGCAATGCTCTTGTTAAAATTCAAGACTCCTCCATTGGCATTTCCTAAACCAGTTGTTGAACCTGAATTTCTCTCCATCTGCTTCTAGCTCATATAACCAGGTTTCTATTTCATTTTGGTCTGTGTTCTAAATCCTCATCCAACAACCTGTCTAATACCCCAGCAACAGCTGCATCCCTGAATTGATCTTGCCAGACCCTTCAAAGGTCTGGAATCCTTCCCCCAGTACTTTGTGTTCCATTTGGTAAATGAAATTCTGTAACTGGTCCAAGCTCTGTTCTGTGATAAAATATGAAAGCCCAGAACACTACTAATGAAGCTAATGCAAAAACCCAGGGGTCCTACCTCCAAGCTGCTCTGAGTCAGTGGTTAAAATTATCTAAAATATCAAGTCTAATTTTCCTCCTCACATACTTATATATGACAAGTATCATAGAATGCTATGGATTTTAGATATTCTCCTTCAAATGAATATTGGACAACAGGAACATACAGATTTATTTCATAAGAGAAGGTTCTTTGAATTATTCCATCATCTCCAAACTATGCCATTATATTTTTTGTACTTGATTTTTCTCACACAAAATTAAATTTATAGAAACCACAAGTTTATAAGTGTTTAAAGCACCTCTAGAAGAAACCAGCCAAACACTTTCTCCATTAATCACCTAGCTGTGAAATCAACAGGTGGTTCTCAGTTCCACTAGCTTTAAGTAACCTGGAGGAGTGAGTTGTCACAAAAGATGCCTTAGTGTGTGTGGTTATATGTCAAATCATAGCCAGGTCCCAGTTGATGATCTATGTAATTTAGGGGAATTCCAAAATGTGAGACTATAACCTTCACACTATAGGGACTAAACTGTTAAACAATAAAATCCCAGGAAGTTTTCAAGACAGCACATTTTATCCACTAGCAATGCAACCAGGGAAGTCAGGAATATTTTGAAACTGGACACAAGAAGGAATGAGCAAAGACATAGAGAGTTAGCACAATAGTGGATTAGGGGAGGAGAGAAATCAATGAAAGCCAGAGCCTTTGTTCACATGTTGTAATGTGAGTACAGTTCCAAGATGAGCATTTGGCAGAGTAAGAAGACTAAAGATTTTATAAAATAGATTTAGGAGAGTCAGTCAAAGTTCAGTTTGTCCTAAGAATTGTTCCCTGTTTGAATTCTCAGATGCTATGGGAAAATATCAGAAGGATATAGAGGCTGTAAGACTAGGGTCACAGTTTAGCAGCATTTGATTAAACAATTGTGATTAAGTAAGAAGTGAGGCAGTAAGTGGTGGCTAAGCGCTTTCAAGTTCACAGTGGAGAAGGTATGGTCCTTAAGGAACATTCACAATTCACAAAGAGTATTTCTCAAAATTTAATAGCTTGAGAATATTTTTGAATCTGGGGACAGATTTTCTTTCAGTTCTTTTCCCCTTGTTTCTAAGAGAGTATATGGATAGAGAGGGAAATAAGGATATCCAGATCAGGATTTCCTTGGAATTTTAACCAAGAACTAGAGTTAAAGAAATTACAAGCTTTGAAACTTACCTGTGACAGCCATGGCTGTGGATCACTGAGATCTTCCATCAAGAGACAATCTGATATGAGGAGAATTATTACCTGACATCCTGTAGCTGCCACACTTTCAGGATCCAACAGAGCATTTTCAATAAATGTACCCTACCCATGACTGCTCCCAACTAATAACCACACACAGTAGGAAAGCTAGAGGTGGGCAATCCCTGCCCAGAACAGGTCTTCTATGATGGAAAACTTTGTTCCGGGTGCTCCCCATCAGCCTGACCAAGTCTTTGTCTCCATACACAATCTTCCTTCCTTTCCTCTCTTCTTTTCCAGGGTCAGACTGCACTGTGATCTAAAGGCTCTGATGCCTGTTCCTGCTCCTTCTCTCCATTGTACTCAGAAGTGTTTTCCATAACACATCTCTTGAACTTTTAATTGTCTTGCCATCTACCTTTTGGGAGATCCAAACTGGCAGTTACCTCATTTATAAAAATACTAAAAATAGATCTGAGGAAATGTGTTTAACTAATGGACACATCTCCACTCCACATCCAAATTATTCCAGAGGTCATGGCACCACTACATAGAGGTAGACAAAGCAATCCACAGAAACCACAATGATCCACAGAGGTCTTTGAAAGCCTTGTCTGTCTTTCCTTAGAAGAAAGGAGACACCATAGCTCATATCCACACAAACTAGTGCCCTATTGTAATAGCCTGCCTTATGGGATTCTGAAATGGGGAACAAATTAATTTGGAACAAGTCAATGAAGATTGGCTATATTTTCAATCTTTTATCTTTTTTTGCATCTATGTTAAACACAGATACTAGAATATTATTGTCACTTTCTTTGGTGTACAAATGAATTGGTGACTGTTGTAGATACATTCAAGACCGTCTTTATTAATTTTTTGGAAGGCTAATTCCTTTTGTTCTTCTCAGTGGTTAAAATCTTTACATCCTAAGATTCGTTTAAATATAGAGCTGGAAAACCTGAAGAGGAAAGGTACACTACTTCCTACATGAAGTTGCAAGCATATAAATCCCAAAATCTGACACTGAAAATTATAAATCCTAGTAGTAAACATTATAATATTTCTTGATCCTTCAGTAAATAATAAGACACTATCAAGGAGAGCTTACAGAGTAAATGAACAAACATATTAACATTAATTGTGATGATTAATAGATATTATAGCAAGTAAAGTGACATTAGATGCTTATCTAGGCATTTGGAGGAGATAAAAGGCTTTTTAAAAGAGTGTTTATTTGGAATTGAGATGGAATCTCAGAACTAAGGGAAAAGATCAAACAATAACCCAACATAGAATCTTATCAGACAACCTATGTCATGTTTCAATAGATTCCATTTACCCTTTGACCCATTATTATTGATATTTATTTTTTTTTTTTTGAGGCAAGGAATAGCGACTTTATTTGAAAATCCAGCAGACCAAGAAGATGGCGGACTAGGGTCCCCAAAACAACATCTTATTTGGGTCTCAATGCCAGTTTCTTTCTTTTTTTTTTTAAACACCTTTATTGGAGTATAATTGCTTTACAATGGTGTGTTAGTTTCTGCTTTATAACAAAATGAATCAGTTATACATATACATATGTTCCCATATCTCTTCCCTCTTGCATCTCCCTCCCTCCCACCCTCCCTATCCCACCCCTCTAGGTGGACACAAAGCACCGAGCTGATCTCCCTGTGCTATGCGGTTGTTTCCCACTAGCTAGCTATTTTACCGTTGGTAGTGTACATATGTCTATGCCACTCTCTCACCCTGTCACATCTTACTCCTCCCCCTCCCCATATCCTCAAATCCATTCTCTAGTAGGTCTGTGTCTTTATTCCCGTCTTGCCACTAAGTTCTTCATGACCTTTATTTTCCCTTAGATTCCATATATATGTGTTAACATACTGTATTTGTTTTTCTCTTTCTGACTTACTTCACTCTGTATGACAGACTCTAACTCCATCCACCTCACTACAAATACCTCCATTTCATTTCTTTTTATGGCTGAGTAATATTCCATTGTATATATGTGCCACATCTTCTTTATCCATTCATCTGATGATGGGCACTTAGGTTGCTTCCATGTCCTGGTTATTGTAAATAGAGCTGCAATGAACATTTTGGTACATGACTCTTCTTGAATTATGGTTTTCTCAGGGTATATGCCCAGTAGTGGGATTGCTGGGTCGTATGGTAGTTCTATTTGTAGTTTTTTAAGGAACCTCCATACTGTTCTCCATAGTGGCTGTATCAATTTACATTCCCACCAACAGTGCAAGAGTGTTCCCTTTTCTCCACACCCTCTCCAGCATTTATTGTTTCTAGATTTTTTGATGATGGCCATTCTGACAGGTGTTAGACGATATCTCATTGTAGTTTTGATTTGCATTTCTCTCATGATTAATGATGTTGAGCATTCCTTCATGTGTCTGTTGGCAATCTGTATATCTTCTTTGGAGAAATGTCTATTTAGGTCTTCTGCCCATTTTTGGATTGGGTAGTTTGTTTTTTTGTTATTGAGCTGCATGAGAGGCTTGTAAATCTTGGAGATTAATCCTTTTTCTGTTGTTTTGTTTTCAAATATTTTCTCCCATTCTGAGGGTTGTCTTTTGGTCTTGTTTATGGTTTCCTTTGCTGTGCAAAAGCTTATAAGTTTCATTAGGTCCCATTTGTTTATTTGTGTTTTTATTTCCATTTCTCTGGGAAGTGGGTCAAAAAGGATCTTGCTGTGATTTATGTCATAGAGTGTTTTGCCTATGTTTTCCTCTAAGAGTTTGATAGTGTCTGGCCTTACACTTAGGTCTTTAAGCCATTTTGAGTTTATTTTTGTGTATGGTGTCAGGGAGTGTTCTAATTTCATACTTTTACATGTACCTGTCCAATTTTTCCAGCACCAGTTATTGAAGAGGCTGTCTTTGCTCCACTGTATATGCTTGCCTCCTTTATCAAAGATAAAGTGACCATATGTGCGTGGGTTTATCTCTGGGCTTTCTATCCTTTTCCATTGATCTATATTTCCGTTTTTGTGCCAGTACCAAACTGTCTTGATTACTGTAGCTTTGTAGTATAGTCTGAAGTCAGGGAGCCTGATTCCTCCAGCTCTGTTTTTCTTTCTCAAGATTGCTTTCGTTATTTTTGTTCTAGTTCTGTGAAAAATGCCAGTGGTAGTTTGAAAGGGATTGCATTGAATCTGTAGATTGCTTTGGGTAGTAGAATCATTTTCACAATGTTGATTCTTCCAATCCAAGAACATGGTATATCTCTCCATCTGTTTGTATCATCTTTAATTTCTTTCATCAGTGTCCTATAATTTTCTGCATACAGGTCTTTTGTCTCCTTAGGTAGGTTTATTCCTAGATATTTTATTCTTTTTGTTGCAATGGTAAACGGCAGTGTTTTCTTAATTTCACTTTCAGGTTTTTCATCATTAGTGTATAGAAATGCAAGAGATTTCTGTGCATTGATTTTGTACCCTGCTACTTTACCAAATTCATTGATTAGCTCTAGTAGTTTTCTGGTAGCATCTTTAGGATTCTCTATGTATAGTATCATGTCATCTGCAAACAGTGACAGCTTTACTTCTTCTTTTCTGATTTGGATTCCTTTTATTTCTTTTTCTTCTCTGATTGTTGTGGCTAACACTTCCAAAACTATGTTGAATAATAGTGGTGAGAGTGGGCAACCTTGTCTTGTTCCTGATCTTAGTGGAAATGGTTTCAGTTTTTCACCATTGAGGACAATGTTGGCTGTGGGTTTGTCATATATGGCCTTTATTATGTTGAGGAAATTTCCCTCTATGCCTACTTTCTGCAGGGCTTTTATCATAAATGGGTGTTGAATTTTGTTGAAAGCTTTCTCTGCATCTATTGAGAGGATCATATGGTTTTTCTCCTTCAATTTGTTAATATGATGTATCACGTTGGTTGATTTGCATATATTGAAGAATCTTTGCATTCCTGGAATAAACCCCACTTGATCATGGTGTATAATCCTTTTAATGTGCTGTTGGATTCTGTTTGCTTGTATTTTGTTGAGGATTTTTGCATCTATGTTCATCAGTGATATTGGCCTGTAGTTTTCTTTCTTTGTGACATCTTTGTCTGGTTTTGGTATCAGGGCGATGGTGGCCTCGTAGAATGAGTTAGGCAGTGTTCCTCCCTCTGCAATATTTTGGAAGAGTTTGAGAAGGATAGGTGTTAGCTCTTCTCTAAATGTTTGATAGAATTCGCCTGTGAAGCCATCTGGTCCTAGGCTTTTGTTTGTTGGAAGATTTTTAATCACAGTTTCAATTTCAGTGCTTGTGATTGGTCTGTTCATATTTTCTATTTCTTCCTGGTTCAGTCTCGGCAGGTTATGCATTTCTAAGAATCTGTCCATTTCTTCCTGGTTGTCCATTTTATTGGCATAGATTTGCTTGTAGTAATCTCTCATGATCCTTTGTATTTCTGCAGTGTCAGTGGTTACTTCTCCTTTTTCATTTGTAATTCTATTGAATTGAGTCTTCTCTCTTTTTCTCTTGATGAGTCTGGCTAATGGTTTATCAATTTTGTTTATCTTCTCAAAGAATCAGCTTTTAGTTTCATTGATCTTCGTTATTGTCTCTTTCATTTCTTTTTCATTTATTTCTGATCTGATCTTTATGATTTCTTACCTTCTGCTAGCTTTTGAGATTTTTTTGTTCTTCTTTCTCTAATTGCTTTAGGTGCAAGGTTAGGTTGTTTATTCGAGATGTTTCCTGTTTCTTGATGTAGGCTTATATTGCTACAAACTTCCCTCTTAGCACTGCTTTTGCTGCATCCCATAGGTTTTGGGTCGTCGTGTCTCCATTGTCATTTGTTTCTAGGTATTTTTTTGATTTTCCCTTTGATTTCTTCAGTGATCACTTCGTTATTAAGTAGTGTATTGTGTAGCCTCCATGTGTTTGTATATTTTACAGATCTTTTCCTGTAATTGATATCTAGTCTCATAGCGTTGTGGTCGGAAAAGATACTTGATACGATTTCAATTTTCTTAAATTTACCAAGGCTTGATTTGTGACCCAAGATATGATCTATCCTGGAGAAACTTCCATGAGCACTTGAGAAAAATGTGTATTCTGTTGTTTTTGGGTGGAATGTCCTATAAATATCAATTAAGTCCATCTTCTTTAATGTATCATTTAAAGCTTGTGTTTCCTTATTTATTTTCATTTTGGATGATCTGTCCATTGGTGAAAGTGGGGTGTTAAAATCCCCTACTATGATAGTGTTACTGTCGATTTCCCCTTTTATGGCTGTTAGTATTTGCTTTATGTATTGAGGTGCTCCTATGTTGGGTGAATAAATATTTACAATTGTTATACCTTCCTCTTGGATCGATCCCTTGATCATTATATAGTGTCCTTCTTTGTCTCTTGTAATAGTCTTTATTTTAAAGTCTATTTTGTCTGATATAAGAATTGCTACTCCAGCCTTCCTTTGATTTCTATTTGCATGGAATATCTTTTTGCATCCCCTCACTTTCAGTCTGTATGTGTCTCTAGGGCTGAAGTGGGTCTCTTGTAGACAGCATATATATGGGTCTTGTTTTTGTATCCATTCAGCCAGTCTGTGTCTTTTGGTGGGAGCATTTAATCCATTTACATTCAAGGTAATTATCGATATGTATCTTCCTATTCCCATTTTCTTAAATGTTTTGGGTTTGTTATTGTAGGTGTTTTCCTTCTCTTGTGTTTCTTGCCTAGAGAAGTTCCTTTAGCATTTGTTGTAAAGCTGGTTTGGTGGTGCTGAACTCTCTCAGCTTTTGCTTGTTTGTAAAGGTTTTAATTTCTCCATCAAATCTGAATGAGATCCTTCCTGGGTAGATTAATCATGGTTGTAGCTTTTTCTCCTTCATCACTTTAAGTATATCCTGCCACTCCCTTCTGGCTTGCAGAGTTTCTGCTGAAAGATCAGCTGTTAACCTTATGGGGATTCCCTTGTGTGTCATTTGTTGCTTTTCCCTTGCTGCTTTTAATATGTTTTCTTTATATTTAATTTTTGATAGTTTGACTAATATGTGTCATGGTGTGTTTCTCCTTGGATTTATCCTGTATGGGACTCTCTGTGCTTCCAGGA
Source organism: Balaenoptera physalus (assembly GCF_965194825.1). NCBI lineage: Eukaryota > Metazoa > Chordata > Mammalia > Artiodactyla > Balaenopteridae > Balaenoptera > Balaenoptera physalus. The sequence continues at coordinate 21,277,698 of NC_138894.1, forward strand.
CTTGATTAACTATTTCCTTTCCCATATTAGGGAAGTTTTCAACTATAATCTCTTCAAATATTTTCTCAGTCCCTTTCTTTTTCTCTTCTTCTTCTGGGACCCCTATGATTCGAATGTTGGTGCGTTTAATGTTGTCCCAGAGGTCTCTGAGACTGTCCTCAGTTCTTTTCATTCTTTTTTCTTTATTCTGCTCTGCAGTAGTTATTTCCACCATTTTATCTTCCAGATCACTTATCCGTTCTTCTGCCTCAGTTATTCCGCTATTGTTCCCATCTAGAGTACTTTTAATTTCATTTATTGTGTTTTTCATTGTTGCTTGGTTCCTCTTTAGTTCGTCTATGTCCTTGTTAAATGTTTCTTGCATTTTGTCTATTCTATTTCCAAGATTTTGGATCATCCTTACTATCATTATTCTGAATTCTTTTTCAGGTAGACTACCTATTTCCTCTTCATTTGTTAGGTCTGGTGTGTTTTGACCCTGCTCCTTCATCTGCTGTGTGTTTTTCTGTCTTCTCATTTTGCTTATCTTACTGTGTTTGGGGTCTCCTTTTCACAGGCTGCAGGTTCGTAGTTCCCGTTGTTTTTGGTATCTGTCCCCAGTGGCTAAGGTTGGTTCAGTGGGTTCTGTAGGCTTCCTGGTGGAGGGGACTAGTGCCTGTGTTCTGGTGGATGAGGTTGGATCTTGTCTTTCTGGTGGGCATGTCCACATCTGGTGGTGTGTTTTGAGGTGTCTGTGACCTTATTATGCTTTTAGGCAGCCTGTCTTTTAATGGATGGGGCTGTGTTCCTGTATTGCTAGTTGTTTGGCATAGGGTGTCCAGCACTGTAGCTTGCTGGTCATTGAGTGAAGCTGGGTCTTGATGTTGAGATGGAGATCTCAGAGATTTTCACCGTTTGGTAGTACGTGGAGCTGGGAGGTCTCTTGTGGACCGGTGTCTGAAGTTGGCTCTCCCACCTCAGAGGCACAGCCCTGATGCCTGGCTGGAGCACCAAGAGCCTTTCATCCACATGGCTCAGAGTAAAAGGGAGAAAAAATAGAACGAAAGAAAGAAAGATGATAAAATAAAATGAAATAAAATAAAGCTATTTATAAAGCAAAGCTATACAGACAAAATCTCACCCAGAAGCATACCTATATAAACTCACAAAAAAGGAAAAGGGGAAAAATTAATATATCCTGCTCCCAAAGTCCACCTCCTGAATTTGGGATGATTCGTTGTCTATTCAGGTATTCAACAGATGCATGTACCTCAAGTTGTTTGTGGAGCTTTAATCCGCTGCTTCTGAGGCTGCTGGGAGAAATTTCCCTTTCTCTTCTTTGTTCGTACAGCTTCCGGGGTTCAGCTTTGGATTTGGAGCCGTCTCTGCGTGTAGGTCACCTGAGGGCGTCTGTTCCCAGCCCAGACAGACCGGGGTTAAAGGAGCAGCTGCTTCAGGGGCTCTGGCTCACTCAGGCCAGGGGGAGGGGGGGGTACGGATGCAGGGAGAGCCTGCAGCGGCAGAGGCCAGCATGACTTTCCAGCAGCCTGAGGCGTGCCGTGCGTTATTCCGGGGAAGTTGTCCCTGGATCACGGGACCCTGGCAGTGGCGGGCTGCACCGGCTCCCAGGTGGGGTGGTGTGGAGAGTGACCTGTGCTCGCACACAGGCTTTTTGCTGGCGGCAGCAGCAGCCTTAGCGTCTCATGTCCGTCTCTGGGGTCCACGCTGATAGCCGCGGTTCGCTCCCATCTCTGGAGTTCGTTTAGGCGGTGCTCTGAATCCTCTCTCCTTGCGCGCCATGAAACAAAGAGGCAAGAAAAAGTCTCTTGCCTCTTCGGCAGCTGCAGACTTTTTCCCGGACTCCCTCCTGGCTAGCTGTGGTGCGCTAACCCCTTCAGGCTGTGTTCACGCCGCCAACCCCAGTCCTCTCCCTGCAATCTGACCAAAGCCCAAGCCTCAGCTCCTATCCCCCGCCCGCCCCGGTGGGTGAGCAGACAAGCCTCTTGTGCTGGTGAGTGCTGCTCAGCTCCTAGCCTCTGTGTGGGAATCTCTCCACTTTGTCCTCTGCACCCCTGTGGCTGTGCTCTCTTCCGTGGCTCTGAAGCTTCCCCCCTCTGCCACTCGCAGTCTCCACCCACGAAGGGGCTTCCTAGTGTGTGGAAACTTTTCCTCCTTCACGGCTCCCTCCTGCTGGTGCAGGTCCCGTCCCTATTCTTTTGTCTCTGTTATTTCTTTTTTCTTTTGCCCTACCCAAGTACGTGGGGAGTTTCTTGCCTTTTGGGAGGTTTGACGTCTTCTGCCAGCGTTCAGTGGGTGTTCTGTAGGAGCAGTTCCCTGTGTAGATGTATTTCTAATGTATCTGTGGGAAGGAAGGTGATCTCCACGTCTTACTCTTCCGCCATCTTCCCCCAGACCCTATTGATATTCTTAATGCTTTGATAGGAACATATTTTTCCTTCAAGTTTATTTTCAATTTTCTTACTATAATCTTCCATCCATTTCTCTTTATTGAGCACCAACCAGGTGTGAAGCCTTATAGGCATCAACAAAAACCACAAAATGAACAAGATATAGTTTCTGACCTCTGAGATCTAATATGATGATTTTAAACATGCCATGAAGTATACTTCCTCTATGGAAAAGCAAGTAGTCCTACAAATAAAGGCAAAGGAAATGCATAGCTGCCCTTAAAATCAAAGTGACAGTATAATGCATTATGCAGACTAAGACACTTTTGAGAATGAAAAAAATGAGCCATTAATCATTTAATTTTGGAACAAAGGGAATAAACTGGGACTGACCAGACAATCTAGGATATTTAATAATCCACCTGAAACCAAATTCTCTGGAATGTATTATTTTCTGTAAAGTATCATGTACACTCTGCTCAGTATACATAGACCCTAAGGTTGGCAGGTTCACTTTAAAGTGTTAGAAGAAGATCAAGCACAGGTGTGGGTGCTTAACTAGTATCCTCCTGAAAGAGCAGAGAGATATTCAACTCATCTGCCTTGTTAATATCACTTTGTAGATCATCCAATACATGTAGCTGATGCTATGATAGAATGAAAGGAAAACACATGAATGATTAGTTATTTTAGATATACACTCCCTGGTAAGATTCCAAAAAAATAAATAACCTACCAGAAATTTCAATATGGTTAATATGTGTTTATTTATCATTTTTATTCTTAAAGAAGAGAGGTAATAAATCTTCTGACTGACCTAAACTTGTCCTCAATTGCGAGAGCCAGTGTGATCAATTTCCCCTCAGAGAAGAAAGTAACCAGTATGAATAAAACGCATCGTTTGTGACAATTTCACCGGAATTCCACCAACCTTTACTACATTCTTTTGTACTTAAGCCATTTTCTGCGAATCTTCATATATTTCATTCTAATTCGAACATGAGCTCACTTACGTCAGTAGCATGACTCAGGGCTCACACAAAAATCTACCATCTATACATACTACTTTTGCTCAAAACATGGATATTTAATCCTTTTCTTGATTATAAAAAGCAGCCAAAATTTATAATTGACTATCTATTCAGGTACTGTAGTAAAAGAAAGAACCTACAGAAGACTGTGGCTATCCATAAGTCGAAGCATTTGTCTGGGTTGCATCATTCGTATTATTTATCTGAACTAAGTTTGCATGAAATCAATTTTTATGTTCAAATGAGCAATAAGGGTTTTGTTTCACATGTTGAAAACTTACTTTACTCCTATGATTTGATGCCTTAATTATAATTGAATGTGCATGATGAGTATGATCCTAAGCTCCTTAACAGCAAACATGACAGCACATACACAGACTGTGTCAACAATTTCAGTCCTGGAAGTGTACACTTGGTTCTCCATTCAAGAAATAATTTACTATTCAACTGTAAAAACAGTAGTTAGTCAACAGCTTCTAGCTGAGAGTGCCTTTAGGATCCACCTAAGCTTTTGAATTATAGCCATGTATTCCTGGGGCTACTCCCAGACAATGAGGGACATAGTGGGGTAATGTATCGTGGTTCTTTCTGTATCTACATTGAGATTTTTCTAATGGGAAATCTCTTTTCTGGAGGTCCTGATTGAGTTGGCCAAGACTTTGTCAGACCTGCATCCCTTCTGCCCAATCCTGATTCCTCACTTCTGTTATCTATCCCAGGCATTAATCTCCAATAAACCTCTTGCACGCTCAACTCCATCTCAGCAAATATTTTCTAATAGTTCCAACTAAACACAAAAACTATCCAAAAATGTCTCTGGTCTTATACCTGGTGCCAGCAGTACTTACTTGATAAATTATTTGAAGGTCTAGCATGTAATTTTCTTCAATAGGCATGCTATCTGATCTTATCCCTAAGATGTTTAGGACCATGGTCCCCAAAGAGAGTTTTGTGAAAGCTATAGGACTTCTGTTTTAGGAAACCACACATAAAAATGACAGTTGATGTGCACTGTTAGTAGCTCATGAATTATGTTTTAAAGTTGGTTTGTGGATCTCATGCAATAAAAAAAAAATCATTCTGGAGAGACCTGCAAGATGGCGGAGGAGTAAGACATGGAGATCACCTTCCTCCCCACAGATATGTCAGAAATACATCTACATGTGGAACAACTCCTACAGATCAACTACTGAACGCTGGCAGAAGACCTCAGACTTCCCAAAGGCAAGAAACTCCCCACATAGCGGGATAGGGCAAGAGAAAAAAGAAAAAACAGAGACAAAAGAATAGGGATGGGACCTGCCCCCCTGGGAGGGAGCTGTGAAGGAGGAAAAGTTTCCATGCACTAGGAAGCTCCTTCACTGGTGGAGACGGGGGGTGGCGGGGGGGAAGCCTCAGAGCCACGTACGAGAGCACAGCAACAGCGGTGTGGAGGACAAAGTGGGGAGATTCCTTTACAGAGGATCAGTGCCAACCAGCACTCACCAGCTTGAGAGGCTTGTCTGCTCACCCGTCAGGTCGGGTTGGGGCTGGGAGCTGAGGCTCAGGCTCCAGAGGTCAGATCACAGGGAGAGGACTGGGGTTGGCTACGTGAACACAGCCTGAAGGGGGCTAGTGCACCATAGGTAGCTGGGAGGGAGTCCAGTAAAAACTCTGGACCTGCCTAAGAGGGAAGAGACCATTGTTTCAGGGTGTGCAAGGAGAGGGGATTCAGAGCACCTTCTAAACGAGCTCCAGAGATGGGCACAAGCCGTGGCTATCAGTGTGGACACCAGAGATGGGCATGAAATGCTAAGGCTGCTGCTGCAGCCAAAAAGAAGACTGTGTGCAAGCACAGGTCACTATCCACACCTCCTCTCCCGGACGCCTGTGCAGCCAGCCATTGCCAGGGTCCCAGGGTCACAGATCACTGGGAGAACACACGGTGCTCCTCAAGCTGTTGCAACATCACACTGGCCTCTGCCACTTCAGGCTCACCCCACATTCCATACCCCTCCCTCCGCCCAACCTGAGTGAGCCAGAGCCCCCTAATCAGCTACTAGTTTAACCCATCCTGTCTGGGTAGGAACAGATGCCTTCAGGTGACCTGCACACAGAGGTGGGGCCAAATCCAAAGCTGACCCCCAGGAGCTGTGTGAACAAAGAAGAGAAAGGGAAATCTCTCCCAGCAACATTAGGAGCAGGTTATTAAATCTCTACAATCAACTTGATGTACCTGCAACTGTGGAATACCTGAATAGACAACGAATCATCCCAAATTTGAGGCAGTGGACTTTGGAAGCAAAAATATATATATTTTTTCCCTTTTTCTCTTTCTGTGAGTCAGTATCTGTATGCTTCTTTATGTGGATTTGTCTGCATGGCTTTGCTTTTACATTTGTCCTGGGGTTCTGTCTGTCTATTTTCTTTCTTCTTTTTTTTTTTGGAATACTTTTTAGCACGTGTTATCATCGGTGGATTTGTTTTTTGGTTTGGTTGCTCTCTTCTTTTTTTTTTTCTGTTTTTATTATTTTTTAATTCTTTTTATTTTTAAAAATTATCTCTTATTTTTTCTTTTAATAACTTTATTTTATTCCATTTTAATTGTTTCTTTTTTTCTCCCTTTTCTTCTGAGCTCTGCAGCTGACAGAGTCTTGGCACTCCGGCCGGGTGTCAAGCCTGTGTCTCTGACATGGGAGACCCGAGTTCAGGACATTGGTCTACCAGAGACCTCCCAGTTTCACGTGATATCAAATGGAGAAAGCTCTCCCACAGATCTCCATCTTAATGCTATGACCCAGCTACACTCAACGACCAGTAAGCTACAGTGTTGGACACTCTATGCCAAACAACAAGCAAGACAGGAACACAAACCCACCCATTAGCAGAGACGCTGTCTAAAATTATAATAAGGTCACAGACACCCCAAAACACACCACCGGATGCAGTCCTGCCCACCAGAAAGACAAGATCCAGCCTCATCCACCAGAAAACGGGCACCAGTCCACTCCACCAGGAAGCATACACAACCCACAGAACCAAACTTAGCCACTGAGAACAGACACCAAAAACAACGGGAATTATGAACCTACAGCCTGCGAAAAGGAGACCACAAACACAGTTAAAGTAAGCAAAATGAGAAGACAGAGAAACACACAGGAGATGAGGGAGCAAGGTAAAAACCCATCAGACCAAACAAATGAAGAGGAAATAGCCAGTATACCTGAAAAAGAATTCAGAGTAATGATAGTAAATATGATCCAAAATCTTGGAAATAGAATGGAGAAAATACAAGAAATGTTTAACAAGGACCTAGAAAAACTAAGGAGCAAACAATGATGGACAACACAATGAATGAAATTAAAAATTCTCCAGAAGGAATCAATAGCAGAATAACTAAGGCAGAAGAACAGATCAGTGACATGGAAGATAAAATAGTGGAAATAACTACCACAGAGCAGAATAAAGAAAAAGAATGAAAAGAACTGATGACAGTCTCAGAGACCTCTGGGTCTCTGGGTCATTAAACACACCAACATTCGAATTATAGGGGTCCCAGAAGAAGAGAAAAAGAAAGGGACTGAGAAAATATTTGAAGAGATTATAGTTGAAAACTTCCCTAATATGGGAAAGGAAAGAGTCAGTCAAGTCCAGGAAGCACAGAGAGTCCCATACAGGATAAATCCAAAGAGAAACACGTCAAGACAAATATTAATCAAACTAACAAAAATTAAATACAAAGAAAAAATATTAAAAGCAGCAAGGGAAAAGCAATAAATAACATACAAGGTAATCCCCATAAGGTTAACAGCTGATCTTTCAGCAGAAACTCTGCAAGCCAGAAGAGAGTGGCAGGACATATTTAAAGTTTTGAAAGGGAAAAATGTACAACAAAGATGTTCTACCCAGCAAGGATCTCATTCAGATTTAACGGAGAAATTAAGACCTTTAAAGACAAGCAAAAGCCGATAGAATTCAGCACCACCAAACCAGATTTACAACAAATGTTAAAGGAACTTCTCTAGGCAGGGAACAAAAGAGAAGGAAAAGACCTAAAATAACAAACCCAATACAATTAAGAAAATGGTAACAGGAACATACATATCGATAATTACCTTAAATGTAAATGGATTAAATGCTCCAACCAAAAGACAGACTGGCTGAATGGATTCAAAAACAAGACACACTTGTTATATATGCTGTCTACAAGAGACCCACTTCAGACCCAGGGACACATACAGACTGAAAGTGAGGATATGGGAAAAGATATTCCATGCAAATGAAATCAAAATAAAGCTGGCATAGCAAGTCTTGTATCAGATAAAATAGACTTTAAAATAAAGATTGTTACAAGAGACAAAGAAGGACATTACCTAATGATCAAGTGATCAATCCAAGAAGATATAACAATTGTAAATATTGATGCTCCCAACATAGGAGCACCTCAATACATATGGCAAATGCTAACAGCCATAAAAGAGGAAATTTACAATAGCACAATCATACTAGGGAACTTAAACACCTCACATTCACCAATGGACAGAGCTTCCAAAATGAAAATAAATAAGGAAACACAAGCTTTAAATGATACATTAAACAAGATGTAATTGATTGAAATTTGTAGGACATTCCATGCAAAAACGACAGAATACACTTTCTTCTCAAGTGCTCATGAAACATTCTGCAGGATAGATGATATCTTGAGTCACAAATCAAGCCTTGGTAAATTTAAAAAAATTGAAATTGTATCAAGTATCTTTTCCAACCACAACACTATGAGACTAGATATCAAATAGAGGAAAAAATCTGTAAAAATTACAAACACATGGAGGCTAAACAATACACTACTAAATAACCAAGAGATCACTGAAGAAATCAAAGTCGACATCAAAAACTACCTAGAAAAAAATAACAATGAAAACCTGACAACCCAAAACCTATGGAATGCAGCAAAAGCAGTTCTAAGAAGAAAGCTTATAGCAATAAAATCCTACATCAAGAAATATCTCAAAAAAAAAAAAAAACCTAAACTTACACTTAAAGCAATTAGAGAAAGAAGAAGAAAAAAACCCCAAAGTTAGCAGAAGGAAAGAAATCATAAAAATCATATCAGAAATAAATGAAAAGAAATGAAGGAAACAATAGCAAAGATCAATGAAACTAAAAGCTGGTTCTTTGAGAAGATAAACAAAATTGATAGACCATTAGCCAGACTCATCTAAAAAAAAGGGACAAGGCTCAAATCGATAGAAGTGGAAATGAAAAAGAAGTAACAATTGACACTGCAGAAATACAAATGATCATCAGTGATTACTACAAGCAACTATATGCCAAAAAAATGGACAACCTGGAAAAAATGGACAAACTCTTAGAAAAGCACAACCTTCTGAGAGTGAACAAGGAAGAAAAGGAAAATATGAACAGACCAATCACAAGCACTGAAATTGAAACTGTGTTTAAAAATCTTCCAACAAACAAAAGTCCAGGACCAGATGGCTTCACAGGTGAATTCCATCAAACATTTACAAAAGAACTAAGACCTATCCTTCTCAAACTCCTCCAAAATATAGCAGAGGGAGGAACACTCCCCAACTCATTCTATGAGGCCACCATCAACCTGATACCAAAACCAGACAAAGATGTCACAAAGAAAGAAAACTACAGGCCAATATCACTGATGAACATAGATGCAAAAATCCTCAACAAAATACTAGCAAACAGAATCCAACAGCACATTAAAAGGATCATACACCATGATCAAGTGGGGTTTATCCCAGGAATGCAAGGATTCTTCAATATACGCAAATCAATCAATGTGATACACCATATTAACAAATTGAAGGATAAAAACCATATGATCATCTCAGTAGATGCTGAAAAAAAAATTTTGTCAAACTTCAACACCCATTTATGAGAAAAATCCTCCAGAAAGTAGGGATAGAGAGAACTTACCTCAACATAATAAAGCCCATATATCACAAACACAAAGCCAACATTGTTCTCAATGGTGAAAAACTGAAACCATTTCCACTAATATCAGGAACAAGAAAAGGTTGCCCACTCTCACCACTATTATTCAACATAGTTTTGGAAGTTTTAGCCACAGCAATCAGAGAAGTAAAAGAAATAAAAGGAATCCAAATCAGAAAAGAAGAAGTAAAGCTGTCACTGTTTGCAGATGACATGATACTATACATAGAGAATCCTAAACATGCTACTAGAAAACTACTAGAGCTAGTCAATGAGTTTGGTAAAGTAGCAGGATACAAAATGAATGCACAGAAATCTCTTGCATTCCTATACACTAATGTTTGAAAAATCTGAAAGAGAAATTAAGAAAACACTCCATTTACCATTGCAACAAAAAGAGTAAAATACCTAGGAATAAGCCTACCTAAGGAGACAAAAAACCTGTATGCAGAAAACTATAAGACACCGACTAAGGAAATTAAAGATGATACAAACATATGGAGAGATATACCATGTTCTTGGATTGGAAGAATCAACATTGTGAAAATGACTATACTACTCAAAGAATCTACAGAATCTACAGATTCAATGCAATCCCTATCAAACTACCACTGGCATTTTTCACAGAACTGGAACAAAAAACTTCACAATTTGTATGGAAACACAAAAGATCCCGAATACCTAAAGCAATCTTGAGAAAGAAAAACGGAGCTGGAGGAATCAGGCTCCTAGACTTCAGACTATACTACAAAGCTACAGTAATCAAGACATTTTGGTACTGGCACAAAAACAGCAACATAGATCAATGGAACAGTATAGAAAGCCCAGAGATAAACCCACACACATCTGGTCACCTTATTTTTGATAAAGGAGACAAGAATATACAATGGAGAAAAGACAGTCTCTTCAATAAGTGGTGCTTGGAAAACTGGGCAGCTACATATAAAAGAATGAAATTAGAACATTCCCTAACACCATACACAAAAATAAACTCAAAATGGATTAAAGACCTAAATGTAAGGCCAGGCACTATAAAACTTAGAGGAAAACATAGGCAGAACACACTATGACATAAATCACAGCAAGATCCTTTTTGACCCAGCTCTTAGAGAAATGGAAATAAAAACAAAAATAAGCAAATGGGACCTAATGAAACTTAAAAGCTTTTGCACAGCAAAGGAAACCATAAACAAGACCAAAAGACCACCCTCAGAATGGGAGAAAATATTTGTAAATGAAGAAACTGACAAAGGATTAATCTCCAAAATTTACAATCAGCTTATGCAGCTCAATATGACAAAAACAAACAACCCAATCCAAAAATGGGCAGAAGTCCTAAATAGCCATTTCTCCAAGGAAGATATACAGATTGCCAACAAACACATGAAAGAATGCTCATCATCATTAAACATTAGAGAAATGCAAATTAAAACTACAATGAGATATCATCTCACACCCGTCAGAATGGCCATCAACAAAAAATCTACAAACAATAAATGCTGGAGAGGGTGTGGAGAAAGAGAACCCTCTTGCAATGTTGGTGGGAATGTAAATTGATACAGCCACTGTGGAGAACAGTATGGAGGCTCCTTAAACACTAAAAATAGAATTACCATACGACCCAGCAATCCCACTACTGGGCATATATCCTGAGAAAACCGTAATTCAAAAAGAGTCATGTACCAAAATGTTCATTGCAGCTCTATGTACAATAGCCAGGATATGGAAGCAACCTAACAGATGAATGGATAAAGAAGATGTGGCAGATATATACAATTGAGTATTATTCAGCCATAAAAAGAAACGAAATTGAGTTACTTGTAGTGAGGTGGATGGACCTAGGGTCTGTCATACACAGTGAAGTAAGTCAGAAAGAGGAAAACAAATACCATATGCTAACACTTATGTATGGAATCTAAAGAAAGAAAAGAAATGGTCATGAAGAACCTAGGGGCAGGGCGGGAATAAAGGCGCAGTCCTACAAGAGAATGGACTTGAGGACATGGGGAGGGGGAAGAGTAAGCTAGGGTAAAATGAGAGAGTGGCATGGACATATGTACACTACCAAATGTAAAACCTATAGCTAGTGGGAAGCAGCCGTATAGCACAGGGAGATCAGTTTGGTGCTTTGTGACCACCTAGAGGGGTGGGATAAGGAGGGTTGGAGGGAGCGAGATGCAAGAGGGAAGAGATATGGGGATATATGTATATGTATAGCTGATTCACTTTGTTATAAAGCAGAAACTAACACACCATTGTAAAGCAATTATACTCCAATAAAGATGTTTAAAAAAAAAAAGAAAGGAAACAAAATGGAGGGATAATGGGAAATATCTAGTTGTGAAGACGAATGGAAAACAATGAGAGCAGAGGGAGAGCAATGTAAACACTGAGTAATGCTAATCTAGTCATAGATATTCTTATATTCTATTTCCAAAGGGACTGCAAAATCTAGATATTCTTACATTCTATTTCCAAAGGGGCTACAAAATCTATCAAGCAAGTTCCACTTCAAACAGTAGAGGACCAAGAAACACTCTTATGCCAAGAACAATCAGAAAAGTTAAGGGAAAAAAAAAATGTTTGAAAGTAGTAGGAAAATGTAGGATCAAGATCTAGAAGAATAGAGAAGTCAAATGAGTTAACCTTGGAATTTGGGGTACTTTTGTTCTGAGTAATTGGCAATTATAAAAAATAAAAGTGAGGACTGAGACACTAAAATGTTAAAGTAACTTTCAATAATCTCAGGAAAGAGAAACTAAATTGTAGTTAAGGATGGACCCTGAAAAATACGTCAAGGTTTCAGTCAGATTCAAACATGCTGTCTTCCAGGACAAAAGGTAAACCAAAATAAACAATCCTGACAAGAATGAGCAGATCTTTGTATAATTTTAAGTCTTGAAAGATAGAGACAATCTGCCCTATAATAACTGTCTGCCAGAAGCAACATTTAATTCTCAGCAGAGGATAAACTCATATAGCATTTTACTTACAATTTTTTTAAAAAATTCCAGCAGTTAATAAAAATAACCAGACTTAACAGAAGAAAATAAATAACCAAATGTAAAAGAAACAATATAGTATAAGCAGACCAAAAGTGTGGAACATTCTCTGAAAGTTAAATGCATACCTACCATAAGACTCAACCATTCCACTCTTAAAAATTAGTTTGCATTCTCTAGTGTTTCATATAAATGGAACCATATAGTATGTTTTCTTTTTCATCTGACTGCCTTTACTCAGCATAATTATTTTGAGACTCATTCTTGCTACTGAGTGTAGTTAATTCTTTTTATTGATGAGTTTAACATTCCACATTTGTTTATAAATTTATGCATGTATTAATGTACTGCAATTGTTTATACATTAAATTGCTGATAGACATTTAGTTGTTTCTAGATTTTGGCTATTACAAATAAAGCTGCTATGAATATTCATGGGCATATCTCTGTAGGGCATAAACTTTCATTCTCCTGGATAAATAGTTATAATACATAATAAAACAAGAAAAGGAAATTAAAGCATACATATCAGAAAGAAAGAAATCAAACAGTCCTTATTTGCAATGGCATGATGGTCTACATAGAAAATCCCAAGGAATCCTTAAAAACTCCTAGAAAAAATAAGTATGTTCAACAAGTTTGTGTACACTAAATCATCATCCAAAAATCTATTGTGTTTCTACATACTATCACTGAACACTAGGAACCAAAATTAAAAATAAAATATATTTATAACCATTCAAAAAAATTTAAGAAACCTAATAAGACATGTATGCTGAAAATTACAAATGCCTTATTATGGTGGCTAGGCCTCCCAGTACAATGTTGACTAGAAGTGATGAGAAGACATATCCTGACCTTCCTGACCTTAGGATTACAGCATTCAGTTTTTCACCATTAAGTATAATATAAGCGGTAAATTTTGTGTAGAGGAAGTTCTCCTCTGTTTCTAGTTTCTGACAGTTTTTATCATGAATGGGTGTTGAATTTTGCCAAATGATATTTTCTGCATCAATTGAAAAGACCATGGGATTTTTTTTTTTTTTTGTCTTTATCCTGTTAATAAGATACTTTGCACTGATTGATTTTTGACTTTTGATCCAACCTTGCATCTCTGAAATGAGCCCCATTTTGTCATGGTGCATAATTCTTTTAATATATTGCTTTTAATTATTTTAATATATTGCTAATATTTTTAATGATGATATTTGAAAATAGGTGATAATATTTGCTTCCATTTTGTTGAGGATTTGGTGTCTATATTTATAATTGATATTGTTCTGTTGTAGTGGCTTTTGTTTTTTGTTCTGTCATTGTCTGGTTTTGCTATCAGTGTAATACTGGCTTCATAAAATGCTTTGAGTAGTATGAGAAGTGTTCTCTCTTCTGCTAATTTCTGGAAGGAATTCTTTAGAATTTGTGTAACTTTTCTTTAAACATTTGGTATAATTCTCTGAAACCATCTGGGCCTGGAGATCTCTTTCAGGAGTTTTTGTTTTAATGGACTAATTTTTTAGTAGTTACAAGGATATTTATTTATTTCATGTTGACTGAGCCAGTTTTTTCCTTTGGAGGAACTGATCTATTTCATTTATATTGTTTAATCTTTAAAAAGTTATGATCAGTGCCTCCACTAAAACTAGACCCAGCCAGGGACTCCACAATAGTGAATTTTACAATTCTGAATCATAAATTCAGAATTTTTTTGTTTCCTACTCAAAATTTTGCCAAATTAAAATTTTATTTTAATTTTATCTTTTAGTGCATTTATATTTATTATCTTTTTATATATAATTTTATATATATTTATATAACTACCTGGTCTTATTCATGTCAGTTTATTTTATTGCTATTTTGTAGTATTTACTTAATCTTTTTTTTATTTTTTATAAACCATATATTTTTAAAATTTTTTCCAATATTTTGGAATGCCTATTTGCTATTCTTAAAAGCCTCCTTTAGTCTACATTTTTCTCATTGCCAGTCAAGAATAAAATGCATTTATTTAGTCTATTTAAAGCAAGAAATTTCATGTGCATTTTTGCCCCTCTCCATTCATATTGTTTTATTTTTAAACTAAGTTTTAAAATTCAGATTGTTACTCTTCAAGTAAATATTTTACTAAATAAATTTTCTTTTTGAGAAATCAATAAAATTGTCTAATTTATCTGAATTGAGTTGTTCATAGTATTTTCTTATTATATTTTTGTTGTCTTCAGGGTCTATGGTGATATTCTGTGTTTCATTTTTGATACTCATTATTCAATAAATAGTATTGCATTAATTGAAATTTATCCACACTTCATACTATACAAAGAAATTAAACTCATGTTAATTATGAATATAAATGTGAACCGAGAGACAATGAAGTTTCCAGAGGAAAACATAAGAAAAAATATTCATGATCTTGGAATAAGTAAAACTGCCTTCAGTGTGACACATAAATCACTAACTATAAATGGAAATACTCATATTTTAAACTATTTTAAAATTAGAAAATCTCCTATATCAAAAGGTATCATTAACTGACAAAAAACAAATGACAAATTGAAGGAAGATATCTGGAAAATGTGTGAAAATTGACATATACCTAGAATCTTTAGAAATCAATTAGCAAATGAAAAATAGCTAAACAAAAAACTCAAAACACTCAATCTTTATTCATGAGAGAATTGTAAATAAAAATTACAATGAGATATTACTACATAGTCCCCAGAAATGAAGATGACTGACAATACCAGTCTCTAAAAGGATGTAAAGCAACTAGAAGTCTCATATACTATTGGTGAAAGCATAAATTTGGAAAACTAATTTGGAGACCTCATAGTTTTATAAATTTAAACATCAACATAACTCAATAATCCAATAATTACATGTTTAGGTATATACTTAAAGAAAATATGTACACATGTATGAGAACACATATCCAAGTATACTTATTAATGACTTTTCATAGTGGCCAAAACTGGAACAAAACTAAATGACTCTCAACAGATGAATGTTTATGCAAATTGCAGTATATTCATAAAATAATATATAGGAATGAAAATGAATTCACAACTGCTACATGAAAAACATGGTTGAATCTCACAAATATAATACTGAGGAAAATAAACCAGAAACTGAAACATGCAATATTTCATATACATGAAGACTATGAATAGACAAATCTACTCTACAGTGATACTACCCAAAGGTTGCTAATTTGGGGTAGAACAAAGTTTTGATTTTGGTTTTGATTTTTAGGTGAGCTTCTGAAATGATGATAACTTCCTGTTTCTTCTCTTGGATAGAAAACACACAACTGTACTCCATTTGCAATAATTCATGGAGCTGCATATTTAAGATTTATTTTTAAATTTTTCAGCATGTATGCTATACATCAATTAATATATTTATTTTTTAAAAGGCTGAGACACAGTGTAGGCATAGATAAAGAAGCTATGGAACTCACACCTTTGTAGAACTTCTAATATGTTAGAAAAGACATGGAAAACAGCAAAAATGGTATGATCCATTTTCTGATATACTTTATTCAACAAAGATGAATCAAATACTTTGGAATGAAGTATCTTTCGATAATACAAAACAGGATAAATCAGGTCACTCTTCTCCAGAAACTTAGTTTATTTAAATAACAGCTATATGAAATAATTTTTAGGTGAGGGGGAAGTAAAATGTTAGCTTTCAGGGAAAACAAATGTCATGATAGTTGAATTGACCAGGAAAACAGATATATAATGGAAGGGGTGTGTAGATAAGAAGACATGAGCAAAAAAGTGTCGGGGGAGGAATTAAGCTGATTTCAGGTCAGAGATGAATGTAATGCCATATCAAATATTTTGGACTGGGTTTCCCTGGTGGCTTAGTGGTTAAGAATCTGCCTGCCAATGCAGGGGACACGGGTTCGAGTCCTGGTCTGGGAAGATCCCACATGCCATGGAGCAACTAAGCCCATGTGCCACAACTACTGAGCCTGTACTCCAGAGCCTGCAGGCCACAACTACTGAGCCCATGCACCACAACTACTGAAGCCCACGTGCCTAGAGCCCGTGCTCAGCAACAAGAGAAGCCACCGCAATGAGAAGCCCGCACACAGCAACGAATAATAGCCCCCGCTCGCCGCAACTAGAGAAAGCCCGTGCACAGCAATGAAGACCCAATTCAGCCAAAAATAAATAAATAAATAAAATAAAATTACTTAAAAAAATTATACAAACAAACATTTTGGACTGAAATCATGCAAATAAATGTGTAAATTAATTCATCACAGGCATATACACAAAAATTAAAGGGGTTTGTGTTAAGTATAACATCTGGAGTTTTATAGGTTTAATCCAATTGGACTTCAGTGGGGAGCTGATTTGGTATAGGATTGATTAAAAGAGGAGATTTTTGACAGAGAGGATCAGGGAGGACATGAAGGAAATGAGAGCTACAATTCACCAATGATGATGTGGAATTACAAAACCAAAAATACTTACAGAGTTTGCAAATAGCAAAAATAAATACATATCTAATTAAAGCAGAGACACAAGGTAAAAATATACATGAGATTAATCAATCAAGAACTAGTAATTGAATGACAGCTGCATATTTAGCACTTGGCAAAGTGTGCTCTGGGATACTAATGTGTCCTCATCAATTTTATTGAAGAATTATTGATGCTTATGATGTGCAAGTGAGAACTGCTTCAAAGAGCTTAAATCAAGATCAGAAAAGAGGGGCATAAATAATACAGAGACAGAAGCATTTTATTTATTTATTTTTTCTTTCTTTTTATTTATTTATTTATTTAACATCTTTATTGGAGTATAATTGCTTTACAATGGTGTGTTAGTTTCTGCTTTATAACAAAGTGAATCAGCTATACCTACACACATATCCCCATATTCTTCCCACTTGCGTCTGCCTCCCTCCCACCCCTCTAGGTGGTCACAAACCACCAAGTTGATCTCCCTGTGCTATGCAGCTGCTTCCCACTAGCTATAGGTTTTACATTTGGTAGTGTATATATGTCCATGCCACTCTCTCACTTTGTCCCAGCTTACCCTTCCCCCTCCCCGTGTCCTCAAGTCCATTCTCTAGTAGGACTGTGTCTTTATTCCCATCCTGCCCCTAGGTTCTTCATGACCATTTTAAGGCAGTATCAGCTAGGTCCAACTGAGAAGCAGGAATAAACGGTGCTGGGGGAATTTAGAGAATGGTGCTGGGAGAATATACTTGAAAGGGCTGGAATTGTCAGTAGAGAGCTCAGGAACAAGAAGATGTTACTTTATCTAAACCTAGCATGGGATTTACATAAGAAACGACCTTTAGGTAGAGGAATAAGAAAGGGCAAATGATGGGCAAAAGTAATGAAAAAGAAACTGACTAGAGGAATGGGGAGTGCAAGTTAAGGGGTTATAGGAAAGAATAATCACTCCAGTCACCTAACCACCCTTTTTACCTTTTTTTTTTTTTTTTTCCAGCACAAATGTACTTGAAAACACTGAATCAAGTAGTTCAGAAGAACATGGATTACCACCCCTTTTACTTTAAGCTCCTATAGCACTGAACTTCACGGCCACTCGTATTGGCTCTTCCACTTATTCTTCCTGAAATAGTTCCTAACTGCTCAGTCTGTGTGTGTAGATCACTTCCCAAGCAAAGATAACAACTTCAGAGTAGGCACATAGAGTCCCCATATTCCCAAGGCAATATGTTTTGGTTGTAAAGATTTCAAGCCTGGCGTTGGATAATCTGCATTAAAATCTTGAATCTATTCCTTGTTCAGCAAGTTATCTTCAGCAAGTTGCTTAATGTTCTCAGCTTTGGTAATTTCCATTTAACAAGTGTAAAAATGAAGAGAAATGATTTTGTCATTCTCCTAAATGTTGATAGTAATAACATGAATGCTACCTATTTCCCATATTGTTTGAGGGCTAAATGAAATGACTGGTGTAAAGTTTCTATGATTACAGTGCCCTAAATAAACATCACTGCCATATTTCCAATTTTATTCCCTTAACACCAAGTAGAATAGTATGTTTAGGTTGTATTATCTCCAAAAAGAGCAAAATTGATCAGAAAAATCATACCTGCTCAGCTATAGAGGAAATGTTCTATTAATTATGGTGTGATCATTCAAAGTAGTAATATAATTTTTACATTATAATTACATTATTATTATTCTATAATTTTGCAGCCATTAAAAATCACATATCCACTGGCTATATAACCACATGGGCAAAAACTCAAAATGTGGAGCCAAGAAAATAAGTGGAGTGCAAGGCTCTTTAACGTATGATGTCAAGGTTTTAATAATCTAGAAAGTTAAATAGCATTAACAGTAATTCTAACCAGGTGATGACTTTGTGAATATCTTTTTTCTTAAATATAATTTCTATTTTGCAAATTATCTATTTTATGCAATGGATTTGCATTACCTCTAACATAAAAATTATGCAATAAGTATTATGATTTTAAATGAATACAACTTGCCCATGCAGCTTGAAAAAAGTCTTAGAAATCCAATTCCTTGCTGTTTCCTCAGTTTTCTTTGGTGAACCTACACATCAAATTCACTCTTTGTTCACATGCAATTAGTGTTAGCACATACTTTAAAATGCATCTGCAGATGTTATTGGGCAAAAAGACAAAATGCATTTATTTAAGCAAACAACACAATATACTTGAGAACTATGCAAAGTATCAAAAATCTATCATTCATGGCATTGTAACAGAATATGATTAGCAGCTGTGTAAACTTGCATCTCTGATCTACCCTTTCAACTAATTAATTAGAATTCTTGCTGACATATGTTCATATTGAGGACCACATGTTCACTACTAATATTCTCACACAGCTGGTCACAAAGAGTTTCTCACCTATCTCTCCAGGTTAGGGAGCAAGAGAAAGAATGTTGCATTCTACAGAGCTTCCAGGTGTGTGTAAAGCAAAGCTAAGATTAGCCACTCAAATGTAAGACTGTTAGGGAAATTTAGAAAGTAGCAATCTATACTACTTTCTAAATTAGTATAGACTGAATTGAAGATGCATTGATTAAAGACAGGGTTTTTTAAGTTGTACTTGTTCAAAAATATCTGCATTATATCTGAACACTGTATATGTGAATGAAAGATATGGATTTTCTGTGATAGGTAAAAAAGAAAGAGAAATTATTTGAGGTTCTTTCTTCTTTATATCCATCCACCAGTGATTAGTGAGTAACTACCATGTAACAAGAAAAGTGTAAGAACTATTAATTCTAACAGAATACTTTTGAACTAAGCATTCATATTTCCCATTAATCTATTAGTTATTCTCATTTATATAATAAAGTCTTTGTTCCAATATTTGCTTATGTTCTGTGTTTCAGAAAGAATCTATAGTATATTATTTATGAATATTTTCCTAAAATTGCCAGAGAGAGTTTTTCCTCATATCTGTAGTTCTTAGTGATGTTTATAAGTGACATATTACTGAAAGAAAGATGCCCTAATTAAATGACTTTTGTAAATTCTGGATACTGGGATAAAATTTGGTTATCTGGGTTTGCTGTCATTTTTTGTTTTTGTTTTTTAATTTCTTTTAGTACATGCCTTATCAGAATTTTAATTAACATTCACTTTGAATATCTACGTGGAAGTTATAGTAAGCAGATTTTCTCATATGTGTATATATATATATATATATATTATATATATATAGATATATAATATATATATATATATACACATATGAGAAAATCTATGTATGTATATGATATGTTTGACCACTTGGCTACAAATTCCTCACTTTATTTTATCATTTAATCAAGATTATTGAGAAGATGCATCCATTTGAGTTTTGACAAACATACACAACTATACACCACCATAATCAAGTCATAGAATATTTTTTTGTCACAGAAAAATTCTGTCATGAACCTCTGAGGTCAAATGCCACCAGCCATCCACCCACATATTGGGCAACTACTGTTTTGTTTTCCTGACCATACAAATAAGTTTTACCTTTTCTGGGATTAAATAGAAACAGAACCATACAGTGTATACTCTTGTGCTTACCTTTAGTCACTTAGCATGTTTTTGAGATTCATCCATACTTAACTTTATTCCTTTTTATTACTAAATGGTAATCCATTGCATAGATATACACAAATGTTTTTCTCCATTCATCTACTGATGGACATTTAAGCTGTTTCCAGGTAATAACTTTTATGAATGAAGGCACCATGTACATTTGTGTACAAGTCATTATGTGTAAACATATTTTATTTTCTCTTGAATATGCCAGATGTGGAATTTCTGGATCATATGGTAAGTTTGTGTTTAACTCCATAAAAAAAACTTTCACTTATTTTTCCAAAGTGTTTGTACATTTTTAAATACCCTCCGGCAATGTTTGAGTTTTATTTGCTCTAGTCATATTTTTAGTCATTATAGTGTGTGTGCAGTGGTATCTTATGGCATATTTAATTTGTAATTCTGATAATGATATTGCACACATTTTCATGTACTTGATATACATGATACAGGATGGCTATGTTTGTATATCTTCTTTTACAAGGTGTCAGTGAAAATCTTTTGCCTATTATTCTTAAATATTTAAATCAGGTTAAATATCTTAATAAATGTTCTTTATATTTTCTGTATATTCTGAACGTTACATCTTTGTTATGTGTATATGTCACATATAATATTTTTATATCTTATATATATGAAAATCACATATTTGATATTTTCTCTCCTATCCTGTGACTCGCTTTTACATTTTATGAATGGTTTCTTTCAAAAAGAGAAAGTTATTAATTTGGATGAAGTCCAACACATGACATTTTCTTTTATGATTCATTACTGTGTGTTCTATCTTAGGGCACAAATTTTTTATTGTTTTATTATATGATATTCATAGTTTTAGCTTTTGAAGTTAAGTCCAAATATGATTTCAAGTTAATTTTTTTATGTTGTGAGATAATATTTTTTCCAGGGAAATATCCAATGGTTTTAAGACTATCTGTAAAAAACATTACTTTTTTGCTATCAATTGGCCTCTCAACTTTTGTCAATAATCATTGACTGTACAAACCTGAGTTGATTTCTGACCTTCATTCTGTTCCACTGATTTATATCCTTATGCTAATATCACACTGTCTAAACTACTGTACCATTATAGTAAATTTTGAAATTAGTCAGTGCAAGTTCTGCAGTGCTGTTTGTTTTTTAAAGTGTTTTGAATATTTGTAGACCTTTCTCATTTTCATGTACAATTTATAATTAATTTGTTAATTTCAACAAAAAAAAGCCTCCTGGACTTTTTATTGGGATCATACTAAATCTAGGAAGAATTGCCATCTTAATAATATGTATCCTGATCCGTGACCATGATATAGCTCTCCATTTATGAAATTTTAAAATTTCTATCAATGGCTTTTTAAAGTTTCAAAGCACAGGTTTTAAATGTGTCCCTAGGTATTTCATATTTTGAATCATAATGAATATGATAATTTTTACATTTCATTTCCATTTGTTTTTTGTTACTGCCATATAGAAATGCAGTTTATATTTTATAATGACTTTGTAAGCCATTAATTTGCTTATTAATTCAAGTAGCTTTTTATAGGTTCCTTAGGATTTTCTATGTACATAATCTTGCCAAATGTGAACCAAGACATCTTTCCAATTGGCTTGTTTTTCTTTCTTTCTTTTTTTTTTATTTTTGGCCTATTGTTATGCCTCCCATGAATAATGGTGAATAGGACTGGAAACTGGAAACAAATTTGCCTTGAATTTGATCTTAAAAAAAAAACATTTACTTATTAACCCTTAAGTGTGAGTTTAGCTGTTCTCGTCAGTGTCTAATTTATGGAGAAGCTTTTTTTTTTAATTATCGGGATAGAGGCTGAATTTAGTTAAATACTTTTTTCCATCTAATGAGGTAATCATATCACTTTTACACTTTTATGTTAATATAGTGAATAATGTTGTTGATTACTGAATGTTAAATAAACCTTGATTCCAGGGATAAACTAAATTTTATTATCTTTTTTATATATTGCTGGATTCAGTTTACTAACATTTTTACAGGATTCTTGCATCTATGTTCAGGAAGGATATTGTTCTTAGTAATCTTTTTTTGAAATGTCTTTGTCTAAGTTTTAGTATTAGGTAATACTGGCTTCATAAATTTTGTTGATAAGTGATTATATTTCTTTTCTTTTCTTTTTTTTTTTTTTTTAACATCTTTATTGAAGTATAATTGCCTTACAATGGTGTGTTAGCTTCTGCTTTATAACAAAGTGAATCAGTTATACACATACAATATGTTCCCATATCTCTTCCCTCTTGCATCTCCCTCCCTCGCACCCTCCCCATCCCACCCCTCTAGGTGGTCACAAAGCACCAAGCTGATCTCCCTGTGCTATGTGGCTGCTTCCCACTAGCTATCTATTTTACATTTGGTAGTGTATATATGTCCATGACACTCTCTTACCCTGTCACATCTCACCCCACCCCCTCCCCATATCCTCAAGTCCATTCTCTAGTAGGTCAGTATCTTTATTCCCATCTTGCCACTAGGTTCTTCATGGCTTTTTTTTTTTTTTTTTTCCTTAGATTCCGTATATATGTGTTAGCATACTGTATTTGTTTTTCTCTTTCTGACTTACTTCACTCTGTATGACTGACTCTAACTCCATCCACCTCATTACAAATACCTCCATTTCATTTCTTTTTATGGCTGAGTAATATTCCATTGTATATATGTGCCACATCTTCTTTATCCATTCATCAGTCGATGGACATTTAGGTTGCTTCCATGTCCTGGCTATGGTAAATAGAGCTGCAATGAACATTTTGGTACATGACTCTTTTTGAACTATGGTTTTCTCAGGGTATATGCCCAGTAGTGGGATTGCTGGGTCGTATGGTAGTTCTATTTGTAGTTTTTTAAGGAACCTCCATACTGTTCTCCATAGTGGCTGTATCAATTTACATTCCCACCAACAGTGCAAGAGTGTTCCCTTTCCTCCACATCCTCTCCAGCATTTATTGTTTCTAGATTTTTTGATGATGGCCATTCTGACCGGTGTGAGATGATATCTCATTGTAGTTTTGATTTGCATTTCTCTAATGATTAATGATGTTGAGCATTCTTTCATGTGTCTGTAGGCCATCTGTATATCTTCTTTGGAGAAATGTCTATTTAGGTCTTCTGCCCATTTTTGGATTGGGTTGTTCGTTTTTTTGTTATTGAGCTGCATGAGCTGCTTGTAAATCTTGGAGATTAATCCTTTGTCAGTTGCTTCATTTGCAAATATTTTCTCCCATTCTGAGGGTTGTCTTTTGGTCTTGTTTATGGTTTCCTTTGCTGTGCAAAAGCTTTTAAGTTTCATTAGGTCCCATTTGTTTATTTGTGTTCTTATTTCCATTTCTCTGGGAGCTGAGTCAAAAAGAATCTTGCTGTGATGTATGTCATAGAGTGTTCTGCCTATGTTTTCCTCTAAGAGTTTGATAGTGTCTGGCCTTACATTTAGGTCTTTAATCCATTTTGAGTTTATTTTTGTGCATGGTGTCAGGGAGTGTTCTAATTTCATACTTTTACATGTATCTGTCCAATTTTCCCAGCACAACTTATTGAAGAGGCTGTCTTTTCTCCACTGTATATTCTTGCCTCCTTTATCAAAGATAAGGTGACCATATGTGTGTGGGTTTATCTCTGGGCTTTCTATCCTGTTCCATTGATCTATATTCCTGTCTTTGTGCCAGTACCAAACTGTCTTGATTACTGAAGCTTTGTAATATAGTCTGAAGTCAGGGAGCCTGATTCCCCCAGCTCCATTTTTTGTTCTCAAGATTGCTTTGGCTATTCGGGGTCTTTTGTGTTTCCATACAAATTGTGAATTTTTTTGTTCTAGTTCTGTGAAAAATGCCAGTGGTAGTTTGATAGGGATTGCATTGAATCTGTAGATTGCTTTGGGTAGTAGAGTCATTTTCACAATGTTGATTCTTCCAATCCAGGAACATGGTATATCTCTCCATCTGTTTGTATCATCTTTAATTTCTTTCATCAGTGTCTTATAAGTTTCTGCATACAGGTCTTTTGTCTCCTTAGGTAGGTTTATTCCTAGATATTTTATTCTTTTTGTTGCAATGGTAAACGGCAGTGTTTTCTTAATTTCACTTTCAGATGTTTCGTCATTAGTGTATAGACATGCAAGAGATTTCTGTGCATTAATTTTGTATCCTGCTACTTTACCAAATTCATTGATTAGCTCTAGTAGTTTTCTGGTAGCATCTTTAGGATTCTCTATGTATAGTATTATGTCATCTGCAAATAGTGACAGCTTTACTTCTTCTTTTCCGATTTGGATTCCTTTTATTTCTTTGTCTTCTCTGATTGCTGTGGCTAACACTTCCAAAACTATGTTGAATAATAGTGGTGAGAGTGGGCAACCTTGTCTTGTTCCTGATCTTAGTGGAAATGCTTTCAGTTTTTCACCATTGAGGACAAGGTTGGCTGTGGGTTTGTCATATATGGCCTTTATTATGTTGAGGAAAGTTCCCTCTATGCCTACTTTCTGCAGGGCTTCTATCATAAATGGGTGCTGAATTTTGTCGAAAGCTTTCTCTGCATCTATTGAGATGATCATATGGTTTTTCTCCTTCAATTTGTTAATATGGTGTATCACATTGATTGATTTGCGTATATTGAAGAATCCTTGCATTCCTGGGATAAACCCCACTTGATCATGGTGTATGATCCTTTTAATGTGCTGTTGGATTCTGTTTGCTAGTATTTTGTTGAGGATTTTTGCATCTATGTTCATCAGTGATATTGGCCTGTAGTTTTCTTTGTGACATCTTTGTCTGGTTTTGGTATCAGGGTGATGGTGGCCTTGTAGAATGAGTTGGGGAGTGTTCCTCCCTCTGCAATATTTTGGAAGAGTTTGAGAAGGATAGGTGTTAGCTCTTCTCTAAATGTTTGATAGAATTCACCTGTGAAGCCATCTGGTCCTGGGCTCTTGTTTGTTGGAAGGTTTTTAATCACAGTTTCAATTTCAGTGCTTGTGATTGGTCTGTTCATATTTTCTATTTCTTCCTGGTTCAGTCTCGGCAGGTTGTGCATTTCTAAGAATCTGTCCATTTCTTCCAGGTTGTCCATTTTATGGGCATAGAGTTGCTTGTAGTAATCTCTCATGATCTTTTGTATTTCTGCAGTGTCAGTGGTTACTTCTCCTTTTTCATTTGTAATTCTATTGATTTGAGTCTTCTCCCTTTTTCTCTTGATGAGTCTGCCTAATGGTTTATCAATTTTGTTTATCTTCTCAAAGAACCAGCTTTTAGTTTCATTGATCTTTGCTATTGTTTCCTTCATTTCTTTTTCATTTATTTCTGACCTGATCTTTATAATTTCTTTCCTTCTGCTGGCTTTGGGGTTTTTTTGTTCTTCTTTCTCTAATTGCTTTAGGTGCAAGGTTAGGTTGTTTATTCGAGATGTTTCCTGTTTCTTGAGGTAGGCTTGTATTGCTATAAACTTCCCTCTTAGCACTGCTTTTGCTGTGTCCCATAGGTTTTGGGTCGTCGTATCTCCATTGTCATTTGTTTCTAGGTATTTTTTGATTTCCCCTTTGATTTCTTCAGTGATCACTTCGTTATTAAGCAGTGTATTGTGTAGCCTCCATGTGTTTGTATTTTTTACAGATCTTTTCCTGTAATTGATATCTAGTCTCATAGCGTTGTGGTCGGAAAAGATACTTGATACAATTTCAATTTTCTTAAATTTTCCAAGGTTTGATTTGTGACCCAAGATATGATCTATCCTGGAGAATGTTCCATGAGCACGTGAGAAAAATGTGTATTCTGTTGTTTTTGGGTGGAATGTCCTATAAATATCAATTAAGTCCATCTTGTTTAATGTATCATGTAAAGCGTGTGTTTCCTTATTTATTTTCATTTTGGATGATCTGTCCATTGGTGAAAGTGGGGTGTTAAAGTCCCCTACTATAATTGTGTTGCTGTCGATTTCCCCTTTTATGGCTGTTAGTATTTGCCTTATGTATTGAGGTGCTCCTATGTTGGGTGCATAAATATTTACAATTGTTATATCTTCCTCTTGGATCGATCCCTTGATCATTATATAGTGTCCTTCTTTGTCTCTTGTAATAGTCTCTATTTTAAAGTCTATTTTGTCTGATATGAGAATTGCTACTCCAGCTTTCTTTTGATTTCCATTTGCATGGAATATCTTTTTCCATCCCCTCACTTTCAGTCTATATGTGTCTCTAGGTCTGAAGGGGGTCTCTTGTAGACAGCATATATATGGGTCTTGTTTTTGTATCCATTCTGCCAGCCTGTGTCTTTTGGTGGGAGCATTTAATCCATTTACATTCAAGGTAATTATCGATATGTATCTTCCTATTCCCATTTTCTTAAATGTTTTGGGTTTGTTATTGTAGGTGTTTTCCTTCTCTTGTGTTTCTTGCCTAGAGAAGTTCCCTTAGCATTTGTTGTAAAGCTGGTTTGGTGGTGCTGAACTCTCTCAGCTTTTGCTTGTCTGTAAAGGTTTTAATTTCTCCATCGAATCTGAATGAGATCCTTGCTGGGTAGAGTAATCTTGGTTGTAGGTTTTTCTCCTTCATCACTTTAAGTATATCCTGCCACTCCCTTCTGGCTTGCAGAGTTTCTGCTGAAAGATCAGCTGTTAACCTTATGGGGATTCCCTTGTGTGTTATTTGCTGTTTTTCCCTTGCTGCCTTTAATATGTTTTCCTTATATTTAATTTTTGACAGTTTGATTAATATGTGTCTTGGCATGTTTCTCCTTGGGTATATCCTGTATGGGACTCTCTGTGCTTCCAGGACTTGATTAACTATTTCCTTTCCCATATTAGGGAAGTTTTCAACTATAATCTCTTCAAATATTTTCTCAGTCCGTTTCTTTTTCTCCTCTTTTTCTGGGACCCCTATAATTCGAATGTTGGTGCGTTTAATGTTGTTCCTGAGGTCTCTGAGACTGTCCTCAGTTCTTTTCATTCTTTTTTCTTTATCCTGCTCTGCAGTAGTTATTTCCACCATTTTATCTTCCAGGTCACTTATCCTTTCTTCTGCCTCAGTTATTCTGCTATTGATCCCATCTAGAGTATTTTTAATTTCATTTATTGTGTTTTTCATCATTGCTTGGTTCCTCTTTAGTTCTTCTACGTCCTTGTTAAATGTTTCTTGCATTTTGTCTATTCTATTTCCAAGATTTTGGATCATCCTTACTATCATTATTCTGAATTCTTTTTCAGGTAGACTACCTATTTCCTCTTCATTTGTTAAATCTGGAGTGTTTTGACCCTGCTCCTTCATCTGCTGTGTGTTTTTCTGTCGTCTCATTTTGCTTATCTTACTGTGTTTGGGGTCTCCTTTTCACAGGCTGTAGGTTCGTAGTTCCTGTTGTTTTTGGTATCTGTCCCCAGTGGCTAAGGTTGGTTCAGTGGGTTCTGTAGGCTTCCTGGTGGAAGGAACTAGTGCCTGAGTTCTGGTGGATGAGGCTGGATCTTGTCTTTCTGGTGGGCACGTCCACGTCTGGTGGTGTATTTTGGGGTGTCTGTGGCCTTAGTATGATTTTAGGCAGCCTCTCTGCTAATGGATGGGGCTGTGTTCCTGTCTTGCTAGTTGTTTGGCATAGGGTGTCCAGCACTGTAGCTTGCTGGTCGTTGAGTGAAGCTGGGTCTTGATGTTGAGGTGGAGATCTCTGAGAGATTTTCGCCGTTTGGTAGTACGTGGAGCTGGGAGGTCTCTTGTGGACCAGTGTCCTGAAGTTGGCTCTCCCACCTCAGAGGCACGGCCCTGATGCCTGGCTGGAGCACCAAGAGCCTTTCGTCCACACGGCTCAGAGTAAAAGGGAGAAAAAATAGAAAGAAAGAAAGAAGGAGGCTATAATATAGTGAAGTAAAATAAAGCTATTATAAATTAGAGCTATACAGACAAAATCTCACCCAGAAGCATATACATATACACTCAGAAAAAAAAGGAAAAGGGGAAAAATTAATATATCCTGCTCCCAAAGTCCACCTCCTGAATTTGGGATGATTTGTTGTCCATTCAGCTATTCAACAGATGCAGGCACATCAAGTTGTTTGTGGAGTTTTAATCCGCTGTTTCTGAGGCTGCTGGGAGAGATTTCCCCTTCTCTTCTCTGTTCGCACACCTCCTGGGGTTCAGCTTTGGATTTGGCCCTGCCTCTGCGTTTAGGTCACCTGAGGGCGTCTATTCCCCGCCCAGACAGGACGGGGTTAAAGGAGCAGCTGCTTCGGGGGCTCTGGCTCACCCAGGCCGCGGGGAGGGAGGGGTACAGAGGAGGCGGGGCGAGCCTGCGGCGTCAGAGGCCGGTGTGACGTTGCAGCAGCCTGAGGTGCGCCGTGTGTTCTCCCGGGGAACTTGTCCCCGGATCACGGGAGCCTTGCGGTGGCAGGCTGTACCGGCTCCCGGGAGGGGCGGTGTGGAGAGTGACCTGTGCTCGCACACAGGCTTCTTGGTGGCGGCAGCAGCAGCCCCAGCGTCTCACGCCCGTCTCTGGGGCCCGCGCTGATCGCCGCGGCTCGCGCCAGTCTGTGGAGCTTGTTTAGGCGGCGCTCTGAATCCCCTCTCCCTGCGCGCCGCGAAACAAAGAGGCAAGAAAAAGTATCTTGCCTCTTCGGCAGCTGCAGACTTTTTCCCGGACTCCCTACCAGCCAGCTGTGGTGCGCTAACCCCTTCAGGCTGTGGTCATGCCGCCAGCCCCAGTCCTTTCCCTGCGATCCTACCGAAGCTGAGCCTCAGCTCCCAGCCCCGCCCGCCCCGGCGGGGGAGCAGACGAGCCTCTTGGGCTGCTGAGTGCTGCTCGGCGCCGAGCCTCTGTGCGGGAATCTCTCCGTTTTTTCCTCTGCGCCCCTGTTGCTGTGGGATCCGCGCTGTTAGCCGCGGCTCACGACCGTCTCTGGAGCTCGTTTAGGCGGCGCTCTGAATCCCCTCTCCTCGCGCACCAGGAAACAAAGAGGGAAGAGAAAGTCTCTTGCCTCTTCGGCAGCTGCAGACTTTTTCCCGGACTCCCTCCTGGCTAGCTGTGGTGCACTAACCCCTTCAGGCTGTGTTCACGCCGACAACCCCAGTCCTCTCCCTGCGATCCAACCGAAGCCTGAGCCTCAGTTCCCAGCCCCGCCCGCCCCGGCGGGCGAGCAGACAAGCCTCTCGGGCTGGTGAGTGCTGCTCGTTGCCGAGCCTCTGTGAGGGAATCTCTCCGCTTTGCCCTCCGCACCCCTGTGGCTGCGCTCTCTTCTGTGGCTCCGAAGCTTCCCCCTTCTGCCACCCGCAGTCTCTGCCCCCGAAGGGGCTTTCTAGTGCGTGGAAATCTTTCCTCCTTCACAGCTCCCTCCCACTAGTGCAAGTGCCGTCCCTATTCTTTTGTCTCTGTTACTTCTTTTTTCTTTTACCCTACCCAAGTATGGGGGGAGTTTCTTGCCTGTTTAGAGGTCGGACGTTTTCTGTCAGCGCTCAGTGGGTGTTCTGTAGGAGCAGTTCCACGTGTAGGTGTATTTCTACTGTATCTGTGGGAAGGAAGGTGATCTCCGCGTCTTACTCTTCCACCATCTTCTCTCCTCCCCTCTTTTATTTTCTGATAGTTTGTGTAGAATTGATAATATTCCCTTATTAAATATTTGAGAAAATAGACGAGTTTTGCTTTGTTTTTAATTTTTCTTAGCAAACATATCAAGGAGTGGCAAAGCTCTTTCATTTAAACTGCACTGTTGGATGTGTTTTAACAATTGTATACAACCTTAAAACTGCAACCACAATCAAATACAAAACATCACCATTATTCCCAAGAGATTCTTCATACCCCTTTGCAGGCCACACTTCCCTCAACCCTTGGTCCCTGGCAACCACTGGCAAATATGTGTTGTATCTTTTTTTTCTCTCAGGATAATGATTTTGAGATACATTCATATTGCTGCATGTATCATCAATTCATTACTTTTTATTTCTACATAGTATTCCTCTGTAAGGGTAAATCACATTGTGTTTATTCATTCACCAACTGGCAAACATTCAGATTATCTTGTTTATCACTAATATGAATAAGGCCACTATGAATATTTATGTAAAAGTCTCTGTGTGGACAAATGCCTTCATTTCTCTTGAATAAATGCCTAGGTGTTAAATCGCTCTATACAAGTATGTGTGGGGTTATATATGTATGCATATGTTTAAATTTATAAGAATCTACCAAATGTTTACAAAATTATTAGTGCATTTTTATTTTCTTCTCTCTGTGTGTGAGAGTTCCATTTACTTCAAATGATGTCCTACAATTGAAAATTTTCAGCATTTTATTTTAATTTTAACAGTTCTAATAAGTGGGTAATAGTATCTCATCATGGTTTTAAATTGTATCTCTTTGATGACCAATGATGTCAAATATCTATTCATATGTTTATTGGCATGTGTGTATCTTGTATTTTGAAGTGTGTATTCAAATATTTTTCCCATTAAAATTGTTTGTCTTCTTTTTATTTTATTTATTTATTTATTTTCCTAACATCTTTACTGGAGTATAATTGCTTTACAATGGTGTGTAAGTTTCTGCTTTATAACAAATTGAATCAGCTATACATATACATATACCCACCCCTCTAGGTGGTCACAAAGCACTGAGCTGATCTCCCTGTGCTATGTGACTGCTTCCCACTGGCTATCTATTTTACATAAAGTAGTGTATATATGTCCATGCCACTCTCTCACTTTGTCCCAGCTTCCCACTCCCCGTGTCATCAAGTCCACTCTCTACGTCTTCATCTTTATTCCTATCCTGCCCCTAGGTTCTTCAGAACCATTTTTTTTAGATCCCTCATATATGTGTTAGCATACGGTATTGTTTTTCTCTTTCTGACTTACTTCACTCTGTATGACAGACTCTAGGTCCATCCACCTCACTACAAGTAACTCAATTTCATTTCTTTTTATGGCTGAGTAACATTCCATTGTATATATGTGCCACATCTTCTTTATCCATTCATCTGTCGATGGACACTTAGGTTGCTTCAATGTCCTGGTTATTGTAAATAGAGCTGCAAAGAA
This sequence comes from Balaenoptera physalus, assembly GCF_965194825.1. NCBI lineage: Eukaryota > Metazoa > Chordata > Mammalia > Artiodactyla > Balaenopteridae > Balaenoptera > Balaenoptera physalus. Next base: position 21,309,149 of record NC_138894.1, read on the forward strand.
CGTTGTGGTACATAACTCTTTTTGAATTATGGTTTTCTCAAGGTATATGCCCAGTAGTGGGATTGCTGGGCTGTATGGTAGTTCTATTATTAGTTTTTTAAGGAACCTCTGTACTGTTCTCCATAATGGCTGTATCTATTTACATTCCCACCTACAGTGCAAGAGGGTTCCTTTTTCTCCACACCCTCTCCAGCATTTATTATTTATAGATTTTTTGATAATGGCTTTTCTGACTGGTGTGAGGTGATGTCTCATTGTAGTTTTCATTTACATTTCTCTAATGATGTTGAGCATTTATTCATGTGTTTTCTGGCAATCTGTATATCTTCTTTGGAGAAATGTCTATTTAGGTCTTCTGCCCATTTTTCGTTTGGGTTGTTTGTTTTTTGTCATATTGAGCTGCATGAGCTGCTTGTATATTTTGAAGATTAATCCTTTTTCAGTTGCTTCATTTGCAACTATTTTCTCCCATTCTGGGGGTTGTCTTTTCATCTTGTTTATGTTTTCCTTTGCCATGCAAGAGCTTTTAAGTTTCATTAGGTCTCATTTGTTTATTTGTGTTTTTATTTCCATTTCTCTAGGAGGTGGGTCAAAAAGGATTTTGCTGTGATTTATGTCATAGAGTGTTCTGAATATGTTTTCCTCTAAGAGTTTGATAGTGTCTGGCCTTACATTTAGGTCTTTAATCCATTTTGAGTTTATTTTTGTGTATGGTGTCAGGGAGTGTTCTAATTTCATACTTTTACATGTATCTGTCCAATTTTCCCAGCACCACTTATTGAAGAGGCTGTCTTTTCTCCACTGTATATGCTTGCCTCCTTTACCAAAGATAAGGTGACCATATGTGTGTGGGTTTATCTCTGAGCTTTCTATCCTGTTCCATTGATCTATATTTCTGTTTTTGTGCCAGTACCAAACTGTCTTGATCACTGTAGCTTTGTAATATAGTCTGAAGTCAGGGAGCCTGATTCCTCCAGCTCCATTTTTCCTTCTCAAGATTGCTTTGGCTATTCGGGGTCTTTTGTGTTTCCATACAAATTGTGAAAATTTTTGTTTTAGTTCTGTGAAAAATGCCAGTGGTAGTTTGATAGGGATTGCATGGAATCTGTTGATTGCTTTGGGTAGTAGAGTCATTTTCACAATGTTGATTCTTCCAATCCAAGAACACGGTATATCTCTCCATCTATTTGTATCATCTTTAATTTCTTTCACCAGCGTCTTATAATTTTCTGCATACAGGTCTTTTGTCTCCTTAGGTAGGTTTATTCCTAGATATTTTTTTCTTTTTGTTGCAATGGTAAACGGGAGTGTTTTCTTAATTTCACTTTCAGATTTTTCGTCATTAGTATATAGGAATGCAAGAGATTTCTGTGCATTAATTTTGTATCCTGCTACTTTACCAAATTCATTGATTAGCTCTAGTAGTTTTCTGGTAGCATCTTTAGGATTCTCTATGTATAGTATCATGTCATCTGCAAACAGTGACAGCTTTACTTCCTCTTTTCTGATTTGGATTCCTTTTATTTCTTTTACTTCTCTGATTGCTGTGGCTAACACTTCCAAAACTATGTTGAATAATAGTGGTGAGAGTGGGCAACCTTGTCTTGTTCCTGATCTTAGTGGAAATGGTTTCAGTTTTTCACCATTGAGGACGATGTTGGCTGTGGGTTTGTCATATATGGCCTTTATTATGTTGAGGAAAGTTCCCTCTATGCCTACCTTCTGCAGGGCTTTTATCATAAATGGGTGTTGAAATTTGTCGAAAGCTTTCTCTGCATCTATTGAGATGATCATATGGTTTTTCTCCTTCAATTTGTTAATATGGTGTATCACGTTGATTGACTTGCGTATATTGAAGAATCCTTGCATTCCTGGGATAAACCCCACTTGATCATGGCGTATGATCCTTTGACTGTGCTGTTGGATTCTGTTTGATAGTATTTTGTTGAGGATTTTTGCATCTATGTTCATCAGTGATATTGGCCTGTATTTTTCTTTCTTTGTGACATGTTAGTCTGGTTTTGGTATCAGGGTGACAGTGGCCTCATAGTATGAGTTTGGGAGTGTTCTTCCCTCTGCTATATTTTGGAAGAGATTGAGAAGGATAGGTGTTAAATGTCTGATAGAATTCGCCTGTGAAGCCATCTGGTCCTGGACTGTTGTTTGTTGGAAGATTTTTAATTACAGTCTCTATTTGCGTGCTTTTGATTGGTCTGTTTATATTTTCTATTTCTTCCTGGTTCAGTCTTGGAAGGTTGTGCTTTTCTAAGAATTTGTCCATTTCTTCCAGGTTGTCCATTTTATAGACATATAGTTGCTTGTAGTAATCTCTCATGATCCTTTATATTTCTGCAGTGTCATTTGTTACTTCTCCTTTTTCATTTCTAATTCTATAGATTTGAGTTTTCTCCCTTTTTTTCTTGATGAGTCTGGCTAATGCTTTATCAATTTTGTTTATCTTCTCAAAGAACCAGCTCTTAGTTTTATTGACCTTTGTTATTGTTTCCTTCATTTCTTTTTCATTCATTTCTGATCTGGTCTTTGTTATTTCCTTCATTCTGCTAACTTTGGGGTTTTTTTGTTCTTCTTTCTCTAATTGCTTTAGGTTTAAGGTTAGGTTGTTTATTTGAGATGTTTCTTGTTTCTTGATGTAGAATTGTACTGCTATAGTCTTCCCTCTTAGAACTGCTTTTGCTACATCCCGTACATTTTGGGTCATCGTGTTTTCATTTTCATTTGTTTCTGGGAATTTTTTGATTTCCACTTTATTACTTCAGTGATCACTTTGTTATTTAGTAGTGTATTGTTTAACCTTCATGTGTTTGTATTTTTGAATTTTTTCCCCCATAATTGATATCTAGGCTCATAGCATTGTGGTTGGAAAAGATACTTGATAAGATTTCAATTTTCTTAAATTTACCAAGGTTTGATTTGTGACCCAAGGTATGATCTATCCTGGAAAATGTTCCATGAGCCCTTGAGAAGAAAGTGTATTCTGTTGTTTTTGGATGGAGTGTTCTATAAATATCAATTAAGTCCATCTTGTTTAATATATCATTTAAAGCTTGTGTTTCCATATTTATTTTCATTTTGGATGCTCTGTCCATTGGTGAATGTGGGATGTTTAAGTCCCCTACTATGATTGTGTTAGTGTCAGTTTCCCCTTTTATGGCTGTTAGCATTTGCCTTATTTATTGAGGTGCTCCTATGTTGCGTTCATAAATATTTACAATTGTCATATCTTCTTCTTGGATTGATCCCTTGATCATTATGTAGTGTCCTGCTTTGTCTCTTGTAATAGTCATTATTTTAAAGTCTATTTATCTGATATGAGAATTGCTACTCCAGCTTTCTTTTGATTTCCATTTGCTTGGAATATTTTTTTCCATCCCCTGACTTTCAGTCTTTATGTGTCCCTAGGTGTGAAGTGGGTCTCTCATAGACAGCATATATATGGTCTTGTTTTTGTATCCATTCAGGCAGTCTATGTCTCTTGGTTGGAACATTTCATCCATTTACATTTAAGGTAGTTATTGATATGTGAGTTCCTATTTCCATTGTCTTAATTGATTTGGTTTGTTACTGTGGGTCTTTTCCTTCTCCTGTGTTTCCTGCCTAGAGAAATTCCTTTAGCATTTGTTGTAAATCTGGGCTGGTGGTGCTGAATTCTCCTAGCTTTTGCTTGTCTCTGAAGGTTTTAATTTCTCTGACAAATTTGAATGAGATCCTTGCTGGGTAGAGTAATCTTGGTTGTACGTCTTCCCCTTTCATCACTTTAAATATGTTCTGCCACTCCCTTCTAGATTGCAGAGTTTCTGCTTAAACAATAGCTGTTAACCTCATGGGGATTCCCTTGTATGTTATTTGTTGTTTTTCCCTTGCTGCTTTTACTATTTTTTCTTTATATTTAATTTTCGATAGTTTGATTAATATTTGTCTTGATGTGTTTCTCCTTGGATATATCCTGTATGGGACTCTCTGTGCTCCCTGGACTTGATTGACTATTTCTTTTCCCATATTAAAGAAGTTTTCAACTATAATCTCTTCAAATATTTTCTCAGTCCCTTTCTTTTTCTCTTCTTCTTCTGGGACCCTTATACTTTGAATGTTGGTGTGTTTAATGTTGTCCCAGAGGTCTCTGACACTCTCCTCAATTCTTTTCATTCTTTTATCTTTATTCTGCTCTGTGATAGTTATTTCCACTCTTTTGTCTTCCAGGTACCTTATCTGTCCTTCTGACTCAGTTATTCTGCTATTGATTCCTTCTAGAGAAATTTTAATTTCATTTATTCTGTTGTTCATCATTGTTCGTTTGCTCTTTGGTTCTTCTAGGTCCTTGTTAAAAGTTTCTTGTATTTTCTCCATTCGTTTTCCAAGATTTTGGATCACCTTTACTATCATTACTCTGAATCCTTTTTCAGGTAGACTGGCTATTTCCTCTTCATTTGTTTGGTCTGGTGGGTTTTTACCTTTCTCCTTCCTCTGCTGTGTGTTTCTCTGTCTTCTCATTTTGCTTAACTTACTGTGTTTGGGGTCTCCTTTTTGCAGGCGGTTGGTTCGTAGTTCCCGTTTTTTTTTCGTGTCTGCCCCCAGTGGCTAACATTGGTTCTGTGGGTTGTGTAGGCTTCCTGTTGGAGGTTACTAGTGCCTGTGTTCTGGTGGATGAGAGAGACTGGATCTTGTCTTTCTGGTGGGCAGGACTGTGTCGATGGTGTGTTTTTGGGTGTCTGTAACCTTATTATGATTTTAGGTAGCCTCTCTGTTAATGTGTGGGGTTGTTTTCCTGTCTTACTAGTTGTTTGGCATAGGGTGTCCAAAACTGTAGCTTTCTGGTTGTTGAGTGGAGCTGGGTCTTAGCGTTGAGATGGAGGTGTCTGGGAGAGGTTTCGCTGTTTGATATTCTGTGGAGCCAGGAGGTCTCTGGTAGACCAATGTCCTGAACTCAGTTCTCCCACAGCAGAGGCAAAGGCCTGACACCCGGCCAGAGCACCAACACCCTGTCAGCCACATGGCTCAGAACAAAAGGGAGAAAAAAAAGAAAGAAAGAAAAAAATGATAAAATAAAATGAAGTTATTTAATTAAAAAAAATTAAAAATAAATTAAAGAGTCAAAAAATAAAGAAAGAAGAGAGCAACAAAACCAGTAAACAAATTCATCAATGATAATAAGCGCTAAAAACTATACTTTAAAAAAAAATGGAACTACAGAACTTTAGGACAAATGGTAAAAACAAAGCTATACAGACAAAATCATACAAAGAAGCATACACATTCACACTCACAAAAAGAGAAAAAGGAAAAAAATATATATATATATCTGTATACAAAAAAAAAGGAAAAGAGCCACCAATTCAATAAACAAATCTACCAGTGATAATAAACTCTAAATACTAAACTAAGATAAACATGAAAACAGAAACAGATTAGATGCAGAAAGCAAACCTCAAGTCTACAGTTGCTCCCAAAGTCCACCACCTCAATTTTGGGATGATTCATTGTCTATTCAGGTATCCAGAAATGCAGAGTACATCAAGTTGATTGTGGAGATTTAATCCACTGTTCTTGAGGCTGCTGGGAGAAATTTCCCTTTCTCTTCTTTGTTCGCACAGCTCCTGTGGTTCAGCTTTGGTTTTGGCCCCCTTCAGGCTGTGTTCATGCAGCCAACCCCAGTCCTCTCCCTGGGATCTGACCTCTGAAGAAGCCAGAGCCTGAACTCCCAACCCCCACCCATCCAGGCTGGTGGGTGAGCAGATAAGCCTCTCAGGCTGGTGAGTGCTGGTTGGCATGGATCCTCTCTGTGGGAGTCTCTCCGCTTTGCCCTCTGTATCCCCCTTGCTGTGCTCTCCTCCATGGCTCCAAAACTTCCCCCTACCACCATCCCCTGTCTCCGCCACTGAAGGGGCTTCCTAGTGTGTGGAAACTTTTCCTCCTTCACAGATCCCTCCCAGAGGTGCATGTCCTATCCCTATTTTTTGTCTCTGTTTTTTATTTTTTCTTTTGCCCTACTCAGGTTCTTGGGGAGTTTCTTGCCTTTTGGAAAGTCTGAGGTTTTCTGCCAGTGTTCACTAGGTGTTCTGTAGGAGTTGTTCCACATGTAGGTGTATTTCTGATGTATTTTGGGGGAGGAAGGTGATCTCCGTATCTTACTCCTCTGCCATCTTGAAGGTCTGTCTTCTTTTTATTAAGCCGTGTTTTGTATATACCCAGAATATCAATTCTTTGTCAGATATATGTATTATAAAACATATTCTCCCTTTTAATTTTTGTGAACTCTCTTTTCTCTCTCTTCTTCAGATTTGATGACTTTTTATTTTTTTATTTTCAAATTCACTACCCCTTCCCTTACTAATCTGCTTTCTGTTCCTAAGACCATCTAACAAATATTTATTTCAAATGTTGTATTTTTCATTTATAGTAATTTCAATTTTCTTTTTTAATATTTTCTATTTCTCTTCTAAAATTTCCTATGGTTTTATTCATTACAGGAGTACTTCATCTCAAGAAGCATATTTATAATACCCGCCTTCAAATTTTGTTTCTAATAATTCCAACAACAAGGTCATCTCAGATTAATATCTGAGATTTTTTTTAATGAGTTCTTAAGTGAAAATATCAAGGCACAAGATAAAATGTGTAGTGTGAAGAGGATACGTGAAAAAGCTATTTTTCCATAAATAACATATATGTAATGCATAGAGAAATGTCAGGAAGGATATGCAGAAAACTGTAACTATTAATTAGCTGCAGATGAAGGAGAAAGACTGAAATGGTCATTTAACTTCATGCTTTGTTCTCTTATGTATAATGAGAATCTACTCATATATTATTTGTATAATTAAGAAACAAAACTCACCCAGCATTCGTGAGCACTCCCAATGCTCTTTCCTCTAGGTTTCCTGATGCTCAGATACGTTTTGCTTTAGTCGATAATCTCAACTCCTATTATGTGCCTCACCCCTTGTTTGATAGTTATGTTTGTAGTGACTTAGCCAGTTCTGACCTCTTCCTCAATACAGTCCCCATATATATTTATTTTATTTTATTTTTTTATTGTCATATAGTTGATTTACAATGTTGTGTTAGTTTCAGGTGTACAGCAAATGATTCAGTTTTACATATATATATATAACTGAATATTTATATATATAATATATATAACTGAATATATATATAATATATATATAACTGAATATATATATAATACATATATAATTGAAAATATATATATTCTTTTTCAGATTCTTTTCCCTTATAAGTTATTAAAAAATATTGAGTATAGTTCCCTGTGCTATACAGTAGGTCCTTGTTGGTTATCTATTTTATATATAATAGTGTGTATATGTTAATCCCAAACTCCTCTAATTTATCCCTCCCCTACAACATTTCCCCTTTGGTACTCATAAGTTTGTTTTCGAAGTCTGTGAATCTGTTTCTGTTTTGTAAATAAGTTCATTTCAATAATTTTTTTTTAGATTTCACATATAAGTGATATCATATGACATTTGTCTTTCTCTGCCTGATTTACTTCACTTAGTATGATAACCTCTAGGTCCACCCATGTTGCTGCAAATGGCATTATTTCATTCTTTTTTATGGCTGAATAATATTCCATTCTGTATATATACCACATCTTCTTTAACCATTCATCTGTCAATGGACATTTAGGTTGCTTCCATGTCTTAGCTATTGTAAATAGTGCTGCAATGAGCATTAGGGCGCATGTATCTTTTAGAATTATGATTTTCTCCAGATATATGCCCAGTAGTGGAATTGCAGGATCATATGGTAGCACAATCTCCATATATAATTTTGGGCAAGATGTTCTTGAAATGACTCATCCTAGGGTGACCAACTAGTTCTGGTTTGCCTGGGACTTATCTAGTTTTAGCAGTGCATGTTTGCTCATCTTATACCACACCCTTCCCTTAGTACCTGTATCTCCAATAGCTTCATGTCAAGGATGTTAGTAATGAATCTTAGTACAAAATCATTTAAAAAAAACATTAATTACCTCTTCTTTGGAGACATTCTCTATTTCTTCTTCTGTCACTATTTTATGATACATATCATGACGCATTCTGCATCAGTTTGCAACCCAGCAAACTTTGCTTGTCTTACTTGCTCTAATATTTCACAAATAAATCAAAGATTTGTAAAGTGAGTGCCCTGGAGGATACATTTATAAAATTCCTGTTTACTGTGTGTCTGTATGCATGAGTTGGAACTAGAATGACCCCATGAACCAGTGATAGTAATGGAAAGAAAGACGGAAAATATCCTGCCATGTAGAAATGATAGCTTTTGCAAAAATGACTTTTTGTTGAAATCCACTTCTGCCAAGTTTCCTCACCTATAAAATGCTTTGACATGAATTTGGCCCCCAGAAACCTGAAAACCTACCTCTGTGTTCCCTGGCTTCTTCTTAGAAAGGTGAAATGTCAGGTACAAATGAGGTGACAAGAAGTCCCCTTTAAGTAAAACTTTAAGTAAGTTTTTTCAGTAAGGAATGTTTGACATCCTGTTTAGTTAGAAGTAGAAATGTGTTGTTCTTTTTTAAGCTTTCAGTTACATTCATTCTTTCAATAAGTTCTCAATAAGTGTTTACTGTTTTTCTGGCTTGTGCTAGATGCTAAAGATATAACAATAAATATGATTAACATGGTTCCTAACCTTCAAATAACTAAAGTTTAGTGAGGGAAACAAGCTTTTAACAAGCAGTTATAATATGGTGTGTAATTAGGCTAATATGCCACAATACAGGGTATATTTTAGTACCCATAGAGGGGCACCAAATTCATACTCCAGCAGACCAATCTTCATATGCAGAACAGAATATTTGGGATGGAAAGTAATTAATGATCAGATTATTCTGTGTTCCACAGAGAAATGGAATAAATAGGATAAAAGAAATGGGGGGGGGTGTGGAGAGAGAAAAAGAGTGAGAGAGAGAGAGAGATTTACCATAAAGACCTGGCTCATACAATTATAGAGGCTGAAAAGCCCAAGATCTGCAATTTGCAGGCTGGAGACCTAGGAGAGCCAGTGGAGGGGGTAGTTCCAATCTGAGCCCAAAGCCCTCTAAACAAGAAGAGCCAATGGTGTGAGTTCTAGTTCAAGTCCAAATCCAAAAGCAGTAGAAGACCAATGTCTTAGTCCAAAGACAATCAGGCAGAGAGAATTTTTTTCTTACTCAGCCTCTTATTTATTCAGACCTTCAGTGGATTAGATGAAGCTCACTTACACTGGGGAGGGCAATTTATTTTACTCAGCCTGTCGATATAAATATTAATCTCATCCAGAAACACTCTCACAGACATACACAGACATATTGTTCAATCAAATATCTGGACTCCCTGTGGTCCGGTCATGTTGACACATAAAATTGACCACCACAGTGACCATGTGGCTCCAATATCTTGTTTTACTAATGAAGCCTGGGTAGGTAATGTAACTTGGCCAAGGACACAAGAGGTTGGACAGCAAGGTTCCTGCTTCCAGTCTATTGCCTGGTCCATGGGACCACAGGACAAGATTGTTTTTAGTATCATGTCCTCTGTGGTTAAAGAGTTCCTGACCTACACAGATTCTACTTCCTTAGTGCTCACCCAGAGCTTGCCTCTCTTGACAGAGCCCATGTTATACATCAAGGGTGATGTTTTTTACCCTCATCAAATGATGAATTCTAATTCCTCATGACATTGATTTCTGAATGAAACTTAGTATCTAATTCACTTGTTCTTAACCAGGGGTGCATATCACAAGGAACTGGGGGCTTTTTAAAAATATATATTCCTGATCATAGGGTTCCCTTGCCTTCATTCCCCATCTACCCTCTCAGGACAGAAGTCTGGGTTTCTCCAGATGAGATAGGGGGTGGAGACAGGTACTGGCTTCTGCTCTGATCCTGCCATCCAAAGATAGAGGTCCTCCCAGCAGTCAGTTCTCCAGCAGGCTCCAGGCTGGCTCAGGTGTGAAACACAAAGGAAAAAAAAATATTTTGGTGTAAGTCTGATAGGCCTTCCAAGTACCCTTTCAAAGATACTACAGACCAGGTCACTACCTCCACTGGCATATATGGTTGGCTCTAATGAAAAACTTGTAAGATTTGTAAATAGTTCTTGCTGAAGAAATGTTGGATCCATAAAGCTTCAACACTTTAGCATTTGTGCTCAAAGTCCTACTATGTTTTCTCTGCCTTCAAGATGAATTACTTTCTTACTTTATGTGCTTCTACAACAGGTAACTGTAAACACTTTCCTAGTAGCCAACTTAATAGTCAGTAATGAGACTTCCCTGGTGGCACAGTGGTTAAGAGTCTGCCTGCCAATGCAGTGGACACGGGTTCGATCCCTTGTCCGGGAAGATCTCACATGTTGTGGAACAACTAAGCCTGTGGGCCACAACTACTGAAGCCCACGCACCTAGAGCCCGTGCTCCACAAGAGAAGCCACCACAATGAGAAGCCCGAGCACCACAAGGAAGAGTAGCCCCTGCTCCCCACAACTAGAGAAAGCCTGGGTGCCACAACGAAAACTCAACACAGCCAAAAATACATTACAAACAAAAAATAGTCAGTGATCATTACCTTCTGTCATGATGATTCAACATGAGCAGTGTTGTTCCCCTACTGGGATTCAGACATATCTGAACATTTCAGAAAACTTGCTCTGATGAGCTTAACAGAAATTTGTTCATATGCAGATGGAGAAGATTGTTCTTCCTGTTTGGCAGAAGAGGCGTGACTAGCAGACCTGTGGCACTAGTAGAAGTGTTCAGGATCATGTATGCATTGGCTTCTAGGAACTTCAAGTAAAATTTGAGGATGAGACTCTGCAAGAACTGGAGAATCTGGGGCAGTGCTTTGAAATCAATATATTATTTAAGCAGGACCTCGTAGGCAGAATAATGGCCCTCCAAAGATGCTCACATCCTTGTTCCAGAGCCTGTGAATGAATATGTTACCTTACATGGCAACAAGGAATTTACAAATGTGATCTTAGATTATGCAAACGAGCTCAGTCTAATCACACAAGTACTTCAAAGCAGAGGACCTTTCCCTGCTATAATCAATCAGAGAGAGGTGTTATAGCAGGAGAAGTGTCAGAGAAATGCAAGGTTTCTGGCTTTGAAAATACAGGAAGGTCCCATGAGCCAAAAAATGTGGGCAGGCTCCAGAAGCTGAAAAAAGCAAGGAAATGGAATCTCCCCATGAACCTCTAGAAAGGAATACAGACCTGCAAACACCTTGATTTTAGCCCAGTGAGACCTATGTCAGAACTCACAGATCCAGAACTTTAAGTTAATAAATTTGTATTGTCCAAGCTACTCAGTTAATGGTAATTTGTTACAGCAGCAATAACAACAACAACAACAAAAAAACCCTAATACAATGTCTTTAACCAAGAAGAAAAGTTATTTTATGTCAATAATTAGATCTATTCAGGACTAAGATAAAACTACTGAAAGACTCCCCTCTCCTCATAAAAGAAAACTCCCTGTGCTGTTTTTTGTTTTTTGTTTTTAATTAATTAATTAATTTATTTTTATTTTTGGCTGTGTTGGGTCTTCGTTTCTGTGCGAGGGCTTTCTGTAGTTGCGGCAAGCGGGGGCCACTCTTCATCTTGGTGCATGGGCCTCTCACTATCGTGGCCTCTTTTGTTGCGGAGCACAGGCTCCAGACGCGCAGGCTCAGTAGTTGTGGCTCACGGGCCTAGTTGCTCCGCGGCATGTGGGATCTTCCCAGACCAGGGCTCGAACCTGTGTCCCCTGCATTAGCAGGCAGATTCTCAACCACTGCGCCACCAGGGAAGCCCCCTGTGCTGTTTTTATAAACTTTTCCAAGTTGTTTTGAGTGCTTTGAATTTAACCCGACTGCAGAATTTAACTTCTCATGCTTGACATCTCTAATCACAAAGCAGAGGCTGTGGCCTCCACTCCTGTACTTTCCACCCAGAACACCAGGTAGAACTGCTCCAGATCTCATCCACACTTGTGATGGAGTTGAACTGATGTCATAGACAAACAGAACAGTTTTGAACCAACTGCCTTCAGGTGGTTGTTCTGAAACCAAGGATTAAACAGAATTATTCATGCTGAACTGGGAATATGAGAGCAGGAAGCTCCATGGTGGGTGGGAAGTTACATAGAGAACCCAGTTATTCTCTACTGACTGACTTATGTATGTCCTGCTTGGTGTAAACAACTTTTTCTAGGGGTGTCATGTGTGCCCTCTGGAATTCCACTTCTTGTGGAATGCTTCAGGTCAGCTTACTGGTCAGAGTTGGGCTGTGCCTGAGTTGATGCCTCAAGCCAGGTAAAAAGCTTAATACAGAAACTTAAGGAGAAATTCACCTAGCTTTCAAGATAGTTCTTTATAGTTAATGGAATTTGTTTTAACTGGCTAAATCCTGGACTCCAAAGGGCATAACTGAGGTTACTACTGAATGGTGGTCTCACCTTGGTGCATGAGATTCTATTGATAATAATTTTACTGTAAAGACATGTTGGCCAAGGGACAAGGGGGTGGACAGTTCAGAAGAGTCAACATAGTAGACATGAGGCTGTTATCATTAAAAGAGCCAACACTGGTCCTTGTTAGCATCTGGGAACTTGGCACTTAAACCACACCCTTGTTGATAAGAGTAGGAGTAGCTCAATGTACCTAGATTGTTTGTACAAACAAAATGGTTTATGCTAATATCTGTTTTACTTCTATGATTCTGAAATTTTGGTACATGTTGGGGAGAGAAGCCTACGTGACCAGTCCTTGATAAAAACCTTGGGTACTGAGTCTCTAATGAGGTTTCCTGGGAAGAAACATTACACACATCTTGTGTTTTCTCTGCTGGAGAAAGAGCATACGTAATATATTCCATCACTGAAGGGAGACAAAATCAGAGCCCTGTTCATAGATTTCTACAGATTCCACTTGTGTTTTTTTTCCTTCATTGACCTATTGTGTTTCCCTCACTCATGTAATAAATCTTATCTATGAGTTCAACTACAGGGAGAGTCCTGTGAGTCCTTGCAGAAAATCACTGGATGAGTGGGTGATCTCGAGAACCCCATTACAAAAAGCATATGCATATATGTGTGTGCATGCATAATCAAAACTGAATTAAATAATGTATGTAAAATCACATAATCATATAAACATTTATATGTATATATAACCATTTAGGCTTTGCTATACATACTTTGTCAGAGCCATTCAGACACTAATATTCCCTAATGGATTAGGTCACTGAATGGCTTCTATGACTATGAAGACAAGTACAATTTTTCAATAAATTTTATTTTTGGTGAGAGAAATCATTTGAAAAATTATTTAATGACTTAATAAATATAGTTTGGGCATCTACCAGGTGCCATGCATTAGGCTACATAGTCTGAAATGATGGAAAAATTACTTAAAACTACTACAAATAATTGAATCAATAGGATAAAGGTACACATGTACACATGTATAAATATAGATGGATTTGCATCATTGTCATTTAAATTTTACGTAGCAATCAGAAAGAGAGAGACAAAGATTTAAACAGAGGTAAATTCACACATTTTTGTATTCAACATTCAATTCATATCATTTGGCTTAGAGTATAATGGAGATGAAGACATGAATCTGCTCTTCCTAAGTTGTCCTCTGTACCCATGGGCCTTTTATAGTGTTAGCGACTCACCCTGCTGAATATCATTTTACAATTTTCACATAAGTCATAGCCCCTAAACCTAAGCAGCTTCCTTAGCTGGTATTCAATCAAAGCAATTCTTTCAGGGTTAATTATATCTCTATGTTATTGTCTCCTAATATGACAACTTTAGAAACTTAACTCTCAAGTAAGATGTTTCAACACTTGTGTAAACATGCATTCCTCACAAGGCCCCTGAATTCCCAAAACTTCCTCTCTAGTTGTAAGACACCAGCACAGAAAACATTTAAATAACAAGGAAAGTGATAATATGTTCCATAATTGAAAATGTGGTCAAAGTGCTCTATTGAAGTTCAGACAATAGGGAGATTTACTCTTGCCATGCTGACCAGCAAATACCATGACAGAGGAGTCTAGCACATAAGCTTCTGTGCTGTTTTATTTCTCATGTGTAATATGCAACTTATATGTTAATTGAATTTGTTTTACATTTTAACCTGTACTTAAAATGTTTGAGAGGCTACCATGTGTCATGTGTTGAACTAGTTTCTTTGTAGACAGCAAATAAACAACACTATTAGATAATAATAATAATAATTATATAATATAATATAATAATTATATTGTCGACTGAAAAAAGAGGTACAACCTGAGAGTTGTGAGTTCAGTTCTATCTGGGGCAAAATGAGGACTTTAGTCCAGCAGACAGCATTTCAGATAGCTCTGAGAAACTGCTCTGAAGAGGCAGGGGGGAAGGTCAGTATATATGTGATTTTGGTGAATGGGATGTAAATGCAATCAATCACACACTTTTGCAGAAGGTTGGGGCTAGTCTCATGAAGGTTACTGCTAGTCATGAGGAGGAGACATCACCATGAAAGATTTTAGTGCTTTTCTAGATATGAGGAGAGGCAAGAATTGGGCTTATAAAATTTTCTCTTGAAAATATCTAACTATCTGAAGGACTGTTCAGCCAGTTTTTCCCAGAGCACAGAGTGCCACATTCCTGATCTCCACCCTGAACTCCTTTCAGGGAGTGTTGGAGATCAGAGGTCACAGCAGCTTGTGATTTAATCCTTGTAAAGGCAGATGGCAAGTGCCAACCTTTAGTTTGCAATATTTTATTAATATAATTATTAATAATTATATACAAATATAATTATATAAATATGAATTATATATAAATTTACATTATTAAATATTGTTAAAATATAAATTTATAATTATATAAATATAAATTAATTAAAATATATAATTAATATGTTAATATATAATAAAAGATATTAATATAAAAGTTAATTATTATTATAAAATAGAATAATTTAATTGTTTTTATTGTTATTACTTTATTCCCACACCACAGTATTTGTGGAGTGGTTAGACTCTGCAAGACTCATCTCTGGCCCTGTTAATTGAGAAGTGAGTTTACGTGTAGGTAGAGGGAGAATAACTGGCTGCCTATGTCGTGCAGTTTATAATTTCTGGAATGATATTTATAGCCCCAAGAGAACTCAGCTACTCCCACAAGTATAATCTCAGTTCATTCTCAAAATCCTCTAACATTAGTGATTTCTCCATTTAGTATAAAACTTTGATATTTTTACCAATCTGATGCAAATCACCTTGAGTGTCATAGTTATTTGTACCAAAATATGAAGGAAGAATCCGAGTGGTGGTCTTGAAATTAATGCTAGAAAAATGAGTTGAAGAGCTATGAGTACCTGGAGGTAGGTATGATCGATCTGGCTTTGTCAAATAAGGAATGGGAAGGAAAGAGCAAATCTGGGGCCTCCAAAAGCTCTTTCTCTCGGTTTACATTTACCAAGAGTTTCCTTGCTTAAAAACAAATGTGGTTAGAATTTTCAATGGATGCAACTTAAAAAAAAAAAATGAAAGGTAGGCTGAAATAAAATAATAAATATCAAGAAGATGATGGATTCATGAGGAGCCCTTAATCCAAATGGTACCAAATTCCATTTATCTGAAATGATTCACAGTCAGGATTACCAGACTGTAACAGGTGGCTACTTTTAAGTACAGATGCTAAATGTCATACCTGCAGATGGCTCATCAGTAGAATATGTAAAAAAAAATCTTAATTATATATTATGAAGCCTTTTCATAAAAAATTAAAAGATAAGCATTCATTATGCTTGTTTGAGTTATATCACTGAGTACAGATGCTGTTATAAGTTAGCTGGTGCTTTAATCAAAACAAGTATCAGTGGATCAATTTAATGATATGAAGATTCTGACTTCAGGTTGGAAAGTTTCTAGCAGTGCAAATTTCTTGCAGTTTCCTGATTTATGCATCAAAGTAAAGGACTCTCCCCCACCAAAATCCCACATCGATATGTGTTAAAGAAAGAGATATTCAGCTAGTCTTCCTTAAATAGAAGCATTCCAGATTAGCTTGGAATTCTCCTGGAAGCATATCACACCTGAAGCCTAAAGCTGGAAACATTTAATCCCTCACATGGACTTCGGAATCATTGTGGAAGGTTTATCAAAGAACATAGGTCATTCATGAACACATGCATTTTATATTCAAATTATTTTTTGTTTTAGTGTCATTGGCCAGTTTATACAATGGACATTGCTAGAATGACAACTACGGCCAAATAGCAAATCCACACCCAAAGATGGAGCTTTAATGAGAAGTATATGCATGAAAAAAAAAAAAAAGTTGGAGCTTCAATTCAGTTTAGCACATTGAAAAACTGTCTCAGACTTTGAATGTGATTCCCCATACAGACAGCTCTCCAAATATTTTGAGTCTCGCCAACACCACCTGGATTATATTGCCCTTGGTGATAGTAATAGTGTATTTGTTAAATTATTATTCTCATTACTTGATCAATTCACATACCACTTCATCTTCATGATAAAAGGATGTTCAAACCCTACCGACAATAGTGTTAAATTCTCTACATCCATTTCCTTATCTTTCCAATAATGAATGACATGCTACTGTTTAGGGGTGTGTGTGTGTGTGTGTACCCATGTGCTCTATCTTTGAACATATTTCACGTAACTAAGAGTGCCATATAAATGTAAGGTTCACTATGACTGGTTTTGACACAAAATCAAATCCAAGGGAAACTCCTTAGATCTCTGAACAAGCTGATTTTCAAGAAGGAAGCAACCCTGCCAAGAATTAGGTACAAATGACTGGGAATTTCTGCAAGTGAAGTTCTTTCTTTTTGTCCTCTTTTTAGTTAAAATAAGAAAGCAAACAAATAAAATCCTGTATATTTAATTATGATGATATAAATTACATAATTGCAATAAAAAGTAAAACAGTACAAGAGCTAAAACTGGAAAGTAAAAGTACTTCAACCTCCTCATTCCCACCTCTCAGCAGAACCACTATAAACTGTTTCTTGCATATACTCCTTATAACTTTCTTTGCAAAAGCAAGTGCACATATTTACATATATATATACATATATTTATAAATCTTTCCTTTACACATATAGCAGGATGCCTTACCAGAAGAAGCACGTGCCCAAATTTAAATTTGGTATTTTTATTCTTATTTGGCAAGAGAAATACACCGGTGTAAACAGATAATCACCTTATAATCACAAACAATAGGTAAATGCACAGTGAATCATCTCATTGTCCAAGGAAGTGGGGTATAGTAAGAATTCTTATGTCCCATCACCTTAGTAGTCATGAAACAAGACTGATTTTCTAGGTCCATGAGATGGCAAACTCCAAATCCTTCGTCAGCATAGCCCTCTGAGTTTGGCTTATTCCTGAGGAACTTGTAGTGAATTTAAAAGAAAAGAGCTAGACCATAATAACCGCAACTTGGGGAAGTCCGGCTTATCACTGTTGAGGAAGAGGGATTGGATTTCGTGAAGACCCCTGGGGCTGCTGCAGGTATCCACACAAGCTTGTGCTCATAGATGCCATAGGCAAGCTTTGCTTGTTGAATTCTGCTTGTCCAGACTTTAAGTGTGATAATAGCGAACTAAATGAACTCATGTTTTCACGATCTGTCCCGTGTAGACTAAATCAGCTCAAGTATTCTTAGGACTTCAAGTTGGGGAGGAATAGAGAAGAGCAAAGGCATTCGAAAGGGAAATCTTGAACCTTATTCTTATAGGATTTGTGGAGGGCTGCACAAATAATTTATATAAATGAAATAAGATTTCTACTTCACTGTTATGTTACAGAGAACTCTACCATGAATGTAAGTAACAACAGGGATCTGTTCATTTTGACCTATTGTTAATTCTCTTAACAAATTATATGCATGTTAGCTAGTTTAAAATTTTAAAGTTTTATCCATGTTTGTATAACAAATTTGGGTGATTATATTCAGATCATATCAACTTTCTTTTCTCCCTTCAAACATCTCCAGTATCTTTTTCCATTAGCACATGCTGCAAAATATTCTCAATTGCTGCAAAATATTCACACTTTACAAAAGTATCATGAATTACTTTTAAAATGTCTGACTGTCATTTTCTTTGCGCATACAAAATAATGCGGCAATAGCTATGCCTATACATGTGTTTACGTCAATGTAATTCACAGATCGAATCCCCAGCAGATGAATTCTTGGTCAAGAGATGAGATTCTTTCAATTTGATAACTATTGCCAAATGGCACTCCGAATGCTATCCATTTATACACCTAGCAATGATGTATGAGAATCAGGATTTCTTTGTAAGGAAAATGACCCATTACAGATGTGTCTCAAAGTTCTGGATGATGTTACTTAAGGTCAAGACCACCCATCTTAAAAACCCTCCACTCCCACCCCCACAAAGCACTAACTCAAATCAATTCTTTCTGCATAGTAAAGAGACTAAGTGGACATTTTCTCCTTAAGTCCCTACCTCTGAGGGACAAATTTAACTCAAAAGTATATCTTTTTCATATAAAAGCAGTAGCCAATTTTCTTTTGAGGACCTTACACTCACAATTTTGCAGGCACAAATGTCAAGGAGGTGTGTGGTACACCTGCTGATTCACACTTCTGTCAGAGAAAAACACTTCAAAGCAGCCAAAGGTGCTGGCCCAGTTTCACTTGCACCCCATACTTTCTCCTCTACTCCCCCTTAACACCTCCACACACAGATGCTGCTCACACCTTCGAATTTGTGACACCTCAATTTAATCCTGCCAATTCATTTACTTTTCACACAGGCATGAGATAC
Organism: Balaenoptera physalus; assembly: GCF_965194825.1. Lineage (NCBI taxonomy): Eukaryota > Metazoa > Chordata > Mammalia > Artiodactyla > Balaenopteridae > Balaenoptera > Balaenoptera physalus. The sequence continues at coordinate 21,327,975 of NC_138894.1, forward strand.
TGACATCACCAAGAAAGAAACAGCTCTTGGAGAGGTGATGTATTTCCAGAGACTATACAAACAGGAGTAGAGGACAGTTTCAGAATACTTGCACAGACAAAACTTTTATTCTTTAGATCAAATTTGACCAAAATGACCTTCTTCAAATCCATCCACATTTACCTGCTTCAGCTGTAATCATTGTCCATGTCACATGCTTTCTTTTCCACATGGGATCTTCCCCTTTCTTGATGATAATCAAAAGAGTAGCTATCATTTGTGTAAGAGAGTGTATAAAAGAGATTTGGGGCAATGCTACTGGGCTTTCTGTTTAAGAAAGTGAGTCTGGAATGAAGATCATTTCACCTGTCTTTGACTTGAAGTTTTTGACATCATTGTAGCACTATTGAACTTTTTACCAGATTGCTACACCAGAATTCCGGAGTCTGATTGCTAGTGTTTGAATTCATAATAATCCTTACTATATCTAGGATATTAGGGAGTTACTTTATTCGTGGTCAGACAAAACTTTGGGTATTGGGCATATTGAATGAAATATACATGTTTGCTGCTCATGTGGAATTTATGTCATGGGAGTGAAGGCATAAAATTAATGAGTAATTAATACAGAGAAAAGAACATGAAGAAAATAAAATAATATAATATGATAGTTTGGTCTAGGCTCTGTAGAGAGAAACATTAGAGTGGTAATGGAAAGCATCTTTAAAGAGGTACCATTTGAGCTGACGCCAGAGTGATGAGGCATATGAAGAACATGGAAAAAAGAATACCAAGCAGATAAAATACCTCTAAGCTGGGAATGAGCTTGGTATATTAAACATATATATTTTTAAATGGCCATTTCAACTGGAGTATGATGAGCAAGGGTTAAAGGGAGATGGCATGATATCATGTCCGAGGAACAGTTGGGCCAGCTCATAGGCCACAGTGAGGAAGGACTCATATTATCAGCTCCAACTGGAACAATTTGGTGAAACCTGCATTTTCTCTTGCCTTAGAACATTTTTAGTCCACATTCTCCATGATTAATGTGGAAGCTTTCTGCCTTTGAACGTTTACCTTCCTTACCTATTTATTCTAGACATGGGGTCTAATCCAAGTGAAGTTTTAGTACCAATGGATGATAGATCCCTCTGGAAAGTCTTCATCTTCATTGGCTGATACCATAGAGCACAATATGCCAAGAATCTACAAAAAGTTAAAAATTTTTGATGATACTTCTGAAAATGTTTTTGCCAAAGAAAAGCACATATTCAAGCCCAAGTTCAAGTGGTGGAGAAATAAATTCTACACTCCACATCTTAATGAAGGGAACTACAAAATCACATTGCAAGGAGACCTGCATACAGGGATGACATAAATTCGTGGCTATTTTTCATCATCTGCCACACTTTTAGAGCAATAATGTCTAATAACAAAAATGATGATAGCAAATGGCATTTTCCTCATTTAACTTTAATAATAATTATTTTAATTTTAACTATAGTGTATGTTATTGGCTATAGGATAGAATATTCACCTTTAAAATATCTTTTCTTTGTGTGTGTTTTTTCTTTTACAATTCTGTTCTTCTCCTCCTTCTATGATTACTATGTCTTCTATGGCTTTTATGTTTCTATATTTGACTCTTTATCTCACTCTTCCTTCTTCTTCACTAAATATGGATATCTACTTAATTCTTTTCTTAGCCTTCCCCCTACATATCTTTTTTGAAGAGTTCTCATACACCTCAATGCTTTACATATCTTATCTATGAAATAATTTCTAAATATTCACCTGCTTTTCAGATATACTCTGATATCCAATTTTCTAAATTACTTGATAGACATTTCCACTTGTGTAGTGTTCTATTAATTAAAACTGAACAAGTATAAAAAATATATTAATTTACCTTACTCACTTTGTTCTGGGTCATTATGTCCAGAAGTTGAAATTTAAACTTTACTCAAATTATTTTCTCTTCCACTGTAGAAACTATTTTTTCTGTCCTTCATTTATATACAAATTCATCTATTAAGAATTGATCAAAGGACCTACTTCTTTGTGTCATTATTGGAATAGACAGCCAATGGAGCTGAACTACATTAGAACAACAATATATGAGCTCCTGAATTTGATATCCTCAGAAATTTCCTGGTCTAAATTCTAACCAATCTTTTCATATTTAACCTTCCTTTCATTTATTAGAAATACCACGATATCTTTTGAATAATATCTATTCCCATTTTTTACTTTTAACCTGGTAAGAGCTTGTTTCTATTGTTTTTAACCTAAGAATTCTAGCTGATTTAACAATTATTACTAAACAAGTCATACATTCAATAGATTCTCAGAGACAATATAATATATTCTCTTAGGTTGGAGTTTAAAAATAGGTGAAATGCAATAAGAATCTTATTTATATAGCAAGGATAAGAAAGTGATAGTCCATGATCAGTGACTCTTACTTGTGTGAACCTAAGATGAGGTCATCACTGGAGGTTAAGACTGAGGAGATAGGGTGGGTGCTCCCATACTGCCAATTTAAGGACAATGAGGAGAAAAAGGAAAATAGAAATTCAAGATGGAATGGCTGATTCTAAATGGCACTGGATAACTGGACAAGAGAAATCTAACTTTAACCTCAAATCCTTCCCTCAAGTCGGGAACTGAAACTGAGCAAGTATGTGACATTACTTAAATAATTTCTTATTTCTTACAACTACAAAGCTGACATTCCTGAAAACCAAGGTCACAAAGTTGTTCTGTGGGTTAATGAATTACAACTCCAGTTGAATGCACAACATTGTCAGATCTCTTATATGAAAGTCAAGATCCTGAATTTTTTTTTAAGTTATAACCTAATAATTGTAATCAGGATTTCTTGGAGGACCCAGAGGACTTCTAAAATTCTTTCCAAAAGAATTGCCTTGCTTGAGGAAGTCATGACCCTCTTTTCACTTGGAAACAAAAATTTGCATTCAAAATTGTGTGCAGAGTTTAAAGCAGAATCAAAGCTCTATCCAGAAAAAAATAAAGTAATTCACTAATTGCATGATTTAAAAATAGTGGATAATTGATTTAGTGGATGATTAATCAAGGAAGAAAGGGCATAATTTTTAATCAGGCTCAATTTATTGATATATCTGCACTTATAGGAGATTCTACATTACCTAAGGTGTTGAGGCATTTGGTTGTTTTTTAACAGTTTGCTAGATCATAATTTATGGTTAGCCAACATAAGTGACTTATAAGGCCAGAGATAAATTGGCATAATGTAGGCAAAGATATTTAAATGCTTGCAAAAACAGGAATGGTGTGCTTCCTGCCTTCTTTCACTTTTTTTTCACTATGTTATCTGACAGTTTTCAGAATACTTCTATTTTCCATATCATCAGGAATAAATTGATGTAGAAAACACCAAAATATTTATAAAATTATTTATAGCCATTTTCTGTTGGCCAGAAATGTTGGTAGGAAGGTTTGCAGTTAAAATTGGACACCTTTTCAGTAGAACTGAGAGAAGATTGTGAAATGGAGGTGGAAGCAATTAACCTCTAGAAAGAAAATGGATCTTTTCAGCATTATAGGCATAGCTGATAATGGGACTTAACTATGGTGTTTAAGTACAGATATGATCACATAAATATATTTTAGGAAATAGTTTGATCCATGGAAATTTCTAGTTGTGGTTAACATATCATAGGTAACTGAGGAAGAATATTAACAGACAGCCCATAAAGGTTTTACTTAATTTATTCATCTAAAACTACTTTGGTTACAATACTCAACTAATTCCTAAGCCTGAGTAAGGTCAAAGACACTAAGCCTTGAATGAAGTTAGTGTTTGTCACTTACAATCAATGACCTTCATTTGACATAATCACCTTATGCACCAATTTTGGCTGAAAAGATATTTCCTCAGTCTCATCTGGTGATTCCCACTTGGTCATCTGATGAATTAGTCATCCACAGAGTCTTCTTCTGCAGGGTCTGAATAGGAAGTGAGGAGCTGTCTATTCCACTACAGAATTATCATATAAGAAGTACATCATTAGCCTAAGAAACCATAGAATCCTAGGATTTAGAGAAAAAAAATAATTAGATCATAGATTTTGGTAAAAATTGGTGTACTTGTGTGCAAGAGATGAAAATTAAACTGTACATGCTATCAGGGAAAATTGCCAACATTTATTGCTTCTTCTAGATACTGGAGAATAAACAAAGAAATATATTAATACTTGGTTTCACTATAATCAAGTAATATGGCTGACAGTTATTTGTGAGAACTATTTACTATTAGTAGCATATTAACCATATGCACAATAACTGTTATATGTAATATGAGTATGTGCCAGATTAATTTTGAAAATTTTTATTTGATTATAATTCTAAACTCTGCTCCTTGTGTTCAGTTTTCTGTTGCTAGGCTGGCATATCACCTGATCACAGTGAAAAAATCAGAAAAGAACATTTAATGTAACATTTTATAAATGTTTGCTAAAAGAAATATGCCTTTTTTCCCCATAACATAGACATCAGAGGTAGTTTTCATTTTTTATGTCCTATATAGATCTCTATGCTGAAAGCTCTGGAGGAAATAGAACAGGAAAGACAGAAGGAAGGTTTCATATGTCATCTATCCAGTGCAGGCTAGGTGCAGGTATATTTGAGATGGGGCCCTGAACGCTATGGTTGATCAGGTGGGAGTTAGCTGAGGTCAAGAAAGATTAAGGATAAACTCATATTTAAAAAAATATGAAGGGGATCAAAGCTAAGAAGCCAAACCTATTGTCAAATCCAAAGGGGAAACATAACTGAGATTAGACAAGCAGGTCAAAAGTTTAAGCAAAAGTGAGATTGGCTTAGCAAACATTTTGAATGTCTGCAGTGTTCTTTTTGTCTTGGGATACCTACCCTGAAGAGTTTACAGCCTAGTGGGCAAGATATACATATAAATAGATCATTATAACACAACAAAGGAAATTTAATCTTAGAAAATGGCAGATAATATTATAGACCCAAAAGAAAGGGTAATTTAAGGTAGTTGAAATGGAGAAGACAAAATGCTTTCTGGAAAAAAAAAAAAAAGGCAAAAACAGAGACTTAAGAATATGTTTAGGAGTTAGATATATAATTGACATCTGTGGGATGATTTGGGGACCCTTCAGGAAGGAGAGTTAGGATACCCGAAGAATAAAAGTCAAGAACAAAGAATGCTGAAAATTATGGGCAGGTAAGTGCTGCTAGACTGAAGTGCAAGGGAGAATATGGCAAGACTTGATGGTGGAGGTGGTGGAGGCCAGAGGATGTGGGCAGAAGAAGAAGGTGATATCTGATATGCCATGATGAGGAACTCAGGTAATAACCTGTAGGTGATGGATCATCATTGAAATATTTGCGGGATTTTGTTAAAGGATAAGTAACTTTCTGTAGTCTAGGACTTCCATTAAATAAGCATCCTTTGCCTCTCTCCTTATCCCTTACTCACTACTTCCCACTGGGTATAAATGGAATTATCTAACAGATGAGTCTAAGGGAAACTGATCTGCCTCTTCTAGGTAATCTCTTAGGAATGCCTGTCTACTGAGAAGGTGTTTTCTGGCCTGCTCCTCTGTTGAGTGATTAGCTTAGAAGGAAAAGATTTGACACTATGGAAGAGACCAATTTATCCCACTGTGCCTCTGACTTGGAGGAGTTACTTGCCTAATTTAGAGGAGAGTGTTAACCTGCCCTTTTACTCTGGGTATGAAACCACATTCTATAGTCAGCTTTTTTATAATAAAACTAACATTTTTATCTCTAACTAATTTGTGCTAACACAGATAGGGAAAAAATAGTTTACTGACATTAAAAACTTCAATAATTTTTTTCTTTTAGGTGGATCATTGGTAGTTAAGTAGAAAATGAGTTTTAGAAGTACTAAGTCTGTCAAGAAAAATCAATAACTTCTTTTAGAGATCCAGGTGAGACATGAGGTTTAGTCATGTGCATAACAAGGAAGAGGTAGAGTTGAGAAACACTTAGAAAGGAAAATAAGGTTCAGTGAATAATATGTGACAGTGTAGGAAAGGACATATTAAAGATGGCATCTGAATCTTTAGCTTAAGTGACCATGTGAATAGTAGGACCACCAACTCATAGAGTAACCACAGGAGATCTAATTTAAGAAAGAATTTAGGTTGGGATTTGAGTTTACTTTGTGATATCCAAGTGGAAATATCTGATTGAAATTGGATATATGAGCCCAAGAGCCCAAAGGAGGTGACTTGGTTGGGAGGTGGTAAATGAAATAATGGAAGTGAGTGAAGTTACTCAGAAATACTCTAAGGAGTGAGAAGAACAGTGGAATGAAGACAGACTATGGACAAAAAACAACATTTAAAAGACATTTTGTAAAATATGAAACAAAGGTCTACAGAAGGAGGAAAACCAAGATATTGTCACTTAAGCAAAGGGAGTAACATTTTTAAGAAAAAAGATAACCAAAGATATCAAAAGTTACAAACAGGTTTATTAACAGAAGTATTGAAAAACTGTATTGAATGTAATACCTAGTACCACCAGTGATATTACAGAGTAGTGTTAATCTATTGTTAAAGATGAAATGACCAAACTCCAAAAGAATGTAGAATATAATGGAAAATAAACTCACTTATATTAAAATTAAGAACTTCTGTTAATTAAAAGATGCCATAGTGAAAGTGAAAAGGCAGTCTACCTTCTGGAAAAAAGATATTTGCAGCACCCACAACTAATAAGTACCATATATAGAAGTTCTATCATCATCAACAAAACGTGTAATGACTCAAGGGAAAAAAAGGGGGAAAAAAGTGAGCATTCAATTACAGGAGAAAAGCATGTATGGTGGATAAACAAATGAAAGGATGTTCAATCTCACTAGTAAGTAGGGAAATGCAAATTATACTCAAAATAATACACTCTTTTTATACTTACCAGATTGACATAAAATTAAATGACTGATAAAATTAAACATTGGCTGGGATACTTAGCAAATTAGGGACTCTCATTCACTGCTGACAGGAGTATAAATTGGTAAAACTCTTTTGGAAATATTTTGGGCTTTCTAGGAAAACTGAGTATGTACAAGCCCTAAGAGCCAGCTATTCCATTCAAAGGTTATCTCAGTGTCTAGAACAAATCTTATACGAGAAGATATGTTTAGAAGATATGTTTATATCATCATTTTTATAATTGAAAAATACATATAATCATAACTTCCTTTAATAAAAACTGATAAAAATGATATATGGTACCCCAGCTATAAATCACAGCTGTGCATAACAACATGAGATTAAACATCTTGGTAATGTTAAAAAAAAAATCAAGAACTAGCACAGTTAGATAACACATTAGCAAAACCAAACAATACATTGTTTAGAGATACACACACAAGTGGTAAAACTATAAAGGAAAGGCAGGGAATTATTAATTTAAGAGTTAGAAGAACAAGCACCTGATAGAGGGAAGGGTTTGGAAGAGGCTATGATGATTGAGAGGCATGGAGGGACTTCTGAGGTACAGGTTATGTATGTTTATTGATCCAGGTATATGGGTACACAAGTGTTAACCTTATTTTTCTTTAAAATGTACTGCTACACTTCATATACATACTCTTATAATGTATTCCATAGTTTAAAGAAAAATTTTAAATAAAAATGAATGGGATCTTAGAAGCAGCTCATTGCTTTATAATAGCTTGAAATTATTAAAAGAACTATTTTAAGAAAAGTCATAGTAAATGGGACTTCTACATTTTGCAATATGACAGATGAGATATTTTGGAAACAAAAAGCTCCTGAACAGTTAGAAATGCAAATGCAACAACATTATTTTACACGTGTAGCTGAGCTTGCAAAAGAAGTCAAGGATTCATGGAGGCCTAAAACAAAGCTGGAACTGAAATCTAGAGTAGTAAGCATAACTTAAGCCAGAACTACGGGGCTACTGATAGCAGTGTAGACTTAGAACGGTTGCCACAGGGGACAGGAGACAAGTCTTACAGCCAATACAAAAAGGGTGGTGGAAATGAGAACCCTGCATTGAGTTGGAACTCTCAAAAGGCTACAGTCTCGGGAATTCCTTGGCAGTCCAGTGATTAGGAATCCCCACTGGGGGGCACAGGTTCGATCCCTGGTCAGGAAACTAAGATCCCACAAGTAGCGTGGCTCGCCAAGAAAAAAAAAAAAAAAAAAAAAAAAAAAGGCTACAGTCTCAGTGAAAATCCAAATGAATGGAATAAAAACAAAACAAACCAAAAATACAGTGACATGTGTAAATTCTTTGTCTCTGACTTGGGTCAATGTGGGACGATTATATCAAGAAATGTTGCTGTAAAGAGAACAGAGATTTGGCTCAAGAGAAAAAACCATAAGCAGTAAAGAAAATAATATTGTAATACATTATTTACCTTTCTCTTGTCCCAGGTGATTTTACAAGTAGATTCTAGCAAAAGCTCAACAATACATATAATCTCAATTTCATACAAGCTGTTTCAGGGAAAAAAAAGTATGATAGTCTTAACCAATGCAGAAAATGTATTATCTGAAGTTCAGTGTTCCTTTGTGATTTCAAACTCTCAAAAACCATGAATAAAATAAAAATCCCTTAACTAGAAAAATGCCATGCAACAAAAACAAAAACCTGTTCAATGAAGAATAGAGCATTTGCTGTGTATCAGAAATAAAGCTTGGGATGCTTTGTTATCACCATAGGGTTCATATTTCCTTTATATTATGATAATTCAAGAGAAAATATAAAGGATGAGGTTTAGGAAGGAAAAATAAAATTGTCAATATTTTCAGACAATGCAATCATCTACATAGAAAATCCAGCAGAATCTACATCAAACCAGAAATTTTCAGTGTTCTGGAATCCGAGCCAAGTGTTTCAAAAAGAGAATAATCAACAGAACCTAATGCTGGGAGGCTAAGTGATATAAAGTATAAACAATGCTTGACTTGGCATTGTGCAAATGATTGGTGTCCTGGACAGGATTAATTTCTGAGGAGTGGTAGGAATAAATAGATCAAGAAAGGCAAGAGAAGAAGTGCATAGAGTGAGTTTTCTCAATTCTCTCAAGGAGTATTTTTGTACAGGAGAGTAGAGAATTGTGGAAGCAGCTGGAGGGAATATGAATTTGTATTTTTTCAAAGATGGGAGTTATATGTTACAGATCAAAGTTCAAGTAAAATGAATTTGTAGTGACACAGATCTGCTTGGTTTGATGCTTTGCCCCAGCAGGTACTCAGAATGAAGAAGGGTGGGGGGGTTAGACTGTACATTAATCAGGGCCCTTCTCCATGCTGAGCAATAGAGCAAGGCTCATTAGTTTACCTCGTGTGAGAATATAATTAGTGACATACCATCAAGGGCATAAGAGTGAAAAATTATAGAAAATTTTGAGTACTATTTTACCCTTATATTTATAATGTAGTTTTTAATTCTTATTTTTAATTATTAAGGTAATATATGCTCAGGGTGGTATGCATGTAAGTATTCCCCCTAATACATATGAAAATCATAAAGTCTTTACATTTCTTCTAGTTATCTCTTTTTTTTTTTTTTAAGAGATTATTAGCCAGCTAGGTAGCTATCCTATATGTTTTTTTTTTTTTTAATTATTTATTTATTTATGGCTGTGTTGGGTCTTCGTTTCTGTGTGAGGGCTTTCTCTAGTTGTGGCAAGTGGGGACCACTCCTCATCACGGTGCGCGGGCCTCTCATTATCACGGCCTCTCTTGTTGTGGAGCACAGGCTCCAGACGCGCAGGCTCAGTAATTGTGACTCACGGGCCTAGTTGCTCCCCAGCATGTGAGATCTTCCCAGACCAAGGCTTGAACCCGTGTGCCCTGCATTGGCAGGCAGATTCTCAACCACTGCACCACCAGGGAAGGCCTCTTCTAGTTATGTCTTGTTCCATTTTCCTTCTTCCAATGAATTTTCAACCTTAGAATTGTAGTTATATGTTCTGCATATGGCAGGTTGAAAATAAATTGCACCACTTGGAATTATATACTGTAGCAGCCTTACTTGTTATTGTTCTTTTTCTAGGTTTGTCCACTATAGACTTTATCCTGACTTCTTTATCTAAGTTCTACTGACATAAGCCAGTTGTAGAAATAAGAATTTCAATGAAGATTTCATTTCACGAAGGAGGACTGCAGCGGAAGCAACCTCTTATAATTGATTAATAAACATATTTACTCTAAAAATTCACCTGCCATTTCCTCCAGTGAGAAATGATTATCAACTCTGCCCAGAGCGGCTTTTGTACATGGTGAGAGAATAAAAAATATCATTCACCGAGTGTTTTAGCAAACAGAGGACCACCCAAATAAGACCTCCACCCAAGAAGCTTTAACCATTCTCAGCTTATTTAACATGAAATATTTTATGAAACATAGTCAAATCTTATGCAACAATCCCTCTTTCTACTTTTCTCTGAAAGAAGAATGGGCGATATTAAAATTTACTCTCCTAATATCCAGAACAAATCTACATACATTATGATTTTTATTTCTCTTTCTTTGAATCTTATATATGTGCATGTGTGTAAAATTTTTTTAATGTGATCAGTATATTCATACCATGTGTCAAAGCTTTGGACTTGATTTAGTTGTTGTGGTTTAATAATATATTATGAATATCCTTCCATGTCGGATTTATATCAACCTGTTATGATAACTATAAAGCATTCAATGTGATTTATAACAAATTTTTAAACAATTTAATAATTAAGGTATTTTTCCTCTAACATTTTTCTAAATGCAAGAATGGCTGCAAATGGGTTCCTTGAAAATATATTTCTGAAGGCTTATGAAGCACTATCATGAATCTATAAGAGACCAAGTGTGTGGGACTTTGTCCTTGCCTACCCCTAGATTTAACCAAAGGAGCTCCACTTTTGTCTGTTGTACACATTGAGCTTCCATAAAAGCTAGTTGATAAAAAGTTTCTGCAGGTTGAAAATTAGGTAAACAATTATAAAAGTTAAAATAACTTTATTATAATACGCCATCTCTGATCTTCATGTTAAAAGGTAAGAATGGGACTGTACCAAAGTAATTCCAGTGCTTTCCCAAGAGATGTCCCATAGACTTCGGGGAGACTTTGTACCTTTATTATCCCACGGTTGGCTGCTTTTTGGTAACATTTTGCATAAAGCCCCCATTTATCATTCTTCCCAATTTGGTTGAAGACTTTTCCAATCTCAAGTAACACATATTCTTTTGTTAGATGTAATCAGAACTTGGAAGCATCAAAATGATCTAACTGTTGAACATCTAGAACGATTCAGGTCAATGTAGTTTGAGAGGGAATCCATCCTTGGAAGTCCACTTAAAAGCATTTTGACACAGTTGGATACCGCATGTGTGATCTACCTCTAAGGGCTGTTTTCCATGTACGTGTGTGTGATAGTTACGTTTGCACAAAAGGCCTTTTGGTCAACTATACTAAGTGACCCTATACATAAAGCTATTCTCTTTGGGCCCTAGCATCTCACTTTTTGAACCAAAGGATTTGGCTTTAATGGTCTCCCTAACCACTTTCAGCTGTTACCTGACAATGATATTTGAAAAAGCACAGGCAGAATAGGGCTCCAAGTATATCTCCTGCAGAAGAAAATAAGCCAACTGTTGAACTTTCCTGGGCTAACTCTGCCTTGACTTTCTCTAGCTCATTCTACCTTCAGCTGTTTTAAAATATAATCTTGGCAATCAACTATGATCTTGATAGTATTTTAGTATATAAGAAATTGCTGGGAGCCACAGAATAACTTGAATTCTCCTGGCCAGAATCTTTTCCTGGATCTCAGGACATGTTTTATCTGCTCAGTATTTTGACAGTTCTTAAATCCAAACTCTCTTCCCAGATAACAAGGAGGCTGCATAAATCAGAACACAGTTCTGTCTGTTTTTCCCAGCATGCAGAATTCACTCTTAATGAGAAAATTCTCTTGGGGGAGGGAATAGTTTGACATAACTGACACCAACACTAGGACAAAGTTGTGTCCTAGAAGCTGTCTTGGAATTCAAATGAGAAGACAAGTTTTCTAACCAAGAGTTGGCTGCTTGCCAACTGTGAAACTGAGTTTTTCTTCTCTGGAATGGAAAGGTTCTCATCGCCTTGCCTCAAAGAACTATACAACATGGGGCTCAACAAATGGTTTGTAAACATGGAAGTGTTCTATAAACATGAGAGGTAGATTTTTTCTTTTTTTCCCTTTTCTTTTTCAGTTTCCCCAATCATGTTCTCTAGAATAGTGGTTTGCAAGGTTTCAGTCAATGGAGATTTAGTCTTCATTCTTTGAAATGGTCATCTTTATTAAGGCTTGAATAATCGTATATAGGCAAAGGAAGGCTTTTATTCCTCCCAGGAATTGTTTTCCCTTAACGATGGTCTGGGAAGTGCTGTCATCAAGAAAAGTCCTAATCAGATGAAGCAGTGAGAGCCCATCTGTAAGAGGAAGGAATTCATGATAAAAAAAAAAAACATAAGAAATGCAACTTGATTACATCAAAGTCAAGCCTACAAGCTTAATCTACCAAAACCTAGCTCAGTGGCAGACATGAAGTAAGTGTGGTGTTTGAAGAGTACTAAACAGTAAGCCAAATAAAAAGATGATCAAAGGTGAACTCTGTCATTGGGAAGCTCTGAGAGCAACCAGGATGGTTAACACACAAAAACACAAGATATGCAGTAGCTATAATATTATTTATACAGATTTATATGATGTAATATAAGAGAAATGTGACAAACATTATGAAAGCAGAAAAGAATAACTGATTGGCTCTGCCCACAGAAATTAGACACACATTCACCAAGGGTCAGTCATTCCTTGTGAGAAATAAAATATTGCCTGCTATATCAGTAAACAAAGGATGTCATAGTCATCAGCTATTGCAACCACCTCCTAAGGTGAGCTGGTGAGCCCTGAGGGAACTCAGGAAGGAAACAAAGAATACCTGCCATCTAGCAGCCATCAGACTACATACATTCCCAATGGTGGGCCCTGAGGAAACTCAGGATGTGAAAACACAGCATACTGGCCCCAGATAGCGGAGGTGCATATCAAAGAAATGATTTCAGTGGGCCCAAACTCTTGCATCTTCCCATACATAGAAAAGTGCTAAATTCCTTCACTTGAGATATCTAGTTTTCTTTTATTGATAGTAATTTTTTCTCCTACTACCCATCCTTTGTTGCAAAACTCCTATATATCCTAACTCTCTCCTTGCCTCCTCAGAGCAGTTTTCTCAGGGTCACTTGAGATGCTGCCTCCTCGGCTTGAAGTCCTCAGTATGTCCTCCAAATAAAACATAACTCTCAACTTTTAGGTTGTGAATATTTTTTTAGTTTACACTTGGACCAGCTGTGGGTCACCTAATGGTGACCTCAAAAGGCTGACTGCAGCTTCCCATATACCCTCATGCCATTCAGTTCTCTTTCTCTCCAGATAGGAAAAGGAAAGAACAAATACTGGATGGGATTTTGGATGGTAGCATTTGGAATAAGTTTACAAAGAAACTCTCTTCTTATATGTTGGAAAAAATGTAAGTCCCAGATTCAGCTAACCTAGTGTGTCCTTGAGGATGTACATGTTCTCAGCAAGTTATTCTTATTACTTACAAGAAATCTCACAGGGACAGCTACACTCCTTCCAGTTATCACTTCTGATCAGAGTGCCTAACTGTCCATTGATTTGCTGACAGCTTGTAATAAAAATTTAAAAATCTACCACATGTCTTGAAAGGGAAAAAATATCGACATTATATCTTTATCTTTTTCAGGCTTGAAGGGGATACATTTAAAAAATATAAACTTTAGACACCAATGAGCACTACAAGGTCATAGTTTGGCTGCTTATGCATGTGTTGTGAGATTAATAAGGAGAACTCATCCACAAAAATCTCTATGACCAAAAGAAAATCGAAAATAATTGCCTATGACAACGCATTGTAGTTCAGTTATTTAAGTTAAATGTTGCCACTCTCAACTCTTTTTTCATTTTAAAGTGCAAGACGGGAAGAAAGAATGTTTTGATTACATTTTCTAAAGGGAATAAACTTATTTGCTCACCTAACATTTATAATCAGAGAGAATCCTCTCTGTATTATAGGTTCCATGACAGTCCAGAAGCTTACCTTTATTCCCCTCTCTGTTTACTTTCACCGGAACCCTGGATGCAGTCTGCATTTTAATAGGCATCTAAAATATGCATAGTATGAATAAATAAATGCAGGTATTATCGATGGCATGCACAAGAATGTTCATAATAGCAAACTTTTTAAAAAACAGAGAAACCTCCCAAATACCCGTCAACAGAAGAATAGATAAATGAACTGTATTATACTGACACAGTGGAATATTATACAACATTCACAACAAATCATAGACACACATGACAATATGGGTAAATCTCAACAATGTGATACAAAAAGGTAAATCTCAAAAGATTACATATAGTCTAATATCCTCTTCGTAAGGTTAAAAGAACTAAAGTAAAAAATAAATAATTTTAGGGACACATAGGTATGCAATTAGAAATTATGTACATAAAAATGATATTAGGTACAAAGAAATATAAGAGAAAGATGAACATAGGCTTTGGGGTGATTGTTCTCTCAGATAGGGAGGGGCCTGGGGGATAAGCTGCTGAAGGAGCATCACAAGGCTATATATTTATAGATTTTTATAAAGTTGTAAGCTTTTGTTTTGAGTGGTGAGTTATAACAACCAATTAACTAAAAACATAAATAAATGTGCATGGTGAGAATGCATCATGAACCAAAGACTATAACTAATTTAATTATGTGACCTGAGGTAAGGTAATCTCACACACACACATACACACACACACGCATACACATGCACATGCACACACAAAGAATGGTGATTGGATTGTGGGCAGACAGCATGGATGCATGAATTCATGCATGAATAATGCATGAGTTCCCCTTACAATATGAGGGGAAAAGGGATGTCAGCAAAATTGGGCAGTGGGGTGAGGCAAGGTAATAAAAAGTGGAGGGGGAGAGAATCATACTCCATGGGGCTGCTGATTCCTTCAGAAACTTGATTTCAGTAAACCAGAGCCATGGTCAGAGACCTTGAAGAGAAGTCATATTGTTAAGCATATTCAATTTCCATTATATTAATCTCCAAATATTATGCTTCATAAATCCTCCAAGATCATATAAGTTTATATATTCAACAACAAAAAAGAAGATACCTAGTGGGGTATACAAGGAACAAATAAAAAACTATATCTTTAAGAAAAATATAAGCCAGTAGTTAGTACTAGACAGAGAATCAAAGCAGAGTAATATAATAAGGAATGACCACATCATGACATCTTTGTATGTGTAAATTTCTTTTTCTCAACCATTTTTTCCAACCATTTCTTTTCATTTTCTGACTGTTCTCTTATAGTCTAGTTCTATAATAATCATAAGAATGTGGAAATATTGGTTTTGCCAGATTCCACATATCCAAGGAGACAAGAAATTAATTCATGGTTCAATATTTTCCCACTAAAACTGAATTTAAAATACTACTGCACTGAATTTTAACTAGAACCTCCTTAGCCAGTCTGAACCTAGAATGATTGTCTTCTGGTGTAAATGTGAGATTTGGAGTAGTATTTTGGGGTCAGGAACACTGCAGGCATCCCTCTTTCAAAGAACATTTTATATCTATTCCTTCCCTGGAAGACAAATATCCTCAGTAAATATTTTACCTAGAGTTTTAAAAATGAAAGTGTAAAAATCCCACCGTTAGGTTTGTCTTTATTTTTCCTACTCAGTCTCAATTTTCCTGATGTATTACTGAACTTAAAAACAAAACAAAACAAAACAAAAAAACAGGTTTTCATAGGTATTTAGGATTGATACAATAAAAAATAATTAATAGTTGTGCAAGGTCTAAACAGAGTTCATCCTTTAATTTCCAGACACAATCAAGTAGGAGTGACTGTCACATCCAATCCAACACTCTCTTTGAGCAGAATATAAGCTAGACTCCAGCACCAAATATTCTCTAGCTGACTCTATAAGGCTGCAGGGAATGGCACCTCAAATGCCTGCCTAATCAGGCTGTTTTTCAATCTAACAGTTGTTATCTTTTTTGGTTTTTATTTCCCTATTTCTTCTTTAAGCCACATTTCCTTTCATTGCCTTAAAGTGATTGCACTGATGGTATCAGGCTTTCTGTGGTAGTAAATAGGGTATCATCTCAGGTTACTTTGGTCTTGTGGATACACACTTGCCTATTTATTTCACTGCCCTGTTTCCTCCACCCTGACGTTTCCTAGCTCAGTTCTCTGATGCAACTCCTCATCCACCTTCCACAATCTGTGAACTCAAGAGTGTCATTGGTCTAGTTATAACTGTGCTTGAAATGATCCATCAACTGTCTCAGCCTCATTTCTGACCAGCAATCTAGAGTTCCATCCATATTACCTGCAGTCTTCATTACTGACCAGTCCTGTGTATCCTGGTGCTAAACTTTGGTGCTAAACATAGGTTTCTGGGGAATCCTAGCCCTTAATATTCCTAACCAGGTTATTCAGTCAGTTTTCTCCCTACTCCCTCATGCTAACATGATACAATGTATTTCTTAGTCTGGCATTAAACATTTTACAATTTGGTAAATCATAACAGATTAAAATCTCATTTCACAAGATATATCAAAATGAAAGTTTCTCTCTAGCCAGGTTAGACTCATCAGCTCCAAAACCACATTATAATTTCCTTTCTTTGTTTAGACTGTTCCTTTATCTAGAACACTTTTGACTATGGGTAGTTGAGTGTCTGGATCATGAGAATTACTGAAGAAATACTTGTTGGTTTACTCCTGTGTTCTGTGAATTCATTGGTTCAATAATATATTGAATATATTATTGGTTCAATAATATATTTAACTATATATATGTATAACTGAATCACTTTGCTATACAGTAGAAATTAACACCACATTGTAAATCAACCACCACATTGTAAATCAACTATACTTCAATAAAATAAAAATTTTAAAAAGGTATATATTTAACATTGATTATGTGTTAGGCACAAGGATACAACAGTGAACCAAAGTCCTTCTTTTTAAGGAATGTATACCCAGGGGAAAGAGACAATTAAAAACAAGTTTACAATGTGTCAGATGGCTATAAGTAAAATGGATCAGGCTAGAGATGGGAGAAAAAGGAAGAGAGTATTATTTTAGATAGAAAGGCCAAAGTTCTATGATGAGGGGAAACAAGGAGAGACATGAAGGATACAGAGGAGTGAGCATATAAAAATACAAGGGGAGAACTTTCCAGACAAGAGAAAAGTAATGGAAAGGCCCTGAGATGAGTGGTCATTGTACTTGATAACAACAAGGAGGAGAATGAGGAGTGAGAAGAAGGGTTGTTTTTTGGGGAACCAGCTATTGTAGCCCAAAGAGTCATGTGGCAAAAAGGATGTTCCCCTCTGCATACCACCTCTTAGGAAAGACAGGTGGATATTTGCTGAGGAAGAAAGAAAGAAAGAAAGAAAGAAAGAAAGAAAGAAAGAAAGAAAGAAAGAAAGAAAGAAAGAAAGAAAGAAAGAAAGAAAGAAAGAAAGAAAGAAAGAAAGAAAGAAAGAAAGAGAGAAAGAGAGAGAGAGAGAAAGAGAGAGAGAAAGAGAGAGAGAAAGAGAGAAAGAAAGAAGGAAGGAAGGAAAGAAGGAAGGAAAGAAAGGAAGGAAGGAAGGAAGAAAGAAAAGAAAGAAAGAAAGAAAGAAAGAAAGAAAGAAAGAAAGAAAGAAAGAAAGAAAGAAAGAAAGAAAGAGAGAAAGAAAGAAAGAAAGAAAGAAAAAGGAAAGAAAAAAAGGAAAGGAACTGGGAAAGAAGAAGGGGAGGAAGGAAGGGTGGGAGGGAGGAAGGAAGGAAGAGAGGAAGGAAGGAAGGAAGGAAGGAAGGAAAGAAAGATGCAGGGGAGAAGGGAAAGAAGGAAAGAAGAAAAGGAAGCAAGAAAGAAAAAAAGAAAGAAAAAAATTAGTTTGCCCTCATGTATAAGTGATTACTTAAATGAACCTAAAATTTTTGTCACAATCTTTACCTGTCAACTCTTAAAAACTCTTCACATTGCTTCCTCGCTTCTGGCATTTAGTTATTTTATGATTTAACCATTATTTTTTGTATTCCAGAATTTAACTAAGATATGTGTAAGTTAATATTGTCTGGCATGCAGTGAATATTTTAGCTCAGGGGATATTAACTCATATTATTAACACTATAACAGTATTTTCTTTTCACTTTTCTTCAATTTGGAAATTTTTTATTATATAGGTATATGTTGTTCCACTAAATTCATCTACCACATCCCTTTTTAATTTTTTTATTGAGGTGAAATAACTGTAACATAAAATCAATCCTTTGAAAGTGAACAATTCAGTGGTATTTAGTGTATCACAACATTATGAAACCACCACCTGTAGTTCCAAAATATTTTCATCACCCAGAAATATAACCTCATAACATTAAGTAGCTATTCCCCATCCCCCCATTTCCATAGTCCCTGGTAAGCACCAATCTGTTTTCTGCCTCTCGGGATTTAGCTATTCTGACTATTTCATACAAATGGAATCATACAATATGTGATCTTTTGTATCTGATTTCTTTCACTTAGCATAGTATTCTTGAAGTTTATGCAAGATATAGCATGTACCAGCATATCATTCCTTTTTTTAATGATTGAATAATATTGCATTGTGTGTATATAACATAATTTCTTCATCCAGTCATCACTTGATGAACATTTCATTGTTTTAATCTTTTGATTATTGTGAACAGTGCTTCTTTGAACAATCAGGTACAAGCGTTTATTTGAGTACCTGTTTTTATTTTGAGGGGTATATACCTCGGAGTAGAATGACTGCATCTCATGATAATTCTGTATTTAACTTTTTGAGGAACTGCTAAAATATTTCCACAGTGGCTACACCATTTTACATTCTTGCCAACAGTGTAATAGAAGGGTTTCAATTTTGCGACATCTTCACCAATACTTGTTATTTTCCATCTTTTAAAAATCATGATTATTATAGCAATCCTAGTGTCTGTGAAGTGGTATCTCAGTGTAGTTTTAATTTGCTTTTCCCTGGTGACTAATAATGTTGAGTATATTTTCATGCAGTTATTGGCCATTTGTATATCTTTTTTTAGAGAAATGTCTATTCAAGTCCTTTGATCATTTTTAAATTGAGCTGCTTGTCTTTTTGTTGTTGAATTGTAAGTGTCTTTTATATATGCTCTGTGGTACACCATTATCAGATACATGCTTTGCAAATATTTTCTCCCGTTCTGTATATACTCTTTTTTTTTTCTTGATGATGTCCCTGATGCAAAAAATTTTAATTTTGATAAAATCTAATTTATCTAATTTTGATTTTGTTACTAGAATTTTTGATGTTATATCTAAAAATCCATTGCCAAATCCAAGGCCATGAAGATTTACTCCCATGTTTTCTTTTAAGCAATTGTGATTTTAGCCCTTAAATTTATGTCCATAATCCATTTAGATTTTATATTTGTATATGTTGTGAGGTAGGAGTAAAACTTTATTATTTTGCAGATGGGCATGCAGTTGTTCCAGCACGATTTGTTAAGGAGACTATTCTTTCCCTGATTTGTCTTGGCACTCTTGTTGAGCATCAGTTAAACATAGATGTATGATTTTATTTATGGACTCTCATTTTCAATCTATTAGTCTGTATGTCTACCTTACCCCAGTACTACACTGTTTTGATTGCAGTAGCTTTTTAGTACATTTAAAAGTAAGTGTAAGTTTATTCTCATTTTTCAATATGGTCTTGGCTATTCAGGGTCCCTTGCAATGCCTTATGAATTGGAAGATTGGCTTTTCAATTTCTGCAAAAAGGGCCATTGGAATTTTGATAGGGGTTACATTAAGTCTGTAGATCACTTTCAGTAGTACTGATAAATAGCAATATTAAATCTTCCAATCCATGAGCATGGGCTACTTTTCCATTTGTTTAGGTTTTCTTTAATTTCTTTCAGCAATATTTTATAGTTTTCAGTATATATGTACTTTATCTTCATGGTTAAATTTACTACTAAGTATTTTTTTCAATGCTATTTTAAATGTAATTATTTTCTTAGTTTCTTTTTAGGATTGTTCCTTGTTGATATATAGAAACACAACTGCTTTTTGTGTCTTGATCATGTACACTGCAACTTTGCTGAATTTGTTCATTAGCTCTAGCAGATTTCTTGTGGATTCTTATGGATTTGTATATATAGAATCATGTCATCTTCAAATAGATTTGTGCTTTTTCCTTTCCAATTTGGATGTGTTTTATTTATTTTTCTTACCTAATTGTTCTGTCTAGTATTTCTGATACAACATTGAATTGCATTGGTGAAATATGTGCATCCTTGCCATGTTCCTGATCTTAAAAATTTTAGACTTTCAAAATTGACTATAATGTTGGCTGTAGACTTTTCATAAAAGTCCTTTGTAATGAGTGCTTTAACTATGGAAGGATGTTGGATTTTGTCATATGCTTTTTTCTGAGCCAATAGAGATGATCATGTGAGTTTTTTCTTCATTCTAAAATGGGGGCAGGGTATTACACTGATTGACTTGCTTATGTTGAACCACCCTTGCATTTCTAAAATAAAACTATATTTATAAAGGTATTGGTCTTTAATTTTCTTTTATTGTGGAAGAGTCTTTATCTGGCTTTGTTATTAAGGTGATTCTGGCCTCATAGAATGAGTTATAAATTGCTTCCTCCTCTCTGATTTTTTGGAAGGGCTTTAGATAGATTGATGTTAATTCCCCTTTAAAACTTTAATAGAATTTGCCACTGAAGCCATCTGGTCTTGGATTTTCCTCTGTTGCGAGATTTTGATTGCTAATTTAATCTCTTTACTTGAAATAGACCTGGTGAGATTTTCTATTTCTTCTTGAGCTATTTTAGGTAATTTGTGCTCCCAGGAATTTGTTCATTTCATCTAGATTATCTAATTTGCTGGTCTGCAATCATCTGTAGCATTCTCTTGTAATCATTTTTACTTCCAATAGTAATTGCCCCACTTTTATTTCTGTTTTCTTATTTGTGTCTTCTCTCATTTTTAGTCATTTTAGCTAAAGATTTTTAAATTTTGTTGATATTTTCAAAAAACCAAACTTTGATTTCATTAAATCTATTGTTTTTCTATTTCATTAATTTCTAACTTTGTCTCTCCTTTTGCTAGCTTTGGGTTTAGTTTACTATTCTTTTTTCTAGTTCCTTAAATATAAAGTGAGGCTATTAATTTGAGAACTTTCATATTTTTTAATGTAGGCATTTAATCTATAAATTTCCCTTTGAGTACTGCCTTCACTGTATTCCATAATTTTAGTATGCTGTGTTTTCATTTTCATTTATTTCAAAGTTAGATTTCAAATTTCACTGTGATTTCTTCTTTAGCCTATTGGTTGTTTAAGAATGTATCATTTAATTTCTACATATTAGTGAATTTATTTCTGTTATTGATTTTTAGCTTCATTCCATTTTGGTCAGAAAAGATACTTTGTATGATTTCAATCTTTTTAAACATACTGAGACATTTTGTTGTATAATACATGGTTTATACTGGAGAATATTCCTTGTGTACTTGAGAATAATGTGTATTCTGCTCTTTTGAGTCAAGTATTCTATATGTTTGTTAGGTCTAGTAAGTTTATAGTGTTGTTCAAGTTCTATATTTCCTTACTGATCTACTCTTTAGATTTTCTATCCATTACTGAAAGTGGAGTATGGAAGTTTCAACTATTATTTTAGAGTTGTCTGTTCTTCTCTTTAATGTTGTCAATGTTTGCTTCATATATTTGGGGCCTTTTGTTTGTTACTCATATGTTATAATTGTTGTATATTCTTGATGAACTGACCCTTTCATCAATATATAATGCCCTCCTTTCTCCCTTATCATTTATCAGAGCTCTTAGCATATTAATGATAGTTGTTTTAAATTTCCAGTCTGATAACTCCAACATCCCTACCACATTTGAGTCTAGTTCTGAAAGCTGCTCTGTCTCTTCAAACTGTGTTTTTTTACCTTTTAATATGCTTTGCAATTTTTTTCTTGATAGCCAGACATAATGTATGAGGTAAAATGAACACAGGAAATAGGCATTTAGTAATGTTAGTTATGTGATGGTAAGGTGTGGGGAAGGAGAAGTATTCTATAACCCTACGACTAGGTCTCAGTCTTTTAGAGAGCCTATGCCATTGTACTGTGGACTTCACAAGCACTTCTCAGTTTTTAACTTCTGTAGGTAGCGTAGAATGGCTAGAAAGGGCTGGAGTTTGATATTTCCCTTCCCCCACATGGAAGGCTAGAGTGAGCTGGAGTTGGGTATTTCCCTTCCTCCAGTCAGTTAAGCTTGGATAAATCCCAACTAATTTAGTTTCTGATAAATTTTCTCTTGAGGGCCGTCCTGGTTAATGATAGAATATTCTGCACATTTCAAAATGGCTCATTTCCCCTTACCTGCTGGAAGCACAAGAGGCTTTTTTATAATATTTTTTGTGAGAATGTTGTTGAGCTCCTGGAGTTAAAACTCACAAAAGTTTAAGAGTCCCCCTATGACTGGGTAGCCTTGGAATTTTTACCTCTCAGACTTGTCCACTCTGTGCCTCTTACAATTCATCAATTATAGTTCAGGTTTTACTACCCAGTACTGGTTCTTGCAGAGGTTTCTGCTCAGGGGTTTCTGTTCCAGTAAGCTGTGAAAATCTCTATTCACTTGTCTGTCTCTCCAAATTTGGAGACATTGGTTTGCCCTGTGAACTCACTTTTTTGATGGATCTTACAAGAATTGTTGATTTTTCAATTTATTCAGCTTTTTACTTTCTTACTGAGATAGAGGGACAACTTCCAAGCATGTTACATGCTGGACCAGAAACCAGAAGTCCTCTTTTGTTTCTAGTAACAGTTTTTGACTTAAAGTCTGTTTTGACTGATATTAATATAATCATTCCAGCTCTCTTTTGGTTGTTATTTGCATGGAATATAATATCCCATCCTTTCACTTTCAAACTATTTCTGTTCTTGGATCCAAAGTGAGTCTCTACAAAGACAGCATATAGTTGGATCACGTCTTTAAATTCATTCGCCAAACTTTACCTTTTGTTTGAAGAGTTTAATTCTTTTACTTTTTTTTAAATTTTTATTTATTTATTTATTTATTTATGGCTGTGTTGGGTCTTCGTTTCTGTGCGAAGGCTTTCTCTAGTTGTGGCAAGTAGGGGCCATTCTTCATCTCGGTGCGTGGGCCTCTCACTATCGTGGCCTCTCTTGTTGCGGAGCACAGGCTCCAGACGCGCAGGCTCAGTAATTGTGGCTCACGGGCCTAGTCTCTCCGCGGCATGTGGGATCTTCCCAGACCAGGGTTCGAACCCGTGTGCCCTGCATTGACAGGCAGATTCTCAACCACTGTGCCACCAGGGAAGCCCCCAATTCTTTTACTTTTAAATTATTTTTCTACAAGGAATGATTTCCTTCTGCCCTTTTTCTGTGTTATATATTTTTTTGTTCCTTATTTCTGTATTCTTTAATGTATTCTTTGGTGTTTAATTCTTTTTCATGTTCCATTTTGATTCTCTTATTCCCGTAATGTATATTTTTTAGATATGTTCTTAGTCATGATCATAAGGATTACAATTAACATCTTAAATTATAAAAATCTAGTTTGAATTCATATCACCTAAATGTCAATAACATGCAAAACTCTGTTCTTACCATCACCCATCCCTTTATGTTGCTTATTTTCACAAATTATATCTTTATACATTGTATGTTAATTAACATAGATATATAATTATCATTTTATGTACTTGTCTTTTATCATATAGGAAATAAAAGAGAAGTTAGAAGTCAAAAATACAATAACACTGCTTTTTACATTTACCTATATAGTTATTTTTATGGGAGTACTTTTTTCTCCATGGCTTCCAATTACTGTCTAGTGACATTTTGTCTCAGCTTGAAAGACTCCCTTCAGCATTTCTCATAGGGTAGGTCTATTAGGGACAAACTTCCTAAGCATTTGTTTATCTGGAAATGTCTTAATTTATCCTTCATTTTTGAAGCCAGCAGAGTTTTGCCAGGTATGGACTCCTTGGTGGACAGTTTTTTCATTTAGCACTTTAAAAATGCTATTTCTCTCCCTTCTGGCCCCCATGGTTTCTAATAACACTACCTCTGTTAATTTTATTGAGGACCACTTTTACATAATTAGTCGGCTCTCTTTTGCTACTTTCAAGATTCACTCTTTGTCTTTAGCTTTTAACAATTTGATTATAACATATTTGTGTGTAGATGTCTTTAAGTTTGTCCTTCTTGGAATTCATTGAATATCTTAAATTTGTATGTTCATCACTTTTTGGTCAATTTTGGGTACTTTTGTGGCCATTATTTCTTAAAATATCCTTTCTGCCCTTTTTCTCTCTCCACTCTTGGGATAACTGTAATGCATATTTTGGTATGCTTATGGTGTCCCACAAGTCTCATTTTTCTTTATTCTTTTCTCTTTCTGCTCCTCAGATTAGATAACTTCAATTGAATATAGGTTCTATACTCAAGTTCACTGGTTCTTTCTTTAGCCTGCTCAAATCTATTAAACTGTAGTGAGTTTTCCATTTCAGGTATTATTCTTTGAAGCTCCAGTATTTCTGTTTGGGTTCCTTTATAAATTTTAACTCATTATTGATATTCTCTGTTTGTTCTTACATTGTTCTCCTGGCTTCTTTTAACTCTTTGAGCATATATATTAATGATAGTTGATTTAAAGCCTTTGTCTAGTAAATGTCTGGGCTCTGTCAGGGCCAATTTCTGTTAACTTCTTCAGTGAATGGGTTATAATTTCTTGTTTATTTATGTGCTTTGTATTTTGTTATTGCTGTTGAAAGATGGACATTTGCATAGTGTAATATGTATATAATTCTAGAAATCAGATTCTTTACTCTCCTCAGGGTGTTTTTGTTGCTTGATATGGGTTGTAGCTCTTTCTTGTTTAATGATTTTTCTAAACTACAGTTGATTCTTGAAAAACGTGGGGGTTAATTTGCATATAACTTATAGAGGACCCTCTGCATCCATGATTCCTCCACATCCATGGATTCAACCAACCAGAGACCATGTAGTACTGTAGTATTTACTATTGAAAAATATTCACAGTGGATCCATAGCAATTAAAACCCTCATTGTTCAAGGGTCACCAGTATTTTTGTAGTCTCTATTCTTTGTCACATGAGGTCTCTGCAGTCTCTTTTCCTTTAGCGATGCTCAGTGTTTTGGAAGAGAGAGAGAAATAACCTCCCAATTCCTCACACTGCGCTGGAGTACTGCTTCAAATTAGCCAGGCAGTTTACAACTCTGCCTTAGCTTTCCCTTCTTGCTTGCACTGAGGCTAGGGATCAGGATCACTAGAGGTGAAAGCATAGGGTCTTCTCAGATTTTTCTAAGCATGTTGCCTGCCTTGGGCATGCATGTGACTTTCTAAATTCCCCAGTATACTTGAGTCTTTTTGAATGCCTTAATTTCCCAAAGACTCTATCCCTAGCTTTTCCTCCCAGGATTCAGGCACATCATGTTTGCCTCAAATGAACCACCCCACCCATCCTACCCCCAGTGTTTTGGCTTAGGTGCTTGCCTTACAAAGTTTTGCAAGAATGCCTTCTGCTTTCCTCCCAGGAATAATGTTCATAATTTGAGAAACAAAGGCATACACTTGTCTCAGCCCTGCAGCCAGTCCCCTTCAGGCAGTCCTTCAGGCAGTCAGAACAAACACAATTTTTTGTATAAATAAGGTCTCTCTGCTCCCCCTGCTCCCTCAGGAATGAACAAGACCACTGCTGAGCTAGGGTGGGGTTGGGGTTCAGGCAAGTAAAAATGCCACAGTTTCTCCATCACTTACAAGTTACCTTTTTCTTCAGTATTCACTTTGTTACTTTAAATCTTTCTTTGACTGGTTTCCTGAGTTCTGATAAAGTTGACTGTCACAGTTTTTGCTTGATTTTTCAATGTTTCTGTGAAGGGACCGCCCCTTGGAGTTACCTACTCCACTATTTTAGCTGATGGTCATTCTTAACACATCAGTTTTTGCACTTTATATTAATCTATTTTTACTTTTTTTCTGAGTTCTAGGAGATTTGCTCAAGCTAGTAAATATGTCTATATATCTATATCTAGATACATCTATATGTATATATATCTCTATATTTATAGATATATAGATTTTTGCCTTTTTTATTTCATTTTCTGTCTGTGTTTACCCCCTCCATTGTTTTTGTTTGTTTGTTTGTTTTTTAAACACAAGGGGAAAGCGCGAATGCAGTCCTCCACTACCACAAATTATGCAGTCGAGTTTCCCACATTTGGGGAAATTGCAGGGGTCAGCACATCCAGAGTGCAATGGTTAAGACTCGCTCTGGGAAAACCACCTTCATGATCACGGTATCTCCCCCAACAGGTAAGTATATCCATTGAGTTTTTAATTCAATCATCTATTTCATATTTAGTCAACCTTTTCTGCTCTCAGATTTCTTGCTTTGCTAGGTATAATGACTCATAGAATCCACATGAGACCACCAAATTAAATATTTTCTAAAGACTTCTCTTATGTTTTTGCCATATTAAAGACTGGTCCCTGATTCTGAACAAGGTAAAATTTTCTCACTCCAAATTCATTCTCAGCATAATGTTGCAGGAAGGGGGACCCCTTTCAGGGCCTGAGAGTGGGCTCTTGTCTAACACTTAGAAATGAATTGCCCAAGGAGACACACATGCTGACAAAGCAAGAGACTTTATTGGGAAGGGCTCCCCCCACCAGCAGAGAGCAGTAGGGTAAGGGAACCCAGGAGAACTGCTCTGCCATGTGGCTTGCAGTCTCTGGTTTTATGGTAATAGGGTTAGTTTCCTGGTTGTCTCTGGCCAATCATATTGCTTGGCCCATAGTCTGACTCAGGGTCCTTCCTGGTGGCATGTGCATCTCTCAGCCAAGACGGATTCCAGCACAAAGGATTCTGGGTGGTTTGTCATCTTCTCCCTCTTTTGGCCCCTCTCAAATTCATGGCAGCAGTACCATGTTCCTTATCAGGACCTCCTGCTCTGAGACAACTGAGGCAAGTGGTTATCATTGTGCCTGGCCAAGGTGGGTGGTTTCAGTCAATGGTTCCCTAACAATAGTTAATAAAAGTTTTTCCAAGAAAGCAATGTTGCATTTTTCTGTCCGTTTTTGTTTTTTATTTTTATTCAGTTTTAAAAGTCAGTTTCTTTTCCTAGGTCTCCAAGGCTATCTTATTAGAAAAGTGAAAGATTTTCATGAGTCCATCATCAAAAGCTATTTAAAATGATAGTCTGTATATCCTTAGCTATTTTAATGCTATACATTATGTCTCTTGATTTTCCTGATTTTAGTTCAGGAATTTACTTTTCTCTAAGGTACTAGATATAGCTATTACAATCATTAGGATTCCATTATATTATTTTAATCAAGTAATTAAAGAGAGAGAGAGAGAATCCCTATCTATCTCTGTCTATATCTACACCAGCAAAATTTTCTGAACTTTGAAGCATGAGGAATTACTGAAAGGTAGAGAGAGGCAGCATTTCTAGAAGCACTGCAGCTGCTTGGGTGAACATGGGAAGGGGTAAAAAGAACTCCTGAATACCCAAAGGGGAGAAGATAGAGCCTACAGAAATATGGATTTGTAGGAAATCAACTGGACCCAAAGGTTATTTGTTCCACTTCATTTCCTCCAAATAGAAAACATGCAAATCCCTCTTTTTAAAAAAATAGTTAATTTTAATGAAATAATAATTTAAAAAGGAATTCTACACAAATACAAGATTTTACATGTCTTTTTGTAAGTTGTTCAAATGTTTCATAATGTTTGGAGACAGGAAATTCCTCCTGAGATCTAAGTATTACTCTCTCATGCTGCTAAAACACACACACACACACACACACACACACACACACACACATTTAAAAAAAATATCATCCAGTACTTTACTTTTTCTGCATGCTCTGAATCAGTGGCAGGTTTGAATGTCCCTATCAGTAAATTAAGGGAATTAATGTAAAATCCTGGGGCTCACATGACAATGTTGTAATTGTCCTTGATGACTTTTCAATTTGTGTCAGAAAGGCTCAAGGTCAACTAAAATTCCAATTAAAACAAAGTGTAATAAAGTTCTGTAAAAGGCTGATTTCAATAAATGCCAGCAATAAATACGTATTTCTTTTAAGAATGAGGCTTCTCTACTTCATGAAGAGAATTTTTATTTTCCTAATTACTGAATAAACAAGGCAATTTTAGGCGTGACATAGTTTTAACTCATTCCAAACCTGAATTCTGAGATACCTTGGGGATTTATCATCTTGCTCGGCTATTATAACAAACAAGTCTCTTTAAGAAAGTTCTAATTTTATTTCCCAGATGCTTGATTTAAATATTGTTTAGAGTAGTGGTTCCCAAATTTTGCTGCACATTTGTATCACCTGGGGAAATTTTATAAATCCTGATGCCCTGATTGCACCTCATACTAATTAAATCAGAGTATCTATAGGTAGAAGCAAGGTATCAGAAGTTTTTAAACATCACCAGGTGAATATAATGTACAGCAAAGTATGATAAACACTGGTTTAGAATTTCATATGTTAGTGTAGATAAAAATTACTTTAAATATTATCATTAGATTCCTGGTTCCCTCTCCCCAATAGTCTGATTCAGTGGGTCCAATGTGGGGCACTCCAGGTGATTTGGATGTGAGTGAGCCACGCACACAATGAAGAAATACTCTTATAGAACAAAGAGCTACTCAAAAAGCAGTCCTTGGAACCACAGCATCAGGATTAACTGTGAGCTTGTTAGAAATCGTTGCTTTTGTTGTGGTCATCCATGTACAATGCTTGGTGTCAGTCTATTTATCTCTTGTAAAAATAAAATACAGTGTGTGTGTGTGTGTGTGTGTGTGTAAAAAAAAATTCTAATGACAAAAATTTCTTTTAATAAAATAGCAAATTACCTTTAAAAAATAAAAAAATAAAAAAGTTAAGTATTGTTCAGCTTTAAAAAAAACAAAAACAAAAGCGGTCCTTGGAACCACAGCATCAGGATTAACTGTGAGCTTGTTAGAAATGCAAATACTTAGGCCCTACTGACACCTACTAAATGAGAATCAGTGAACCTGAGGAACAGGAATCCATGTTTTTTTTCTTCAAGCTTTCCAATTGATTCTTATGCACATTTAATCTGAGAACCACTGGTGTAGAGCATATAAAACATAAGTATGTTCATTTTTCTCAGGTACTTTTCCTAATCTGAATTACCTGTCTTACCAAAGAATGGATAATTGGAAAAATAATAACTTATTAACATGTGTTGTAACTCAGATAAGCTTTGGCTCTGAGGGATGTTGATAATCCAGATGAAGCCAATGAGAAAAGCAGAACTTAATCTGGGGGATAGAACTGGCTTCAAAGGGATGTGGCAAAATTAGACTTCTTGTCTAAGCCAACATATGTTCTAGGCAATAAAAATCTTCCATCAACAGTGATCACAGAAGTCTGTTATGAGGCAGGGTTAGTGACATCTTTGGAGCAAGTCCCAGTCATGAATGACACAACAGATTTATAAGTCAAGCTCTTGTCTTGCTATCAAGCTCTATCTATTCACAGCTTTACTTCTTTCCCCAAAGAAAAGACTTTATTAAGTTAAGACTAAAACCCACATTAGGAAAGCAAAGAGGGGTTATAACAAGGTCCTGCCTTTATGGGAATGCAGATGTTGAAGATTAATCCAGATACTCCCAAAACTGACTAACTAAATAATTATTTATGACAAGATTAATTTAAAATTCCACTTGCAGCGTTTGGACTAAATCTCTGGATTTGGTTTCAACACCTGTTTTAGAAAAGTATTAGAAGAAACAATCTCTAAGTTTTACTCCTGCTATGAATAATTCTGGTTATGTTTCCCCAAATTCTATTTTAACAGGAGAAGAGATCCTAGGAAAATAATTCATAGGAAAATAATGTAGATATAAAGGGAATTTTAAAAAGAAAATGATGGTTTTAAGTATCTATGCTAATTCCTTGTTGCTTTTCATTTGAGGAGAAGATGAGGGTGAGGGTTTCATTTAGTTTTCAGATGGGTAATATTTTCACAGGGTCAACATTTCAAAATGTATTAAAGGGTGTAATAAAGGGTCTGACTCCATCTTTTTGATGTATGACTGCTGCTTTTAAGCCTGGCCCTCTTCTTCCTCTTTATTCTACATCTGAATAGGCTGATGAGAAAGTTTGTACTGTCTCCTCCTTTGGTGACTGTGGGAAATTCAAACCTGATAAAATCCCAGCCCATGCACATGTGCTAGCCACCATAAAAGCCCAATCCATTCTTTCTGCCTTGCTCAAGTCAGTTTTTGCCTTCCTGCTCTCCCCAGGAATTCCTTGCATGAGTAATAAATCTTCTTATAACCCCTTGGTGTGTGGTGTCATCAGTCTTGGCATACAAACCAAATTTTGGGTGGGACCTATCTTCTTTTCACTGAATGTCCAAAACAGTGGTTCTGTCAGCAGGATGTCTAGACAATAACCACCAGCAGCAGAGGTCTCTTCTCTTGCTTTAGTTTGCTATCTGGCTCTGCTGCCTGCATTTGAGCCATTATTTTGAGTAGCTGCTTACTTTGGCCTGTGTTGCTGATTGCTGTTAAGTTTGTGTTTTGAGCTGTGCTGCATTGTGCTGCATTTGCTTAGTTCTATGGAGCCTCTGTCATACACCACTATGAGACTGAAGCCCTCCTTACAGTGGCCCTGGTTTGTGTGTCACAGCTAAACCTATTGTGTGATTTGATTCCAGCATAAGCTGTGAGAGGTGTTAGGCTCAGGAGAATGACTTTTACCCTGTGACCCTTGGTTTTGTGTCTCAACCCAGCATGGTCTTCTGTTCAGTAGAGGGTTCAGGGAAAGACGCATACCCTATACAATATGTGGACTCACTTGCATGGAGGAAAATCCTGTTTCTATCTTGATTTCCCTCAGGGCTCACCTTTGGGATGGCTGTAATGTGATGGTTTGATGGCTGCAACATCCTTTGTTTAGTGATATGGCATGCAACAATTTTTTTTTTTCATTGATAGAAGGAAGGACAGAAACCTAGATGCAAAGAGAAAAAGTTGAAACAAATGTCCATAATTTAACCCAACTGGAAATCCAAAATTTACCAAAATAATTTATTCAACAAAAAGATAAAAGGGTATGAATTTCCTGTTATGCCTCCACATCACAGATTCTGAATTAACTTCAACATCTCCTAAAAATGCATCAGTTGGCAAGTGTTCATGGCCTTAATCAACACTGGAGCTCAAACTAGAGTTACATCTGGCTATCCCAGTAAATTTAAATAGGGTATCTTAGGGGAGTTACCAAATATTAAAGAGAGAACAAATATTTATCTTTCACCTTAACCATCAGAACTATCATCTTGCTTAAATTTCCTGTGATCATAGAACATGTGGATGAAGAATGTCACCTACCATATCAGCAAACAAAGGATGTTGCAGCCATCAAGCCAGCAGCCACTGCAGCCTCCCCCAATCGGTGCACCCTGAGGGGATTCAGGATGGGAAAGAACAGGATACTGGCCCTAGATAGTTAAGGTTAATATCAGAGGAATGATTTCAGTGAGCCCAGACTCTTGAATCTTCCCTTACATAGAAAAGTGCTAAATTCATTAACTTGAGATGTCTGGTTTTCTTTAATTAACTGTAATGTTTTGATGTTCCAACTACTTGTTTTTTGTTGCAAAAACCCCTATGTATCCTGATTCCTCTCTTACCTCTTCAGAGCAGTCCCTTAGAGCTATCTGAGAGGCTGTCTCCTGGGCTTAAGTCCATTTTGTCTGCCAAATAAAACATAATTCTCAACTTTTACGTTGTGCATTTTTTTTCAATCAACACACATATGCCCTAAAATATCCCAAAGTAAGAATGGATGCTCTGAGCTAATGAATAATAAAATAAAATAGTTTTGATTTAAAGTTAAATTAAGTCTTTGGAACTTACACATTGGCTTGACAAAATGGGAACCCATGGACCAGCCCCCCATTCCTCAAGTAAAATACTTAATATGTCCCAATATAAATTAAAACAGACTTTCAGGGATTAAAACTCATTATACAAGAACTATTTAGTGAAGGAATGATTATCCTCACTGCTTTTCCATTTAATGGTCAATTTGGCCTGTTCTTAAACTTGAAAAGAATGAATGGTGGATTTTACAGTTACCTTAATTCTGTGGTATCACCGACATTATTAAAATTACTGACTACATCCAAACAGCAAGTGATGAATATTTTGCTATCATAGACTTGGCTAAAATGTTTTGTTCATGCATATTTCAATATCCTCTCAGCCACCGCTTGCCTAATTTTCAGTGTGATATATAACACCTTTACCTGAATTCCCATGAGGTACCTCAACAGCCTTGCCAGCACACACAATCTTTCCAGGCAAGATCTTAACCACATCCCACTTTCTCTGGGAGCACAGGTATGGCCTCACATTGATGACATCCTCCTCTGAGGAAATCCATTTTGAGGCCGGAAAAAGATGGGTTCCAGACTGGACATTTACAGCTAGCTTCCTGTTTACATTTCCTGAGGCAGGAGGCAAGTGGACTCCAGGCTAAATATTTACAACCGACCTCCTGTTTGCACTTCAAGATGGAAATAACAACAGGAACAGGTTAAATAGCTGGACTTTGCCTCCTGTGTACACTTTAAGATAACAGTCATGGCAGGGACAGAGAGGGGCTAAACCCTATTTGAGTAAAGGATGAAGAGGTCACATATTTCCCATCCTTGGGGCAAGGGAGACATTGCACATGTGAAGGAAGGCTCCTTGTGGGTCAAAAAGAAGGGGGTGCCACCCCATAATAGGTGATGTCAAGGCCCCCCATAGGCCTCTGGGCTGGAATCCATCTTGAGAAAAAAGTTGCACATGCATGTTGGGGAGGGTCCTAGGACAGGTAAGGTGTGGAAAAAGAAACCAGATAATTGGCCACAGGTAAACAAAGACCTGGAAGAACTGCCCTATATAAATGATTTAACCACCTCTTTACTGTACTCCCCTTCATTAGGGAGGATGCACACACCTTTTCTTTCTGGGTGTGTGTTTCTGCTTAGCATCTGTCTTAAATAAACAAATTGTTTCTTAGTGTGCTCTCCCACTTGTTGTGCTGTATCTCTAATAATAAACTTTGAACCTGTTTTTACAGTTTTTGCCTCCTTGAAATATTCTTGCTTTCAAATGGAGGCAAGAGCCAGGGATAATTTGCTTCTGGCCTCTAGCCCTTGCTGGTCTAGTGGCTAGGAGTCCTGGTTTTCATCCAGGCTACCCAGGTTTAATTCCTGGGCAGGGAACTAAGATCTCACTCAAGCCATTGCTCACTGTTATCCTTCTGAGATCAATTTGACACATTCATTTGGAACATACAAATACTCACAAAAGAGCATACGTACCGAAAAGTAAATAAACTACTATGCCACACAGAGTGCAAGGGTTTAACTCTGGAAAATTACTTGGTAAACCAAAGACCACTCAGTCCCTGATACTTATGTTAAGGAACAGCTGTCGACTCTTTCAGCATACGAGATGTTCAAACAAGCTCAATATCTTTTAAACATTTTTAGCTTCTAAGTAAAATTTACAACTTTAAAAATAGATTTTACAAATCTATTGATGATGTTATCTGCAAATTGTCCCAACTTGAGTGGGGTCCCCTCCAAAAGAAGGTTCTAGAATCTGTCCAAATTTTATTGCAACAGGCACTCTTGTTAGTACCCTCATAAGCTCCTTTATGGAGGCTTAGCAACTTTGTCTAGATGACCCACGATGGCCATACATTGCCTTTTTTGTCCCCATGCTATATACCATTAGCTGGCCACATACTGGCTCTCCTGGAAATAGAGGCACTCATAGTCCATGAACCTGTGACCCTTCCTGATGCCTGATAGCCGAACACAATTTTATGAATAGTCTTTCATTTCAGAACTGATTTGTGATGCCTCATTTATTGAATACTAAATTTCCATGTATATCTGGATCTGTGTTTAGACTTTATTTTTTCTATTGATATTTATATATCTATTCATGAGTAATGCCACACAGTATTAATTATTGAAGCTTTATAGCATACATAGTACTTAATACATAATAGAATTAGTCCTCATTCTATTTCTGACTCCTGATTAATACTAGAGCTTGCTAATTTTTCAGCCCCAAATCTCTTCCCAAACTTTACTGCATATTAGAATCTTCTGGGAATCTTTTAAAAACCTCAGTGTCCATGTCTTATCCCATACAAATTATATCAGAATATCTTGTGGTCAAAGGCATGCATTAGTATTTTTTTAAGTACCCAGTTGATTTTAATATGTACTAAGTTGTGAACCACTGCCTCAGGTAGATTCAAAGAGCATAGAGGCCCAGATTGCTCACCAAGTCAATCATGATGCAAATAGTATATCCTTTGGTGCAGGTGCTCTGAGATCAAGCCCCTTGGTATGGTGAGCAAGGTTCTCTGTGACACCTACTTATACAAACTTACTTGCTTTTGTCAATTTCCTGTTACGGCTTAGAGTTCCACCACCATACACACTTGACAGATGCCCACGTGTGTCATCTTATTGGTATGCCTATTAGGTAAACAACTATTGCTAAGGACATGTTGCCACCATATCTTCAGATATTGTTCTTAATCTGCTTTATTTCATTTCCTCCAACTGTCTGTTGTTGGATGTTTCTACCAACATAGCCATTCATATGTAGGTCTCTCTAATCTTGAGTTCCCAGTGTTCCTGTCTAGCATAATTCAGAGAGGCCAAGCCCTTAATCCCAATGTAATTGAGACCAGCTCCCTTACTCCTTGCAAGATTATATTGGAGTACTCACTAACTTGATTTAAGTTGGGCAATGCTACCGTGTCATATAACATAGAAGAAAAATTCAAACAAAAAATGCATATCTGAGAAACAGAAGTAATACTTTAAGAAACTCAAAAGAATTATCAGAACAACTTCTTTGGAGGCTTGTTTATTTCCTAAGATCCTTAACAAGAGTTAAAACATTTATATTTCACAATAAAGTTTCCTAGTTTTATTTTTTAATTGCATCTTATCTCATTCAAGATTGGCATAGCTGCCAAGTTTACTAATTTTTGATTGGTGTTCTAATTATTAGTGCACTTTGCTGAACCTCTCCAGAATGAAGCCAACTCCCCACATTTGGTCAGGATTCTTGTAAGGTAAGTATGTCAGGTGGACATAAGTGTAAAGAACTCAAAATATTTTTTTAAATTAAAGCCAAGCAATCTCAACAGCTGTTTATTTTTTATTTGTTTGGTTTTAATTAGAACAAGGAAATAAAATTCCATTTGTCCAAATTAGTCTTAATTGCACTTCCTCAAATTTATTTTCCCTGATTTTATTTTCCTGCAGTTAAGTACTCTGTGATAATACACAGTGGTATTGTTTGCTTTTATCTGTTGCCTACAGTTTAATTTCATACATGACTTTCACATTAAGGGATCTGAATTTTATTTTATGGGCATTTATTTATTTACCTATTTTGCTGCTCTTTTTCACTGACTGAAAATCTTCCCATATTTATTGTTTAAGGTAAAATATCGCAATGCACTGTTTAATAAGATGGAGCTCCTATTATTATTATCACTCTTCCCTTCCCCCATCTATAAGTGAACAGTAGTCAGCATCACTGGGCGCAGGTGAGACATCTCTGGCAGAGGATCACAGATATCCCATTCTCTTGATCACCTATAGATAAAGTCTCTTGATGTGGGAAGTAGCTTGATGTATCCATAGTGCTGTAGTTTCAAGAGAGGGTTGCAAGTGCCCACTGACCATCCTGCCCTCATTCCCACTCTACACTACATGATGCTTGTTGATACATAACAGAGACTATTACACCACATTCACGAAGGCAAATCTCATGTCCCTCTACTGCAATAGTCAATTTAAACACAGCTCTTCAAGGAATTCCCTGAAAATAATGATTATATCATCTCTGTTTATTAACATACTTAATTTATCCTTGGTTCTGTGTAATCACATCTTGCATTCAATGCAGTTACTTCAATATAATGAGGGCCTACAGACACCAGGATAATTGGGAAGATCACAGGTTTTACAGTGAGGCAGAAATGGCTCCCATCTGAGTCATAGCACTTAAGAGCTGTGTGGCTTTGGACATATCACTTAAACCTTCTGAGGTGTAATATCATCACCCATAAAATAGGAATATAGGACAATCCTAGTTGGTTATTAGGAAGATTATATACAAGAGTGTTTTTTAAAAATTTCTTCTCAGCAGGATAATTTCTAAAAGTGAAATTATCTATAGAATTTGTACACAGAAACCCACCATGGAAAATAGATTTTAAAAACTGAGCATCTTATCAAAAATTTGGTGTTGTTGAATAATTTCTTAAAATCTTTAAGAAAGAAAACATAAAGTATAGAAAAACTGTAAATGAATCAGACTCTACTTTATTCATTCAAGACACTTCTTTTGAATGCCATACCTTGTGCTTGACACTGTAATGTGTGCTGGGGATACAGTGGTGAGCAGGACAGAACAAATCTATTCCCTCAGGGATTTTAAACTCTAGTTGGGAAGAATGACAGGTGACAGACAAACAAATGTATTTATCATATCTACCTGAGAGTGATAGATACTTTGATGAAAATAAAAGTGAGGTGATGTGATAGAGAATAAAGAGATTTTCATTTATTTGTGTAATTTGTCCTTTGATTTTCATACTTTTTTAAAATATTGAAGTATAGTTGACTTATAATGTCACATTAGTTTCAGGTGTACAGCACAGTGATTCAGTTATACAAATATATATATATATGTTCTTTTTCAGATTTTTTTCCCTTATAGGTTATTACAAAATACTGAGTATAGTTCCCTGTGCTATACAGTAGGTCCTTGTTGGTTACTTATTTTATATATAGTAGTGTTTATATGTTAATCCCAGCTCCCTAATTTATCCCTTCCCCCTGTTCATTTGTATCTTTTTTTTAAGATTCCACATATAAGTGATATCAAATGATATTTGTCTTCCTCCATCTGGCTTACTTCACTTAGTATGATAATCTTTATATCCATCCATATTGCTGCAAATGATATTATTTCATTCTTTTTGATGGCTGAGTAATCTTCCATTATATATAAATATATATATATATATATATACATATATATGTATATATATATGTATATATATGTATATATGTGTGTATATATATATATACATATATATACATATATATATATAATCTTCTTTGTCCATCTGTCAATGGGCATTTGGGTTGCTTCCAGCAATATCTTTTTAGATCTGTCTCCTAGAGTAATGGAAATAAAACAAAAATAAACATATGGGACTTAATTAAACTCAAAAGTTTATGCACAGCAAAGGAAACTATAAACAAAATGAAAAGACAACCCACAGAATTGGAGAAAATATTTGCAGATGATGCAATGGTGGGAATGTAAATTGGTACAGCTACTATGGAAAACAGTATGGATGTTCCTTAAAAAACTAAAAACAGAGTTACCATAAGATCCTACAATCTCACTCATGGGCGTATATCTGTAGAAAACTATAATTTGAAAAGATACATGCACCCCAGTGTTCATAGCAGCACTATTTATTATAGGCAAGACATGGAAGAGATTCATTTCTGAAAGGATGGAAAGATAAGACTTCAGGAGGTGAAAAATTTGAGCAGAAACCTCCTTAAAGTGAGGGAGGTATGTTAGTATGTGGGAAAGAACAGTATATCAATATTTGGAGAAAGGATGTTCAAAGCAAAGGAACAACAACACACATGTGCTGAGGCAAAGTTATTGTTTTCCATTTGAGGAAAATCAAGAAAACCAATGTGACAGCAGAGGAGGAAGCTAGTGGAGAGTGACAGGAAATACAATCAGACTTAACCAGAGGCTGTACTAGGTAAGATCTTTATAAGTCATGGTACGGGGTTAGGATTTTATGCTGAAAGAGATGAAATCCCATTGAGATGTTTTAAGAATAGAAGTGGCATGATCAGACTCATGCTTTTGGAAGATCAATTGGCCTGTTTGAAAAGAGTCTGTACAACACAGTGTAGAAGCAGGATTATCACTAATCCACTATGCCATGTAGGAGATGATATTGACTTTGACTAGTGAGCTAGCACTGGAGACATGTGCAATGACATGATTTGAGATATATTAAGAAGGAAGAACAACTGATTTGCAGATGGATAGGATATAAACTCAAGGGTATCAACAGAGTTTAGAACCAGAACAAAAGAGAACCAAGCAATGGTGGGGAAAAAGTCACCACTCTTCCTTTCCAGGAGGATTGCAAAGAAAGCTTGAAGAAAAAGAATATTTGAAAAGTCTTTTACATGTTGCCATATGATAGCTATAGGGATGTGGGTCACTGGAGAAAAATTAAATATTAGGGCATGAATCTCCCTATGAAACTGTGATTTTGTGTGCCTTTGGGAGGAGGTGTGGAGATAAGAACAGAACTAATAAGTCCATTTACCATCATTTGTTTTGCTTCACTTCACTAGCAATGTCTCCAGAATGTTTGTTTTTTAGAGTCAGTGGTCTTGGATGTGATTGACAAAGGGATTCTTGAACATGGTTTTGAATGTCAATACACAGTTTTTGATACATATTTTATAGTTTAAAAAAATAGTATAGGTTTATAAAAAGTGTATAGCACTACTGAAATAATTAAAGGCATGGTCCCCTCAGAACCTCCCAAATTTTATCTCCTTACTTCATATCACCCACAACATTGCTACCAGAGTTCTTTGCCCAAAACACATAAATCCTGTGTGAAACCA
Source organism: Balaenoptera physalus (assembly GCF_965194825.1). Classification (NCBI taxonomy): domain Eukaryota; kingdom Metazoa; phylum Chordata; class Mammalia; order Artiodactyla; family Balaenopteridae; genus Balaenoptera; species Balaenoptera physalus. The sequence goes on from NC_138894.1 coordinate 21,366,947, forward strand.
CTTGTAGGAAAATCAATCACAGATCAATGGGTACAACCACCATGGAAAACATTTAAGAAAACACCTCTTTAAATGTATTCTTCACATACCCTGTGATCCAGTATTATATTTATTTGAGAGAAACACTTACTTAATCAGGAGATATGTACACAAATGTCTTTAGAGCTACTGATCACCATAGAAGAAACCTGAAGTCACTGAAATGCCTATTATTGTGAGAGTAAATGAAAAACTGTGACATATCAAACAACATAACATTTCTGCACTCAAAACAAATGAACTACAGAGGCATGCAGTGATATGGACTTTAGTAGCACAATATTAAAGAAAAAAAGTAAATCCCCAAATAAACCATAAATGTGATACCTACTTTCTAAAGTTAAAAACAAAGTAAACTTTTGAAATTAAAATGTAATTTAAGTAAAATCACATTAAAAAGAAAGTAAGGGAATGATGAACGCAGGATTTAGGATCTGTGCCCCATGGGTGTGGGAAATCAGGAGATAGGTTAGTAGAAGAAATATAATTCAATGCAGGTTATTGTTAAGGTCCTAACTTTTGTTTGGGATGGTTGGTTCATGAATAGTTATAACATTTTTAAAATATCTAATTATATATCTTAAAAACTTAAAAAAGGGAGGCGGTCACTTATGGACCGACAGATAGAATATTTCATGGATCAAAGATTATGTTTTATCCAAGTCAGTGCCAGATCCTTTTTAGAAAACACAGATGACTCCTATTCTCCACAGGAACAGAATCCAAACATTTTTATTTATACAGGCCTATTTATGCAATATTATTGCAAGCACACCCAAAATTCATACAAATAATGATTTTAAAATTATATACATATTTATAAATATGTTGATTTACAAATTTTAAATAATTTATATACTAGAATTATCTCATTTATAGTTATAAGTTTACCTCACTTTACATAATGTGTAATTTATACCTCAAAACATTTATTACCTCATAATTGACACTTTTAAAAAATTAAAATAAAATAAACATATTATCAATTTACTTTTTTTCTTTCTTTTTTTGTAATTAGAGGCTTAGAGGTCCGATGCCAATCATTGTTTGATAAACAGAGATGGCAGTGAGAAAACAATCAAATAATGAACATAAAATCCATCATCAATGCACAACCATATTGTTACTCACTTTACTGTTCTCTCCTAGCAATCTCCAAGTAAACTTTGAGCTTGTGAATAAGAGAGATTGTTGACAAGTAATAGGAAACAATTAGGAAAGTGTTTTTTTCCTTGTCTTATTTCTTCATTAGTGAATTGGAAGCACTGTAAGTTGCATAACCCATATTGATTCCTCAAGATTCCTTACTAATATAATCCTGATTTTATTTATTACAGCAATATAATCAGCTCCAATATCCCTTACAGGTAGGCATAACATTAGATGTTCAATGAGATGACCTGGAGCTTCCTGTGAAATCTTTCTCTTTTCTAATAAATAGGTTCAGGCATATCTCACATCTACCTTCCTTTTTATATTTACTTTGAACATGATATCTGAGGTTGTGATAATGACACAACAAGCATGATAGTGACATCAACAAAATAAGCATGGGAAAAGTAACATGATTGGTTGCATGACATCCCTGAATGTCTCAATCCAATACCTGTAAATGTCTATCTCTTATTATTTTGAAAAATTGAGCAAATAACACAAACAAACAAAAAATCTGTTTGCTTAAGCTATAATTTTTCTGTTAGCAGGTTAATACAAGCTATGTGAAAAATATGGTACAAGTCCTGATAATGGCATTGAAGTTGAAATAATTGATAATATGGTTCTTTAAAATGGCATGTGGATATGAATTATAATAGAATAATTTTTAAATTACATCATTTGCACATCTGAACTTGTGGACTATAATTCATTAATTCACTTTTTAATACTAAAAATTGTTAATACTAGAACATGATTCATATAAATACATATATAATATAAAGAGACATATATAATTGTAAATGGTTTATTATTTCTAAAAATTTTTATTTAACCCACTAAATTACTTCAAATTAAAGACATGGTTCTAAACCCAATACATTGTGATAATTTTAATGATCATATATTTAAAAATCTAACTCATGATAAAAATGAAGAATTAAATGGAAAAACTCGATCCATGGTTCATGTCATGAGCCACATTTTGCAGTCTTATCCACCTATGATGCAAAAGTTTCTTATTGCTATTGAAATTTGATAGGCAAATTTCCCTTATTAGTTGTTGAAAAAAAATTGAATACTTTAATCTTTTACACAAGTTGGAAATTCTATTTCCAAGTTCTTTGAGAGGGCAATTTTGAAAAAATTTCTAGTTGCTATACATATTTGTTGTTTTCCGAGATAAAAATCACATGTCAACGAAAATATTTCCAATTACTTTTATCTTTTCCATGTTGAGAATGTTAGTTTTGCTTATAATTTTAAAACATCTTCTTTATATTCAAGGGTGGTATTTTGGCTTCCCTTTTAAAAATGCAGCTAGATAGAATACTATTGAAAATACTTATTACATAAAAGTACAGCAAATTTGGTATTACACCTTCTTTTTTAAATATATAACTTTTTTAAGCTCAGCAACTCTGTAGTACTCTGTCCCAAGATAGCCAGTGAATTGGGCGTAGAGCAAAAGAATTTTTAGTTCAAGTACTGTACTTTGAAGATGAAGCGCCTGCAGGACCACCTCCAAAATGACTCAGTAGAGCTTGTCAGACCCTTGCTTCATTGGTCCCAGCCTCCTTTCTGAGCCATACATGGAACCTTTCCTCTCTTCTAAATGCATTATATATCTAAACTTCCCCCAACTTCCATTTATTTTCCTAAACATGGTGAACTGTTTGTAACTCCATCTATCTGGAAAACTCTCTGTTTCACCAACATTCAAAATAAATGACACCACTTCTTTGAAATATTTCTTGAAGTTCCTATGCAGAATTAATCTTTGCGTGGTTTGTATATTCACGGTTACTGACTAATCTCTAAGATTACATATTACAATATATTATAGTTATCAGTACAAATGGCTGCTTCCCCTGCCAGACAGTGATCAATCCAGAGGAACTAAAACTTTCTACATCATGGACTAATTTTGTTTAACTCTATTCTTCCTCTATAGCATCTGGTACATAGGAGGAATAAGTCCTTGTTAAATGCCAAATAAATGAATGAACGAGTGTTTAAATAAATCAGTGAATGACTAAATGGAATTTAAGAAAGGAACATTGAATTCTAGTGAAAATTCTGATGAAGTTAATTCAATTTTAGCAAGTTTGGGCACTGGATCTATGTAGATAGTTGGTACCAATAAACTCTCTGCACTCCTCCCTGGGGTATTTCAATAAAGAAGCAAAATAATCTGTCTCATTTCAACTTCTCATCAACATATGTTTAGAGAATCATCCTGTTATTTGTTCTGAGGTTTGAAAACTTAAAAGGTAATGGGAGAAATTAGTACTAGATTTAATAGAGATATAATATACATGTGACATGGATACTGGTTTCCAGAAGCTATTCTTTTTATAGGAAACATCCAGCAAGCACCCAGTTAATGGTAATCAAGTCAAGACATGCCTGACACATGTCCCAAGAAAGCTGTGGAAGAAAATAAGAATAACTGACTTCTGATTCTTTTTAAGATCATGTTTTCAAAAGGGCTTTATAAATTTAAAAACACCATCAATGGTAGGAGATTGTTCAGAGTGTTATAGGGGGAAAGTTTTGGCAGGCCAATGGAAAGAAAGATCACTTCTTGAAAAAGTTCTAGGGAGTAAGTGGATAGCAGTTGAGCTGGGGCTGGAAATGATTTCATACTCTGTAGCCACACACATAAAGCATCACAGTTGTGAAGTTGCCTCCTTGACATGATGGATGTCACGACAGCTTTCATTTGGCCATAATGGCCAACATTAGAGCATAGAATCCTACCTCATGCCATTATTTAATATCTCTCTGAAAATTATAAGTCCTGAAGGTCCACACTGTTGTTTTATTGAGAAACTTTTAATGCATTGACTCATCTTCAAATATGATGGATCATTTTGTGTGTGCCCAGCCATGACATCATTTCCTAATTTGATGTATTAAGTAATGATACATCCAACCTCCTTAAGTGATCACCTTAATTATGACAATGTATAACTATGATCATTAAACTAATGACAGCTGTCACCATCAGCCACAGGAGTAACAGATGAGTTACAAGATCAAATTTACATCAACTTCATAATGTCTGGTGATTGAGAGTATGGAATAACATAGCAGGATTAAGAATATATCTCAGAAGCTTTAAAGATAAAACATAAGATAGTGTTTGTCCTAATTCTCCAGAACAATATTGGAATGAGGCAATTCAGCTCCCAAAGTTAATTCAGTGAGGAAAATGTTCATGAACAATCCAAGTCAACAGATTCAACCAATCTTTTGTTTTTCCACTAGAGAGTTAGACCAAGTGAAAAATCAGAATGTGACAATGGAATGCCTGAATATTAACATTTGTTGTACATAACCTGCCATTCCCCATTACCTTTGTAGATGTCATCATTCAACTCCATCTTTTCAAGCAAAAGATATGTGGCATCCACCCCTCTTCCCAGGGCCTAGCCTCCCAGACTGCCTTACCTTTGCTCAATACCAAAACTAAACTTCCCTATCCTGTGTCTCCTAACAGGGCCTGTCCTCTTCTTTTTAAGGTTATCAAGAACTAATTTGTGTTAATAGTCAATGAAATATATTTATCATATTTGGACAGAACTGACTGGGAATAGAAAACATACTATTATAGAGTTATTCTTGAATTCTGAGCTGAACCGCTTCCAGAATCCTAGAACCCTTTCTTTTTTCTTGGCTATCAGGAAGCTCAGAATAAGCTGCTTGGTCAGTTCCCCTGATATCATTATTAACTTATCCCTCCAGAGGTTTTGGGTTTTGTTTTGTGTCATTTTTTTCAAGTTTTATATTTTAACTCCAAATGCAATTTTACACTATTTCTTCAATTTATATACATGTTTTGTTATAATTATACTCAAATCAGTAGAATATAATTGAATATTAATAATGAAATACAGAACTAGAATAACTTGGATGCCTATGGAAAATTCACAGAGTTAAGTACTGATGGCAAATTGATGGGAATCAACGTATGCCTAACTAACTCTTTAAAATTATTAAGTATAGAGTTAAGTGTATAGTTCAGAAGGAATACTTTTACTATATTCTGTACTTATCAGACCATATTTAGAATATTGAATTTGAATCTGAAAACCATATAAGAAGACTATTAATTATTGGAGATAAATTTTTACAATCAGAGAAGCATCATGAGAAAAAGGGGTGTCTTGAAAGGCCTTGGAATCTTGTTGGCAACTGCCCCACTTAACCCCCCAGGAGTCCTCCATCTAAATAAGTTAGATTCAGGAAAATGCATTGGTTCATAAGCACCAATGTATATTTGTCTAATATGCCTCTTCAAGTATCAGCCTTCTTGCTGCTTTTGAACTTGTCAGATGTGACAGGGTGACTAATGTTTGTAAAATATTCCAAAAAATTTAAACAAACACAAGCAAAGCATGCATGTAGTAGGTCAGCAAACACATGAATACCCAGTTGAAATGACTGTCTCTGAGCTAGGGTATTCTCTATATCTGGAGAAGAGTTGATAAACTTTACTCTGCAAGGCAAAACCCTCTGGAGGTTTTAACCGTGTGAGTAGCAGGTTTGTTTTTTTATTTTTATTTTGTTTTAAATCAGGAGGTTCAGAGTAAGTGAGTAGAGGGACTTAATGTCTTCTAATTTTGCCAAAATTTAGCTTCAGAGTGTGATACACAGATTACTACTATGGCTTTTCCCAACACAGTAACCCCAAATTTTTTCTATTATCTTTAAAGTATGATTTAAATTCTTCAGCCTGGTAATCAAAATTCTCTAAGATCTGTTCTCAAGAAAATTACTCTACTGTCTATATTTCTCACCCAATATAAAACTGGGATAAAAAGATGCACCGATTTCCTCAACTGTAGATTGAGGCTTAAACAAGTAAAACAAAGATTAAATAATACAACATAACGAGAGGGCATAGTCATTGAGAAACAGCCATCTTCATCATCTTCTTCATCACTATCTTCATTATCAGGTATTTCATCATTGCACAATATTTATTGATTTATTTCCTCAGAACACACACAATTCTGGGCACTGGAGAGAGAGAATATTAATCCATTGATTCTGAATAAAAGGACCATAACATTCCCAATAAATTTTGTCATAGAAAATAATTTTAATGATTTGCTACTCTTCACATTTCAGAGAAAAGGTGAGTCACAAGAAAACCATAAACCATCAATATTAACGGTTACAAAAGAATAAACTACTCAACTTCTTTCAATGTTCTGAGACCAATGTCAATGTAGTCTCCCACACCTTCCCTCTCTCTCCGATCTTGAGCAGTCTTTAAAAGAGGTAGAATCACAGAGTGGTTCAGGTTCTCATACTCTGCAGTCTAATGACCTCGTTTGCATCCTGGTTTAGCTGCTAACTATCAGTGTGACCTGGGTCAAGTTATATACTTTCTTGTGCCTCAGTTTTCTATATTGTAAAATGGAGATTACAAAAATGCGTTTACCTCATTGGGTTGTTGTGAGGATTAGTGATGTAAAATACCTAAAACAGGTCTTAACACACAGTAAGTTTGAGATGGGATGATGATGATGATGATGATGATGATGATGATGGTAATGATGAAATGATTATGGTATAGTGAGAATTTATCTTCAAAATGATTGCTTGCAAGATTTTCCATCATAAATACAAATCTAATGACATTTACTAGGCGGAGATTACTGAGACTAAATAATGGTGTTAGATATTTAAAACAAGATTAAAATAAGAACCACACAAAAAGCTATTTCTCAGGTGAGATTTTAGTTAAAAATAAATTACTAAGATCACGTCTACCTTCTCCCCAATTCCTAAAACATCAACTAGTGAAAGTATATTAGATAACTATTGCTGTGTAACAAATTAATCTGAAATTTAACAGCTTAGAAAAACACATTTATTATCTCATTGTTTCTGTGGGTCAGGAATCCGGATAAGGTTTATTTATTTATTTATTTTATGGCCGTATAGTTGATTTACAATGTTGTGTTAGTTTCAGGTATACAGCAAAGTGATTCAGATATATATATGTTATATATCAATGTACACATATATGTGTGTATATGTATATATATATTCTTTTTCAGATTCTTTTCCATTATAGGTTATCACAAGATATTGAATATAGTTCTCTGTACTATACAGTATGTCCTTGTTGGTTATTTATTTTATATATAGTAGTGTGTATCTGTTAATTCCAAACTTCTAATTTATCCCTTTCCCCCGCTTTTCCCCTTTGGTAACCGTAAGTTTGTTTTCTGTCTGTGAGTCTATTTCCATTTTGTAAATAAGTTCATTTGTAACATTTGTTTAGCTCCCACATATAAATAATATCATATGATATTTGTCTTTCTCTGTCTGACATACTTCACTTAGTATAATAATCTCCAGGTCCATCCATGTTTTTGTAAATGGGATTAGTTCATTCTTTTTTATGGCTGTGTAATATTCCATTGTATATAAATACACCACAACTTCTTTATCCATTCCTCTGTCAGTATACATTCAGGTTGCTTCCATGTCTTGGTAAATAGCGCTGCTATTACTGGGGTGTATGTATGAACACTGGGGTGCATGTATCTGTGTCCTCCAGCTCATGGTCTCTCACAAGGTTTCGTTCATGTTGCTAGCCAGGGCCACAGCCATCCTGAGGTTCAACTAGAGCAGAATTTGCTTCAAAGTTCACTCAGGAGTTGCTAACAGAATTCAGTTCTTTGAAGATGTAGGACCGAGAGCCTTAGTTCTTACTGGTTGTTGGCTGGAGGCCAGGAGCCTCTCCATTAGACCCTTCATAACATGGTAGCTGGCTTCCATCAGAGCAAGCAGAGGGCAAGTGAAGATGAGCAAAATAGAAGCCTGAGTCTATCACAATCTAATCTTGGAAGTGCCATCTCTTTACTTTGGTCAAATGCAATTCTTTGGAAACAGGTCACTATGTCCAGCCCGCACTCAAAGGGAGGAGATTCCACAGCAGTGAGAACAATGTATATGTATAACTGAATCACTTTGTTGTACACCTGAAACTAATACAACATTGTAAATCAACTATACTCCAATAAAATTAAAAAAAAATAAAAGAATAATGGAGTGGGTATCACTGGGGACCATATTAGAGACCACTTACCCCAACCGTATATAAAAGATATTTCATTCATGAGTTGCCTACTGTAGAAGGCTTGATATTCTATGCAGACTAATGTAACCTGGTCTAGAGGGTCATGAAGTGTTCTGACTGCAATCTTTTAGCTGTCAAACTTAGGAAAGATGGTGAATAAGAATGTTCATTTGTTTGTTTGTTGAATGCTTTTGTTTTTTATATTTTGAGGGGAAGAAGAAAATGCATTTTCAGGTTGGACTAAACTCAGAAATGCTTTCTGTCCCACTGAAAGCCAGAGAATAATATAATAGTCTTCCCACTGTTGTGTTACAAATCAGAAAAAGAAGGAGAGGGAGAGAAAGAGTGAGAGAGAGAGAGAATCAGAACTGAAGAGGCAGAGAGCAGAGACAGCACAGCTTAAGAGAAGACCCTTCCAGGGTAACACACAGTGTAGCCAGAAATCTTCAGAACCTGACAAAGGAGAATGCACTCTCTGAGATCCAAGCATCATTCAGACATATAAATCAGATAGGTCTCTAATCACAATCAATAAGAACAGTAATTAAAACTCATGGATCATTCAGTTTGTGACAGACACTGTTCCCACTTCATAATTTTTAACTCAGTTTAATCTTTACAATAACCCTATGTAGGTCTTATCATCATTCTCTTTTTGTAGATGAGGAGACCTCTGCATAAACAGGTAAAGGAATTTGCCCAAGGTCATACAGCTTGTTAATGGCAAAGCTGGTATTTAAACAGAGACAGCAGGCTCCAGATCCTGTGTACCAAACCACTGGTGAAGATGCTCTACTTAAAATGTGGTGGTACCAGTTACGGTCCTGTCCCATGTGCATGGAACAAGAACAGCATAGGGCAGATGTAAAGTTAATGGCCTTGAACAAGAAAAAACGTTCAAATAAGCCAAAGCAGAGTTGTTTTTTTTAGCTGCACTTGGTTATAGTTTCACCAATCGCCCATGACAACAAACACTGTTCAGGTGAGTAGTCTGTTGATATATATATAGTTACATAGTTATGTAATACAACAAATTTAAATATATAGTTTATCATTCTCATTCTATGGGATGAGTTCAGTTATTCTCAAGTAATCTTTTCATTGTCATGATAAAGCTCTTATTAATGATACTTTAGTATTTTAACTGATGATTAGACAAATCTTGACCATAAAATATTATGTTGTTGTCTGTAGTGGGCAAAAATTATAATCAGTAATTCATACATAGCAATATCTTTAAAAGGGTTATTCTCTCCTTACTGTATAAACATTACCCGTCTCTTCTCTCCTTTTCTCTCTGTCTTTCACACACACACACACACACACACACACACACACACACACACACATGCTTCTTCTCATGTGGCAGGGGAGTGAGAAAGGGAATAAGGAAATTTGCAAAGTCAAATTACCCCCAAAGAGTGCACTGACTTTCAGTTATATTCTCCTTAAATTTATTGACCACCCAGCATGTTCCAGGAAACATTCTCTTGATATCCTAGCACAAACACAGATCCTTATTTTCACAGTGAAGTCACGATAGCTCTGATGCTTTAGAAGTCCACTGAGCCTGAAAGGAGATGGTGGCCATGACCAATGTTCCCATACAAGGTACAACACACAACAGGTGATTCTGAGAAAGAAAATAACTGAAAAGCAGGTGGCTAAGCAGATAAAAGAGGGTGAGGGCAGGGGAGAATAGGACTAAGTCACCTCACCCCGCTGCTTCCTGTGTTTCCCTTCCCTCCTCCTACAAATGATTACTTGTTCCTTGGGGATTTTCGATTAAACAGGAACCTGAATACATTAACCTTTTCTGTTTACAATACATTCATCAGAACAGCCTTGGCATGCCCTTGAATTCCAGGGCTGGGCTCAGAGGGAAGCTACCGTGATATCCAGCAAACCCTGGGCAAAATTTATCCAGTGAGGCTTGGAGAGCCTATACTGGGGTACATAAATGAAATAATTTGTTTAAAAAGGGATCTTTTATAATTGCAATTTTGAGTTGGAGTAAAGTTCCAGAACTCTGTTTATTTGATTAACTCTTCTCTAAAATAAGATTATATTAAATAGCCTGATTTCCATATTTTAAATACTTAATACATGTGGGTAAAGCCTTATTATATACACAGAAATTTCACATGTATTATCTCATCTGATCCTCAAAACAACCTGTGAGGTAAGGAAGAGAAAAGAAGGAAAAATACAAGAAAATATTATTAAACGAGATATATACTAGGCACTATGTTAGGGGCATATATTTTTAATATTTTCATTTTTATAGGTGAAAAAGTCAAGATCCAGTAAAGCTAAAATGACCGGTTTCAAGATCTCTTAGGGTAGACGTTCTTGGGCACTGTGAATAAGACTATTCTTTGATATATGGGATCGCCCTGGATTTGCAGCCCATTTGGGGTTTCTGGCCCTACATGTGAAGCAGCATTGGTATGCCCCAATCAATTTGACAATTAGAAATGCCTCCACACATTTTCACTTGCCACCAACTAGAGTAGGTGTGGAGAGAGGGGCATATATACAACCTCTGAGAATCGGGATTACAGCCTACACTGGCTGATGCAAAGATCTGTTTGCCTATATCTGCTGAAGAGCTTTCCTCACTTTCTTGTATTAATATGGGCCGAGTGGGCAACTTTGGCACACTGGAAGCATTGAGACCTAGTCCAGAGTCAGAAAGGTCAGTGTATGTATGTATGAGGAACATGCTTTAGGGGCTGATAATGTGGGAAATGAAGTAGTAGGAGAAAGAAAGTTCTGGACAGGACAGGTGGCCTGGATAAGGAGTTTGAGTGTGATTCTGGAAAGTGGGGCAGGATTCAGTAATGGTGTCAATGTAGGTCCAAGATACCAAAACAGACATAGAATGGAGATGTTTCTTGAGGAAATACCTATAAAGTTAGAGGAGAAAGAGCAAGAGTAGGCAGGGTAAGCTTTCAGACCTCCATGAGGGTCTTAAGTCCCAAGAAGGCAGATGGAGAATGAGGAGGAAGAACCCCAGACTACAGAGCAGTTCTGAGAGTCTCAACTAGCCAGGTAGGGGGTCCAGAGTGCAGTTGTCTCTTAGAGGAGTTGGGAGAGTCTCAGGCAGAAATGTCTCTGCTCTAGTAGCCCTCCTGTGCTCAGCCATGGGCTGAGAGCACCCGGGGAGATTGCAGCCTAGGTGGTAACGCTGAAGCAGATCCCAGGGGTTCAGCACCGGGCTGTCAGCACACTATATGGCTCACAGCAAATTCTCTCTTGAAGGGGATCTGAGCAGCACTGCTATGGCTGCATCCATCATGCTTCAGAGGGAGGGTCCTCCAAGGAAGGAAAGGGTGAGATAAAAATGTCTCTGGGCATTGCTGTAGCAAAATTAAGTGTGCTCTGCCTCTGTAAGTAAATGAAAAATGAGGGCAATAAGGGAAACTCTAAATGGCCACACCTGTGCAAACAGGACTACCTGCTAGCCCTCTCTGTCAATCTATGCATGCAAGACCAGTGTTAATTGGAGGCAGAAGATGCAGTCAGATACCAGGGAGGATTTTGGAAACTTCAGAAAGGGGGGATGTGATCCCAAACCAGCTCCTCCACTCACATCTTTACTTCTACCTTGCAGTATTCTGCCTTTTGTTAACTGGGTAGGATGAGGCTGTCAGCCCAATTCCATTCAAGAACATTTTTCATTTATTTTTTTTAAACATCTTTATTGAAGTAAAATTGCTTCACAATGGTGTGTTAGTTTCTGCTCTATAACAAAGTGAATCAGCTACACATATACACACGTTCCCATATCTCCTCCCTCCCGCATCTCCCTCTCTCCCACCCTCCCCATCCCACCCCCCCAGGTGGTCACAAAGCACGGAGCTGATCTCCCTGTGCTATGCAGCTGCTTCCCACTAGCTACCTATTTTACATTTGGTAGTGTATATATGTCCATGACACTCTCTCACCCTGTCACATCTCGCCCCTCCCCCTCCCCATATCCTCAAGTCCATTCTTTAGTAGGTCTGTGTCTTTATTCCCATCTTGCCACTAGGTTTTTCATGACCATTTTTTTTTTTCCTTAGATTCCATATATATGTGTTAGCATACTGTATTTGTTTTTCTCTTTCTGACTTACTTCACTCTGTATGACACACTCTAACTCCATCCACCTCATTACAAATACCTCCATTTCATTTCATTTTATGGCTGAGTAATATTCCATTGTATATATGTGCCACATCTTCTTTATCCATTCATCCGATGATGGACACTTACGTTGCTTCCACGTCCTGGCTATTGTAAATAGAGCTACAATGAACATTTTGGTACATGACTCTTTTTGAAATATGCTTTTCTCAGGGTATATGCCCACTAGTGGGATTGCTGGGTCGTATGGTAGTTCTATTTTTAGTTTTTTAAGGAACCTCCATACTGTTCTCCATAGTGGCTGCATCAATTTACATTCCCACCAACAGTGCAGGAGTGTTCCCTCTTCTCCACACCCTCTCCAGCATTTATTGTTTCTAGATTTTTTGATGATGGCCATTCTGACGGGTGTGAGATGATACCTCACTGTAGTTTTGATTTGCATTTCTCTAATGATTAAAGATGTTGAGCATTCTTTCATGTGTCTGTTGGCCATCTGTATATCTTCTTTGGAGAAATGTCTATTTAGGTCTTCTGCCCATTTTTGGATTGGGTTGTTTGTTTTTTTTGTTATTGAGCTGCATGAGCTGCTTGTAAATCTTGGAGATTAATCCTTTGTCAGTTGCTTCATTTGCAAATATTTTCTCCCATTCTGAGGGTTGTCTTTTGGTCTTGTTTATGGTTTCCTTTGCTGTGCAAAAGCTTTTAAGTTTCATTAGGTCCCATTTGTTTATTTGTGTTTTTATTTCCATTTCTCTAGGAAGTGGGTCAAAAAGGATCTTGCTGTGATTTATGTCATAGAGTGTTTTGCCTATGTTTTCCTCTAAGAGTTTGATAGTGTCTGGCCTTACACTTAGGTCTTTAATCCATTTTGAGTTTATTTTTGTGTATGGTGTCAGGGAGTGTTCTAATTTCAAACTTTTACATGTGACTGTCCAATTTTCCCAGCACCAATTATTGAAGAGGCTGTCTTTTGTCCACTGTATATGATTGCCTCCTTTATCAAAGATAAGGTGACCATATGTGTGTGGGTTTATTTCTGGGCTTTCTATCTTGTTCCATTGATCTATATTTCTGTTTTTGTGCCAGTACCAAACTGTCTTGATTACTGTAGCTTTATAATATAGTCTGAAGTCAGGGAGCCTGATTCCCCCAGCTCCATTTTTCGTTCTCAAGATTGCTTTGGCTATTCGGGGTCTTTTGTGTCTCCATACAAATTGTGAAATTTTTTGTTCTACTTCTGTGAAAAATGCCAGTGGTAGTTTGATAGGGATTGCATTGAATCTGTAGATTGCTTTGGGTAGTAGAGTCATTTTCACAATGTTGATTCTTCCAATCCAAGAACATGGTATATCTCGCCATCTATTTGTATCATATTTAATTTGTTTCATCAGTGTCCTAACATTTTCTGCATACAGGTCTTTTGTCTCCGTAGGTAGGTTTATTCCTAGATATTTTATTCTTTGTGTTACAATGGTAAACGGGATTGTTTTCTTAATTTAATTTTCAGATATTTCACCATTATTATATAGGAATGCAAGAGATTTCTGTGCATTAATTTTGTATCCTGCTACTTTACCAAATTCATTGATTAGCTCTAGTAGTTTTCTGGTGGCAGTTTTAGGATTCTCTATGTGTAGTATCATGTCATCTGCAAACAGTGACAGCTTTACTTCTTCTTTTCTGATTTGGATTCCTTTTATTTCTTTTTCTTCTCTGATTGCTGTGGCTAACACTTCCAAAACTATGTTGAATAATAGTGGTGAGAGTGGGAAACCTTGTCTTGTTCCTGATCTTAGTGGAAATGGTTTCAGTTTTTCACCATTGAGGACAATGTTGGCTGTGGGTTTGTCATATATGGCCTTTATTATGTTGAGGAAAGTTCCCTCTATGCCTACTTTCTGCAGGGCTCTTATCATAAATGGGTGTTGAATTTTGTTGAAAGCTTTCTCTGCATCTATTGAGATGATCATATGGTTTTTCTCCTTCAATTTGTTAATATGATGTATCACGTTGATTGATTTGCATATATTGAAGAATCCTTGCATTCCTGGAATAAACCTCACTTGATCATGGTGTATAATCCTTTTAATGTGCTGTTGGATTCTGTTTGCTAGTATTTTGTTGAGGATTTTTGCATCTATGTTCATCAGTGATATTGGCCTGTAGTTTTCTTTCTTTGTGACATCTTTGTCTGGTTTTGGTATCAGGGTGATGGTAGCCTCATAGAATGAGTTGGGGAGTGTTCCTCCCTCTGCAATATTTTGGAAGAGTTTGAGAAGGATAGGTGTTAGCTCTTCTCTAAATGTTTGATAGAATTCGCCTGTGAAGCCATCTGGTCCTGGGCTTTTGTTTGTTGGAAGATTTTAAATCACAGTTTCAGTTTCAGTGTTTGTGATTGGTCTGTTCATATTTTCTATTTCTTCCTGGTTCAGTCTCGGTAGGTTGTGCATTTCTAAGAATCTGTCCATTTCTTCCAGGTTGTCCTTTTTATTGGCATAGAGTTGCTTGTAGTAATCTCTCATGGTCGTTTGCATTTCTGCAGCATCAGTGGTTACTTCTCCTTTTTCATTTCTAATTCTATTGATTTGAGTCTTCTCCCTTTTTCTCTTGATGAGTCTGGCTAATGGTTTATCAACTTTGTTTATCTTCTCGAAGAACCAGCTTTTAGTTTCATTGATTTTTGCTATTGTTTCCTTCATTTCTTTTTCATTTATTTCTGATCTGATCTTTATGATTTCTTTCCTTATGCTAGCTTTGGGGATTTTTTGGTCTTCTTTCTCTAATTGTTTTAGGTGCAAGGTTAGGTTGTTTATTCGAGATGTTTCCTGTTTCTTGATGTAGGCTTGTATTGCTATAAACTTCCCTCTTAGCACTGCTTTTGCTGCATCCCATAGGTTTTGGGTCGTCGTGTCTCCGTTGTCATTTGTTTCTAGGTATTTTTTGATTTTCCCTTTGATTTCTTCAGTGATCACTTCGTTATTAAGTAGTGTATTGTGTAGCCTCCACGTGTTTGTATTTTTTACAGATCTTTTCCTGTAATTGATATCTAGTTAGTCTCATAGCGTTGTGGTCAGAAAAGATACTTGATACGATTTCAATTTTCTTAAATTTACCAAGGCTTGATTTGTGACCCAGGATATGATCTATCCTGGAGAATGTTCCATGAACATTTGAGAAAAATGTGTATTCTGTTGTTTTGGGGTGGAATGTACTGTAAACATCAATTAAGTCCATCTTGTTTAATGTATCATTTAAAGCTTGTGTTTCCTTATTTATTTTCATTTTGGATGATCTGTCCATTGGTGAAAGTGGGATGTTAAAGTCTCCTACTATGATTGTTTTACTGTCGATTTCCCCTTTTATGGCTCTTAGTATTTGCCTTATGTATTGAGGTGCTCCTATGTTGGGTGCATAAATATTTACAATTGTTATACCATACTCTTGGATCGATCCTTTGATCATTATGTAGTGTCCTTCTTTATCTCTTGTAATAGTCTTTATTTTAAAGTCTATTTTGTCTGATATGAGAATTGCTACTCCAGCTTTCTTTTGATTTCCATTTTCATGGAATATCTTTTTCCGTCCCCTCACTTTCAGTCTGTATGTGTCTCTAGGTCTGAAGTGGGTCTTTTGTAAACAGCATATATAAGGGTCTTGTTTTTGTATCCACTCAGCCAGCCTGTGTCTTTTGGTGGGAGCATTTAATCCATTTACATTCAAGGTAATTATCGATATGTATGTTCCTATTCCCATTTTATTAAATGTTTTGGGTTTGTTATTGTAGGTGTTTTCCTTCTCTTGTGTTTCTTGCCTAGAGAAGTTCCTTTAGCATTTGTTGTAAAGCTGGTTTGGTGGTGCTGAACTCTCTCAGCTTTTGCTTGTCTGTAAAGGTTTTAATTTCTCCATCAAATCTGAATGAGATCCTTGCTGGGTAGAGTAACCTTGGTTGTAGGTTTTTCTCCTTCATCACTTTAAGTACATCCTGCCACTCCCTTCTGGCTTGCAGAGTTTCTGCTGAAAGATCAGCTGTTAACCTTATGGGGATTCCCTTGTGTGTTATTTGTTGTTTTTCCCTTGCTGCTTTTAATATGTTTTCTTTATATTTAATTTTTGACAGTTTGATTAATATGTGTCTTGGCGTGTTTCTCCTTGGATTTATCCTGTATGGGACTCTCTGTGCTTCCAGGACTTAATTAACTATTTCCTTTCCCATATTAGGGAAGTTTTCAACTATAATCCTTCAAATATTTCTCGGTCCTTTTCTTTTTCTCTTCTTCTTCTGGGACCCCAATGATTCGAATGTTGGTGCATTTAATGTTGTCCCAGAGGTCTCAGACTGTCCTCAGTTCTTTTCATTCTTTTTTCTTTATTGTGTTCTGCAGCAGTGAATTCCACCATTCTGTCTTCCAGGTCACTTATCCATTCTTCTGCCACAGTTATTCTGCTATTGATCCCTTCTAGAGTATTTTTAATTTCATTTATTGTGTTTTTCATCGTTGCTTGGTTCCTCTTTAGTTCTTCTACATCCTTGTTAAATGTTTCTTGCATTTTGTCTATTCTATTTTCAAGATTTTGGATCATCTTTACTATCATTATTCTGAATTCTTTTTCAGGTAGACTGCCTATTTCCTCTTCATTTGTTAGGTCTGGTGTGTTTTGACTCTGCTCCTCCACCTGCTGTGTGGTTTTTTTGTCTTCTCATGTTGCTTATCTTACAGTGTTTGGGGTCTCCTTTTCACAGGCTGCAGGTTCGTAGTTCCCGTTGTTTTTGGTATCTGTCCCCAGTGGCTAAGGTTGGTTCAGTGGGTTGTGTAGGCTTCCTGGTGGTGGGGACTAGTGCCTGTGTTCTGGTGGATGACGTTGGATCTTGTCTTTCTGGTGGGCATGTCCACGTCTGGTGGTGTGTTTTGGGGTGTCTGTGGCCTTATTATGATTTTAGGCAGCCTCCCTGCTAATGGATGGGGCTGTGTTCCTGTCTTGCTAGTTGTTTGGCATAGGGTGTCCAGCACTGTAGCTCACTGGTCGTTGAGTGAAGCTGGGTCTTGATGTTGAGATGGAGATCTCTGAGAGATTTTCGCCATTTGGTATTACGTGGAGCTGGGAGGTCTCTTGTGGACCGGTGTCCTGAAGTTGGCTCTCCCACCTCAGAGGCACAGCCCTGATGCCTGGCTGGAGCACCAAGAGCCTTTCATCCACACGGCTCAGAATAAAAGGGAGAAAAAAATAGAAAGAAAGAAAGAGGAGAAAATAAATTAAAATAAAGCTATTATAATATAAAATAAGAAAAAAATTATTAAGAATAAATGTATTCAGAAAAATTTTTTAAAAATAGATTTATTAATTTTTTATAGTAAAAAATAAGAAAAAAAATATTAAGAATAAAATTTATTAAGAAAAAAATAATTTTTAATTTTTTAAAATAAAAAATATGAAAAAACTTATTAAATTTTTTTTTTAATTTCTAAAAGTAGAAAATAAGGAAAAAATTATTAAGAAAACATTTATTAGGAAAAAAAATTTTTTTAAGTAAAAAAAAAACAAACAAAAAAACACACCGACGGACCTAACCCTAGGACTAACGGTGAAAGCAAAGCTATACAGACAAAATCTCACCCAGAAGCATACGCATATACACTCACAAAAAAGAAAAAGGGGAAAAATTAATATATCCTGCTCCCAAAGTCCACCTCTTGAATTTGGTATGATTCGTTGTCTATTCAGGTATTCAACAGATGCAGGCACATCAAGTTGTTTGTGGAGCTTTAATCCGCTGCTTCTGAGGCTTCTGGGAGAGATTTGCCTTTCTCTTCTTTGTTCGTACAGCTCCCGGGTTTCAGCTTTGGATTTGGACCTGCCTCTGTGTGTAGGTCGCCTGAGGGCATCTGTTCCCCACGCAGACAGAACTCAGTTAAAGGAGCAGCTGCTTTGGGGGCTCTGGCTCACTCAGGATGGGGGGAGGGAGGGGCACGGATGCAGGACGAGCCTGTGGCGGCAGAGGCCGGCGTGATGTTGCAGCAGCCTGAGGCGCGCTGTGCGTTCTCCTGGCGAAGTTGTCCCTGGATCACGGGACCCTGGCAGTGGCGGGTTGCACAGGCTCCCGGGAGGGGCAGTGTGGAGAGTGACCTCTGCTCGCACACAGGCTTCTTGGTGGCGGCAGCAGCAGCCTTAGCGTCTCCTGCCCATCTCTGGGGTCCGCGCTGATAAACGCGGCTCGCGCCCGTCTCCGGGGTCTGCGCTGTTAGCCGCGGCTCGCGACCGCCTCTGGAGTTCATTTAGGCGGCGCTCTGAATCCCCTCTCCTGGTGCGCCGCGAAACAAAGAGGCAAGAAAAAGTCTCTTGCCTCTTCGGCAGCTGCAGACTTTTTCCCGGACTCCCTCCCAGCTAGCACCAAAGCCCGAGCCTCAGCTCCCAGCCCCCGCCCACCCCAGCGGGTGAGCAGACAAGCCTCTTGGGCTGGTGAGCGCTACTCAGCGCTGAGCCTCCGTGTAGGAATCTCTCCGTTTTTTCCCTCTGCGCTCCTGTTGCTGTGGGATCCGCGCTGATAGCCGCGGCTCACGCCCGCCTCTGGGGTCCGCGCTGATAGCCGCGGCTCGCGCCCGTCTCTGAAGTTCGTTTAGGCGGCGCTCTGAATCCCCTCTTCTTGCGCGCCACGAAACAAAGAGGCAAGAAAAAGTCTCTTGCCTCTTCGGCATCTGCAGACTTCTTCTCGGACTCCCTCCTGGCTAGCACGGAAGTCCGAACCTTAGCTCCCAGCCCCCGCCCACCCCGGCGGCTGAGCAGACGAGCCTCTTGGGCTGGTGAGTGCTGCTCCGCACGGAGCCTCTGTGCGGGAGTTTCTCCGCTTTGCCCTCCACACCCTGTGTCTGTGCTCTCCTCCGTGGCTCCAAAGCTTCCCCCCTCTGCCACCCGCAGTCTCTGCCCACGAAGGCGCTTCCTAGTGTGTGGAAACCTTTCCTCCTTCACAGCTCCCTCCCACTGCGGCAGGTCCTGTCCCTATTCTTTTGTCTCTGTTACTTCTTTTTTCTTTTGCCCTACCCAAGTACGTGGGGAGTTTCTTGCCTTTTGGGAGGTCTGACGTCTTCTGCCAGCGTTCAGTGGGTGTTCTGTAGGAGCAGTTCCACGTGTAGATGTATTTCTACTGTATCTGTGGGAAGGAAGGTGATCTCCGCGTCTTACTCTTCTGCCATCTTGCCCCTTTTTTCCCAACATTTTTCATTTTAAACTCATTCATTGATATACTTATAACCAGAAGTATTTTCCCAAAGTATTTGAGGTAATATACGACCAGCGGCATTATAACACACATGGTAAGAACATGGGACACTCTGGTGAAACCGTCTATAGGGGGCAAATTACTATTCTTTAAGCAAGAAGGAGGATCTTGGGTAATAACTACCTGCAGCTGAAAAACTGGGTACTTGTTAATAGGGGCAGAAATAGGTGGGATAATTGCATAAGAAAAGGCAGGTAGAATAAATGGAGAAACATCACATTTTTGCTGAGCTCCAATACTATGTATAAACTAGGCAAAAAAGTGTGGCTGAAACCCACATGGTCCCCTGATCAGCAGTACCAGCATCATCTGGAAACTTGTTGTAAATGCCACATCTTGGGGCACCTGAGAAATCCTGAATCAAAGATTCTGGGATGGGGGCCAGCAATCTGTGTTTGAACAAGGCCTCCTGGGAATTCTGGTGTACAGGCAAGTTTGAGAACAACTGGCCTAAATAATGTTCACACAGTGACTTTCACAACTTGACATCTCTGCCTGTGTTACTGTTACTCAGTCCTTGAGTTAACTTTTCCTTTTTCCTTTCCAGCTGCACGTGTCCCAGACTCTTATTCCCTGCATTTTAGTCCCATCTGCATACACACACACACACACACACACACACACACACACACACGTATGTAAACACACATACACACCCCACATGCACATTCAGGGACCACACCACTGATTTTTAATTTTCCATATATAAAATATGCATCCATCTGTCTTCAGAAAAAGTTCATAGACACCTCAATTATCCTCATGGTCTGGACCCCAAACTAATCCAAAAGGTTTCCAAGAAAAGCCTGTTTCCCCAAATGAAAGGAAATAATATTTGACTGCTCCCCTACAAGTAGAGATAGTTCACATCTGTGTCTTCATAATTTGATGGGTCTTAGAAGAAATATAAGGACTGTTTTTGGTTCGGAGGTGGTGGTTGAGGGAAGGTGGATAGTGTTAAATCCATTCCTCTTAACACCTGTTTTTTCCTAAAAAGTATGTGTGTAAGACAATCCCCAAAGAGCTTTGGCTACTAGAAGGGAATTGAAACACTAGAAGCCATCCTTGGGTGAAATCTTCTTACAAACAGGAGGTAGAGTGGGGTCAGCGATACGAGGTAAATTCAGAGTTCTTTATGTAGTGAGCTACATAACATTATATTGCATGCATTTTCCTTTTTATTCCCATTTTGTTCTCTGTTGGTGTTCTTCCTTAAGTCTATAGTGAAACCTTAGCCTCCTGTGGCTGTTAGAGAAAACAAGAAATTGATTTGGTATAAATGCTTGGATAGTTTTCAAGAAAAAGAAGAACACTTTTGGGGGCCAGCATGGTTGTGGCAACAATAAATACTGTGAGAGACCCCAAGTGATGGTAAACCTCACAAAGAAAGTAAATTCCTTTTAGTATATTTGCCTTTGGATTCTCTTTGATGGTCCCCAAGTCCAGGAAATTCTAAAAGCAATGGAAATTAAAGTCCAAAATATAATTTTAAGTCGTTTGCATGGTCTGTATGAGGCCCATAGCACATACTGCAAATTGCTTCTGAAAAGCAACTTTCGGTCCTGCAAAAATACAGTCGTGAATTGTTGGCTGAAATTAGCTCCCTCACTTAGCTACAAGAGCATAATTACTCACATCAAGGAAAAGCAGACCAGACAAGCAAAGAACTTGCTGGGAAAAAGAAAAAAAAAATGTACCATTGAGCCCTGGTAGACTGAAAACTGCTAAATGGTTTGTCGGATCCAATTTTGATGATTATTTAGCAATCTCCTACCTGCAGCGTCAAAGTTCCCAAGGCATATCCTAAATTGAAGGATATTTGTAATAAAAAGATAGAAGCCTCCAACTCTCATTTTTACCAAACATTAATAAAAATCAAATTAGAAGCAAGTACCTTGAAAGGCTACCGGCAAAAGGTTTTAGTATTGTAACAGTGTGAATCTGATAAGAAAAGGAAATGCTCTCCTCTCTTTTTTTTATTATACGAATAATATAAATACCACTTTTTTTTTAAGTTGTGAAAAAGACCAAAAAATTCCCATATCCTAATACACCTAGAAAGCATGGATTCTATTTTTTTTCACTTTGCAAAGAATACATAAATATGAAAAACAGCCACTGTGATTAAAAGCTGCACAACTACCTCAAACCACAATAGATAATCTGACTCCAAATGCCCTTTTCATTATTCTTAATGAAATGCGACTTCATTTTCCTACACACTCGAAACTGTGTTAGCTGAGATTTCAAACATGTAAATGAAGCTGAAAGCTCCAAAGAAAACCTCCATTCTCTGTTTCCAAAGGCCATGTGAGGACACCAGCTTGTACCAAGTGAACACATGGGAGGCATAGAAGGAAGATGGTGGGTTATTAACTTTTTACTTTATCTCTTTTGTACTTAGGCTCGTTCTCTGGTGGATTTTGTTTCATATGCTCTCATGAGTACAGTTAAAACTTGTTCTAGGTCATATTGAACTAGATATCATTTCAGAAAGACTTCTATTTTAAAGTGACACCCTCCAGGACCAATGCCAAGGTCCTCAGAGGTCCCTTTGTGCTCTACTATTTTATTATCTAAATACAGGCACCGTGGTACTCCCAGAGGTTCAGTGGAAAGATCATTGGATTGGGTACAGGAAAACTTGAAGCACAAGTCCAGTCCAAATTTTTCTTTAATGTATGTATGCTGTTAACCAAAAAGGACATTAAAATAAACAGGCAAATGCTCTATTACCCTTATATGGGTAAACAGCACCAGACAATCTGATCCCCTTGTTTATTCTATCGCTCCTGTTTCCTTGCTTTATTTCTCAGTGGAAAGGAAGTTTGGGGTTATGGGCAGGTAGGATTAAGAATGCAGGGAAGAGGGTTTGGGGAAAAGAGTTTGGCA
The DNA here is from genome assembly GCF_965194825.1 of Balaenoptera physalus. Lineage (NCBI taxonomy): Eukaryota > Metazoa > Chordata > Mammalia > Artiodactyla > Balaenopteridae > Balaenoptera > Balaenoptera physalus. The sequence goes on from NC_138894.1 coordinate 21,389,545, forward strand.
TCAGACATGATGAGAGTGACTTGTACCCCTTACAATCCTACAAGACCACACATACTTGACTCCTGATTCTTCTCTCATCCCACTCTCCCCCTAGGCTTACGGTTGATAGAGCAGGCTTCTTTCTTTTCCTTGATATTAAGATCATTTTTTTTAACTCTTTGCTGAATACTGTAATTGGAATGTTCTTTGCCCAAATTTTCATGTAGGTAGTTGAAACCATTGTTCAGGTCTGAACTTTGATCTCACCTTCTGAGAGAATCCTATCTGATCTGCTTATGTAAAATGACACCTCCACATACATGCACACACCCTCTGTAGCCTGTTCTCTTCTATTACTTTCTCCATAACACTTACAGTTCTCTAATTTTATCTGGTGTGTTTAGTTGTTTCTTTGTCAATTGTCAGGCCCTCCCTAATCACACCAGGATGGAAGCATCATTTGAGCAGGGATCTTGTCTACCGTGCTCACTGCCCCATCCTGTGGTCTAGTATAGTGTAAGAGCACTGTCTCCCTCACCACTAAATTCTCCATATTGCCTCCCCCTCAGTTGCCCAAAATATGTACATTAAAAGTTGAATTGTCTACTGAGCCTGTGTGTCTGGAGCCTGTGCTCCAGACCTCCAGGCCTCTCTGTGCAACAAGAGAGGCCACGATAGTGAGAGGCCAGTGCACTGCAATGAAGAGTGGCCCCCGCTTGCCACAACTAGAGGAAGCCCTCGCACAGAAACGAAGACCCAACACAGCCATAAATTAATTAATTAATTAATTAAAAATAAAAAGGTTTTAAAAAAATTTGAATTGTCAGAAGAGTTAAGCATGATCTCTACCCCTGATTTGCTTATAATTAACTTTAGGAGATTTGTATTAAACATACACAAAGCTTAGTAGTAAAAGACTCACATAAGATTTCAAGAAAAAGTCAGAGAGCCATCACAAAGCCTAATGAGGGAGCAGAGCATCCAGTGAGGGTCTTTTGTCTTCTAGGATCAAAGGACCACTAGAGAATTTTTTCCCTTATTTTATTTTCATAGGCAAATGGGAAATATATTTATAAAATCATTTTCCTGAGGGTGGATTTCTTCACATGTCTTTAAACTTTTATTCTACTTCTGCACTGTTCCTTAGCTTATTCTCTCCACTGAAGTGAAAACACTAATAAGGGCTGACATGCTCAATGCCATTTTAAAGATACTTGGAATTACAGGATTCAGATGTGTCTACTGCTTTCCTCTTGCTACACGAAGTGTTTATTTATTCAAGTCTATTCTGCACTGGCCTGAGAAATCAACATTTGGCACCTTATGTGAAGTGGCCCAGGGGTCACTCAAAAAATTTTTTTTTTTTTTTTTTTTTAAGAAAGTAGGAATAATCTCAGGGTTACATCTAACTCTTCATTGGACACTTTCTGGATGTATTGGATATACACAGTTATAGTTTCCATCTGAGAGAAACACTCAGTGTTTCTGAAGAAGTCCTAGGAGGTTCCTTATTCATAGGCAGATGTGTTCTGTAACGCAAGATGTTGGTCTTTTTCCCACAGCTGATTAGATGGTACCAATTTAGCTGTGACCCTAGCCACAGTTTAGCTGACCTCATCTAAGCTTTCTGAGCTTCATATTTGTGTTCTCTAATGTAAAATGATGACCCTTATTTTCTTCATCAGGCTGTACTGTCCCTGCATAATGAATGAATGTGAGTCAGAGAGATCTAAGGATATCTACTCTAGGATTTCAAAACTTCCAGTGGATCCAAAAGAAGAAAAATGACTACTTATACATTTTACAGCAATTTTCATCTAGTTCTGCTAGCAAGCGAAAGAATTCACTTTGGGGAAGGGGGTAATAATTCCCTTATTTGAGGATCAAAATGTTTTGGTTACCCAGAAGTAAGGTCTAGAGCCTGGATTAGACCGGAGTGTTTGAGAGAAATAAGACTTCATTAATGCTGCTTTTAAAATGTTAAAATGCTGCCTTTAATAGGAGAGGGTATCATGTTAACTATCTTTCTCTAGTGGGGACTGAAAAAAGTTTTTAGCTGTTGTTTTTTTTTTTTTTTTCCTTTTTCTCTTGTTTTAGATCTAAAGGTGGAAAAAGATACAGAAGCAGAAACTAAAGAGAATTAGATGGATAATATGCTAGAAGGTCCTCAGAAGAAAAAGTAGTCCTCAGGAAGTCCCTATGAGGGTAGATTTCTATCTAATGAATTCTAGGAGAAATTCTATCTGGTACCAAGTCTTAATTTCTTTTCATTCTTTCTCCATTAGTAAATTCATGTGTTGCTGCCAAGACTTCAGCAAAATCTACAAGATACTAAAATGTTGTGTTAATAGTGCCACCTTAGTGACAAATGTTTATGTGGACACTTCAGCGATATGGAGAAGCCATGAGTCAGTAAGATGTAACTCAATTCAGCCTAGATCATCATAGGATCATGTGACAGCATAGGCACTCTCTTGGAGTGCGAGGCTTCCCAGAGAGGAATTAAACATCCTGCAATCACAACATGGAGTTAAAGCAAAGGTAGTCTCAGAAGGTGGGGCAACTTGATGGAACACAGGTTACATAGGTGAAAGTGCTTCAGAGTCTTTATTACAGAAGTATTTTAAGAATTATCAATCCTTCAAAGATGAATTTAAGGGCTCATAGCCATCTATCCATATGGCCACAGTTTTTGGTAAAATGTGTCTTATATTTTAACTACATTTGGCTGAGGTCTTTATCCCCTCCACTCTGATTTCTCCCCTCATTCTACTCTCTGTCTTGTAGAGTGACATGGGGAAAAATGGGCATCTTTAGGATATCACTAAGGGAAAATTGAATTGGGAATATTACTGCGATATGGAAAAGCATTATGAAACTTTATAACAAATCAATGAAGAAATTAGAAATATCTTAAAGATTAACAGACATTGTGGGATCATACACATTTCCCCCCAGTGCCTGAAGCTGCTGTACAACTGCCACTATTTTCGTATTTTTCCTGGGATCTGTCATTCATAGCCAGAGAATATAAACATCTGCCCCCTTACGCAGAATGAATCTAAAAATGACTGAAGATGTTGGCATATCAATTCTCCAGCTCCCACACCCCTCATCAATCAAGTTGGATACATCTGAAGCACCATTTACACTGGCTCCCACATTCCCAAATTAGTTAACGCTCAGTAACCCATAATGGTTAGTTGCTTGATAATACACCCTATCATTGTCTCTTTATGATTCTCTGTCTCGCTTTCCATTCCTTACTGATACTTCCAAGAATCATTTCCCAAATAAAACTACTTACACTGGAATTCTTATTTCAAGTCTGCTTTTGAGAGAAGCCAAACTGAAATGGGTACTCTCTTTTGTCATCTTTGTATCTATTTCTTTTTTTACTTAGAAAACAATCAGATAAAAAATAATGGAAAATGAAACAGAAGCTGTAAAGATGATCAATAAAATCAATAGAGATTTGAATTGCAACAAAATTGAGAAGTGAATTATAGCAAAAAGATTTTTCAGATCATGCCAGAGCAGTATTTCTTTAGGAAAAATAAAAATAGGTTCTTGGATTTTTAGTAATCTAATTAATGAAGGGGATTTAATCATAAGAACACCTTAGAAAAATATAAATGTTCTGCTGATTTCACACAGAACGCTAACACAACACAAGACTAAAAATAAACCACCACAATGATGACACAGTGACACATGGGTTAATGTGCATCATCAATTCAAAGAGTGTTGAAGATGAGCACAAAGAAAATTTGAAATGCCCAGATACTTAACAGTTCCTTGATGGGAGAGGCAATCTGCCATGGACACTGTGCATCCCCATATATTCTTGCTGGGTAAAACAGGAATGAAAGGTCCTGACTCTCTATATGGGCCATTTCTCAGGGTTGTGTTTGCAGTGAGCAAACTTGAGGGATGAAGTAATGTCTCCCCTTGGACAAATAGTGGGCTTACTTCCATGTACTATAAAAGTGGTGAATCTCTCAAGCTTTCCTATAACACAGCTCACAGCATGTTCATGCAACCATGATAAGATCTTTGCATAACCCCCGTGGAGGATATAGTGAACCTGCCCAAATCTGTACAAACCTACATTAATCTCTAGCTGCTGCTTTTGTTGTGAGTAATAAAGTCCTTTGTCCTTTGTCTCTGACCCACCATAAGGTCTCTGTCACAACTACCCAACTCTAGCACTGCAGCGCAAAAACAACCACATTCAATGCAGAAATGAATGGGTGAGGCTTTATTCCAAAAAAACTAATCATGGACACTGAAATTTCATCCCATATCATTTCGATATGCTGTGAAATATTATTTTCTTTTTGATTTTTTCAAGCATTTAAAAATGCAAAAACCATTCTTAGCTTGCAGGCCATAATTTGTGAACTCCTGCTTTAGACCTGAAAAGGAACTAGATAAACTAGATTAATATGGCCATACAGTAGACAAAACTCAAAAATCAAAAAGATGTAAGGCAGGAATATGAATGCTATCAAGAGAAGGGGGGAAAGGAAGGTGTTTTATTCTATAAATACATGTTTTCAGGACCGCATGCTTAAAGACTTCTATGTTCTGAGCATATCTGTTATTTCTATTCTCAGGGATATTGTAATAAAAATAAATCAGACTCACATAGCCTCATCATTTCCAGCTTTGGGACTCACTGCTGGACTGAGAGGTGGCAAGATGCAATCTCCCGTAGGTACTTGATCAATAGATGAGTATTGTAGTGGCTGGCATGACATATTATCTCAGCTGTCCCATGATGTTACTTCCAAAGAGGCTAAAGGTTGTCTTGAGTAGGGAGTAGAAAGGGGCATCTCTATGTTCTATATATCAAGGATCCTCCTGATATACCAAGAAATTGTACAGTACAAAAGAAAGCATGACTAAGTTAACATTCCAGTTTTACTATTAGTTGTATGATTTTGTACAAGGTAATTAACTTTCTGACCTCCATTTATTTTCCAATCTGAAAAATGGGGAAAATAGCAATATCTATTTCACCAGACTCGTGTGGAGATTAATGATATGACATATATAAAATGTCTAGCCAACTTCTAGACACTAAGCAAATGGTTAATAAGTGTTAGAAATATCTACCACTCCTTTCTTTCCCATGTCAAGTCTTTGCCCCTAATGAAAAACATCTTCAGTTTGCTTCAGGACTGGTCCTCATTCATGTTTTCTTTTTTCAATTTAGTTAATTGTATTCCATGCACTGTGCCAGGTGCTGGGATTACACAGGTAAAAAGCACTGTCTTGCTCTCAGGAGGCTCACTGTTTGCAAATAGGAGTGGGAGAGGATGGAGAAAAAAAAGGCAAGCAGATAGATGCATACACCATAATTTACCATCAATGTAGACATGGTATTTTAAATATATCTGAGGAACAAATAATACTTGACTGGGGAAAGAGACAAGAAGAGAAGGGAAAGAAGGAAATCAGGAAGCCAACTTTCCTAATGTCCTTCTATGTGCCAAGTATTCTACGAAGAGATGTATATATGTTAGCTCACCTAAATAGTCGATTAGACAGGGAAAGATCTTGAATTTTTCTGAAGATTATAAGCTATAGTTGAGCTGAAAGGTTGCTAGGAATATGCCTGGTGGAGAACAGGAGTGTTCAGACCTTGTGCAAACTCCAGAACCGCACAGGGAGCTAGAGATGAGCATTTGGGGAGGGGAGGGTTTGGGGGGGGGAGGCTTTTTTTAAAATACGATATTTTAAACATACAAAAATTCTTTAAGAATAATAAAAGGAATGTCTATGTTCCACCATTCAATTTAAGAGATGAAATTTTGCCAGCAAAGTTATAACATTCCTGGTTGTACACTGGTTCTCAAGCTAGCTCTGAAAGTGTCCTTACCAACTCTCAGAAAGTGTTCAATGGCTGCAACTGTAGGAAGGGGATCAACAGAACAGGCCTCCAGACCCCTCATGTTAATTTCAGCTCTGGCTTCATAGATATGACTCCAAGTTCTGCAATTAAAAGATTTCAATGTATCATTTTAGCCAAATAGTGTGCAAAGCTATTTTAAAAAGCTGTCAAAATCTCCTTCTCTAGACGTTATTAAATATAATACAGAAATCCTTGTTCCCTGAGATAGTTTATGTGTAGAGCTGCCTGCACACAGGGCTTTGGTCTGAATGATCCTTTTATTCAGTTTTCCTTATTTTAATCTTATTACTAAATCTCTAGTTTAATGCTCTTCTGTTTGCTGTGAGAGCAGGCAAACTAAAGTGTCAGATAAAAACTGAAATTCCTAGTCTGATGCATTTTATTGAAAGAGAAGAATAATGTTAAATAGGATTTTATTATGGTAAGAAAACTTGTGCAGTGGAATTATGTCTACATAAGAAAAGAGAAATGGGAAATTGAAGCTGTTAACTAGATCATTCAAGTACCTCTCAGATACTTTTTCTACTGTTAACTATTTCAAGTCAATAATTTTTGGCCACATTTAGCTGACTTCAAGTCTTTGTTTTGAATAGAATGGACCTATTTTTTTTAACTTAACTGCCAGACAAATGTGCCTTACTTTGGCATTAAACCAAAGGGTACAGATATAATCATTGTGGAAATGATGTATCTTCAGTGTTTAACTTTGCAATCAGCATTGCTGTACGTACTATAGCACGTGATGGAATGCTGACTTGAAACAGAGTTCACCTTTCAGGGGTGGACACACATTGGCCTCATTTTTCCCAGGCCAGGAGTGTAGGAGTTCACAAAGGAGGAACTGTCTGTCAGCAGGAGGCAGCTGTGAAATCTGTTTTAAGTTATTAATTAGAAGTGACACTTGGCCTTCAAGTGAACCAAGCATCTAACTGCCACAAAATCAGCACAGTGAAGGTATGCTTGCCAAACATGGCTACCCTAGGTCCTGAATATGCCAGCAGGGTCCTCAGGTTCTTAAAAGTTTATGTAAATTATTTCAGGTCATTTGTCCTGATTTTTATTCCAGAATATGTGTTACCCATATCCATAAGAAATCCAATATTAGGAATGGCAGATGCATTTCTCAAGAGCTTTTTTTTTTGGTCTGTTGGGACCTGGTGAAATACACTGGTTTTAGAGCCAGAACAAGCAGGATTTAAGTCCTGGCTTCATGTTGTTGGTAATATTGAGTGGTTTACTTAATAACACTCATCCACAGCTACTCATCTACAAAAGGGGGTTAAATACCCTTCTCAAAAGCCTGTTGTGACAACCAAATGAGATAAAATATAAACAACATCTGCTCTCATTAAAACCAGGAGCAAGTTAGTTAGCTCTCTATACCCAGTTTGTTCACCAATAAAATGGGTATAATATTAGTGCCTAGCTCACAAAGGTGATGTGAAAATCAAATTAATACACACACACAGGAGAAGGGCAAGATGGTGAAAGAGTAAGATGCGGAGATCATCTTCCTTCCCACAGATACATTAGAAATACATCTACACGTGGAACTGCTCCTACAGAACACCCACTGAACACTGGCAGAAGACGTCAGACCTCCCAAAAGGCAAGAAACTCCCCACGTACTTGGGAAGGGCAAAAGAAAAAAGAAATAACAGAGACAAAAGAATAGGGATGGGACCTGCAGCAGTGGGAGGGAGCTGTGAAGGAGGAAAGGTTTCCACACACTAGGAAGCCCCTTCGTGGGCGGAGACTGCGGGTGGCAGAAGGGGGAAGCTTTGGAGCCACGGAGGAGAGCGCAGCCACAGGGGTGTGGAGGGCAAAGCGGAGAGATTCCCGCACAGAGGAGCGGCGCCGACCAGCACTCACCAGCCCGAGAGGCTTGTCTGCTCACCCGCCGGGGCAGGCAGGGGCTGGGAGCTGAGGCTTGGGCTTCAGTCGGATCCCAGGGAGAGGACTGGGGTTGGTGGCGTGAACACAGCCTGAAGGGGTTAGCGCACCACAGCTAGCCGGGAGGGAGTCCGGGAAAAAGTCTGCAGCTGCCGAAGAGGCAAGAGACTTTTTCTTGCCTCTTTGTTTCATGGCGCACAAGGAGAGAGGATTCAGAGCGCCGCCTAAATGAACTCCAGAGATGGGCGCGAGCAGTGGCTATCAGCGCAGATCCCAGAGATGGGCATGAGACACTAAGGCTGCTGCTGCCACCACCAAGAAGCCTGTGTGCGAGCACAGGTCACTATCCACACCGCCTCTCCCGAGAGCCTGTGCAGCCCGCCACTGCCAGGGTCCCATGATCCAGGGACAACTTCCCCGGGATAACGCACGGCACGCCTCAGGCTGCTGCAACTTCCCGCTGGCCTCTGCCGCCACAGGCTCGCCCCACACCTGTACCCCTACCTCCCCCACAGCCTGAGTGAGCCAGAGCCCCCGAAGCAGCTGCTCTTTTAACCACGTTCTGTCTGGGCGGGAAACAGACGCCCTCAGGCGACCTGCACGCAGAGGCGGGTCCAAATCCAAAGCTGAAGCCCCGGAGCTGTACAAACAAAGAAGAGAAAGGGAACTCTCTCCCAGCAGCCTCAGAAGCAGCGGATTAAAGCTCCTCAAACAACTTGACGTGCCCGCATCTGTTGAATACCTGAATAGACAATGAATCATCCCAAACTCAGGAGGTGGACTTTGGGAGCAGGATATATTAATTTTTTCCCTTTTCCTTTTTTTGTGAGTGTATATGTGGATGCTTCTGGGTGAGATTTTGTCTGTATAGCTTTGCTTTCACCATTAGTCCTAGGGTTCAGTCCGTCCGTTTTTTTTTTTTTTTTTTTTAACTTAAAATTTTTTTTTCTTGAGAAACGTTTCCTTAATAATTTTTTCCTTATTTTCTATTTTTAAAAATTAGAAGTTTTTTTCTAAATAAGTTTTCTCATACTTTTTATTTTATCAAGTTAAAATTTTTTTCTTAATAAATTTTTTCTTAATTTTTTTCTTCTTTTGTATTATAAAAAATTAATAAATCTATTTTTAAAACTTAAAAAAAAATTTTTCTTAATAAATTTATTTTTAATAATTTTTTTCTTATTTTTTATTATAATAGCTTTATTTTATTTTATTCTATTTTATTTTATCCTCTTTCTTTCTTTCTTTCTTTCTTTCTTTCTTTCTTTCTATTTTTTCTCCCTTTTATTCTGAGCCGTGTGAATGAAAGGCTCTTGGTGATCCAGCCAGGCATCAGGGCTGTGCCTCTGAGGTGGGAGAGCCAACTTCAGGACACTGGTCCACAAGAGATCTCCCAGCTCCATGTAAGACCAAACGGGGAAAATCTCTCAGAGATCTCCATCTCAACATCAAGACCCAGTTTCACTCAACGACCAGTGAGCTACAGTGCTGGACACCCTATGCCAAACAACCAGCAAGACAGGAACACAGCCCCATCCATTAGCAGAGAGGCTGCCTAAAATCATGATAAGGCCACAGACACCCCAAAACACACCACCAGATGTGGACATGCCCACCAGAAAGACAAGATCCAGCCTCATCCACCAGAACACAGGCACTAGTCCCCACCACCAGGAAGCCTACACAACCCACTGAACCAACCTTAGTCACTGGGGACAGATACCAAAAACAACGGGAACAATGAACCTACAGCCTGTGAAAAGGAGACCCCAAACACAGTAAGATAAGCAAAATGAGAAGACAGAAAAACACACAGCAGATGAAGGAGCAAGGTAAAAACAAACCAGACCTAACAAATGAAGAGAAAATAGGCAGTCTACCTGAAAAAGAATTCAGAGTAATGGTAGTAAAGTTGATCCAAAATCTTGGAAATAGAATAGACAAAATGCAAGAAACATTTAACAAGGACGTAGAAGAACTAAAGAGGAACCAAGCAATGATGAAAAACACAATAAATGAAATTAAAAATACTCTAGAAGGGATCAACAGCAGAATAACTGAGGCAGAAGAACGGATAAGTGACCTGGAAGGTAAAATAGTGGAAATAACTACTGCAGAGCAGAATAAAGAAAAAAGAATGAAAAGAACTGAGGACAGTCTCAGAGACATCTGGGACAACATTAAACACACCAACATTCGAATCATAGGGGTCTGAGAAGAAGAAGAGAAAAAGAAAGGGACTGAGAAAATATTTGAAGAGATTATAGTTGAAAAGTTCCCTAATATGGGAAAGGAAATAGTTAATCAAGTCCTGGAAGCACAGAGAGTCCCATACAGGATAAATCCAAGGAGAAACACGCCAAGACACATATTAATCAAACTGTCAAAAATTAAATATAAAGAAAACACATTAAAAGCAGCAAGGGAAAAACAACAAATAACACACAAGGGAATCCCCATAAGGTTAACAGCTAATCTTTCAGCAGAAACCCTGCAAGCCAGAAGGCAGTGGCAGGATATACTTAAAGTGATGAAGGAGAAAAACCTACAACCAAGGTTACTCTACCCAGCAAGGATCTCATTCAGATTCGATGGAGAAATTAAAACCTTTACAGACAAGCAAAAGCTGAGAGAGTTCAGCACCACCAAACCAGCTTTACAACAAATGCTAAAGGAACTTCTCTAGGCAAGAAACACAAGAGAAGGAAAACACCTACAATAACAAACCCAAAACATTTAAGAAAATGGGAATAGGAACATACATATCGATAATTACCTTAAATGTAAATGGATTAAATGCTCCAACCAAAAGACACAGATTGGCTGAATGGATACTAAAACAAGACCCATATATATGCTGTCTACAAGAGACCCACTTCAGACCTATGGACACATACAGACTGAAAGTGAGGGGATGGAACAAGATATTCCATGCAAATGGAAATCAAAAGAAAGCTGGAGTAGCAATTCTCATATCAGACAAAACAGACTTTAAAATAAAGACTATTACAAGAGACAAAGAAGGACACTATATAATGATCAAGGGATCGATCCAAGAGGAAGGTATAACAATTGTAAATATTTATGCACTCAACATAGGAGCATCTCAATACATAAGGCAAATACTAAGAGCCATAAAAGGGGAAATCAACAGTAACACAATCATAGTAGGGGACATTAACACCCCATTTTCACCAATGGACAGATCATCCAAAATGAAAATAAATAAGGAAACACAAGCTTTAAATGATACATTAAACAAGATGGACTTAATTGATATTTATAGGACATTCCACCCAAAAACAACAGAATACATATTTTTCTCAAGTGCTCATGGAACATTCTCCAGGATAGATCATATCTTGGGTCACAAATCAAGCCTTGGTAAATTTAAGAAAATTGAAATTGTATCAAGTATCTTTTCCGACCACAATGTTATGAGACTAGATATCAATTACAGAAAAGATCTGTAAAAAATACAAACACATGGAGGCTACACAATACACTACTTAATAACGAAGTGATCACTGAAGAAATCAAAGGGGAAATCAAAAAGTACCTAGAAACAAATGACAATGGAGATACGATGACCCAAAACCTATGGGATGAAGCAAAATCAGTTGTAAGAGGGAAGCTGATAGCAATACAAGCCTACATCAAGAAACAGGAAATATCTCAAATAAACAACCTAACCTTGCACCTAAAGCAATTAGAGAAAGAAGAACAAAAAAACTCCAAAGCTAGCATAAGGAAAGAAATCATAAAGATCAGATCAGAAATAAATGAAAAAGAAATGAAGGAAACAATAGCAAAAATCAATGAAACTAAAAGCTGATTCTTTGAGAAGATAAACAAAATTGATAAACCATTAGCCAGACTCATCAAGAGAAAAGGGGAGAAGACTCAAATCAATAGAATTAGAAATGAAAAAGGAGAAGTAACCACTGACACTGCAGAAATACAAACGATCATGAGAGATTATTACAAGCAACTCTATGCCAATAAAATGGACAACCTGGAAGAAGTGGACAGATTCTTAGAAATGTACAACCTGCTGAGACTAAACCAGGAAAAAATAGAAAATATGAACAGACCAATCACAAGCACTGAAACTGAAACTGTCATTTAAAATCTTCCAACAAACAAAAGCCCAGGACCAGATGGCTTCACAGGTGAATTCTATCAAACATTTAGAGAAGAGCTAACACCTATCCTTCTCAAACTCTTCCAAATTTTGCAGAGGGAGGAACACTCCCCAACTCATTCTATGAGGCCACCATCACCCTGATACCAAAATCAGACAACAATGTCACAAAGAAAGAAAACTACAGGCCAATATCACTGATGAACATAGATGCAAAAATCCTCAACAAAATACTAGTAAACAGAATCCAACAGCACATTAAAAGGATTATACACCATGATCAAGTGGGGTTTATCCCAGGAATGCAAGGATTCTTCAATATACGCAAGTCAGTCAACGTGATACATCATATTAACAAATTGAAGAAGAAAAACCATATGATCATCTCAATAGATGCAGAGAAAGCTTTCAACAAAATTCAACACCCATTTATGATAAAAGCCCTGCAGAAAGTAGGCATAGAGGGAACTTTCCTCAACATAATAAAGGCCATATATGACAAACCCACAGCCAACATTGTCCTCAATGGTGAAAAATTGAAACCATTTCCACTAAGATCAGGAACAAGACAAGGTTTCCCACTCTCACCACTATTATTCAACATAGTTTTGGAAGTGTTAGCCACAGCAATCAGAGAAGAAAAAGAAATAAAAGGAATCCAAATCAGAAAAGAAGTAAAGCTGTCACTGTTTGCAGATGACATGATACTATACATAGAGAATCCTAAAGATGCTACCAGAAAACTACTAGAGCTAATCAATGAATTTGGTAAAGTAGCAGGATACAAAATTAATGCACAGAAATCTCCGCATTCGTATATACTAATGATGAAAAATCTGAAAGTGAAATTAAGAAAACACTCCTATTTACCATTGCAACAAAAAGAATAAAATATCTAGGAATAAACCTACCTAAGGAGACAAAAGACCTGTATGTAGAAAATTAAAGAAGAAATTAAAGATGATACAAATAGATGGAGAGATATACCATGTTCTTGGATTGAAAGAGCCAACATTGTGAAAATGACTCTACTACCCAAAGCAATCTACAGATTCAATGCAATCCCTATCAAATTACCACTGGTATTTTTCACAGAACTGGAACAAAAAATTTCACAATTTGTATGGAAACACAAAAGACCCCGAATAGCCAAAGCAATCTTGAGAACGAAAAATGGAGCTGGAGGAATCAGGCTCCCTGACTTCAGATTATATTACAAAGCTACAGTAATCAAGAGAGATTGGTACTGGCACAAAAACAGAAATATAGATAAATGGAACAGGATAGAAAGCCCAGATAAACACACGCACATATGGTCATCTTATCTTTGATAAAGGAGGCAAGCATATACAGTGGAGAAAAGACAGCCTCTTCAATAAGTGGTGCTGGGAAAATTGGACAGATACATGTAAAAGTATGAAATTAGAACACTCCCTGACACCATACACAAAAATAAACTCAAAATGGATTAAAAACCTAAGTGTAAGGCCAGACACTAACAAACTCTTAGAGGAAATCATAGGCAGAACACTCTATGACGTAAATCACATCAAGATCTTTTTTGACCCACTTCCTAGAGAAATGGAAATAAAAACACAAATAAACAAATGGGACCTAATGAAACTTAAAAGCTTTTGCACAGCAAAGGAAACCATAAACAAGACCAAAAGACAGCCCTCAGAATGGGAGAAAATATTTGCAAATGAAGCAACTGACAAAGGATTAATCTCCAAGATTTACAAGCAGCTCATGCAGCTCAATAACAAAAAAACAAACAACCCTATCCAAAAATGGGCAGAAGACCTATACAGACATTTCTCCAAAGAAGATATACAGATGGCCAACAGACACATGAAAGAATGCTCAACGTCATTAATCATTAGAGAAATGCAATTCAAAACCACAATGAGATATCAACTCACACCGGTCAGAATGGCCATCATCAAAAAATCTATAAACAATAAATGCTGGAGAGGGTGTGGAGAAGAGGGAACACTCCTGCACTGTTGGTGGGAATGTAAATTGATGCAGCCACTATGGAGAACAGTATGGATGTTCCTTAAAAAACTAAAAATAGAACTACCATACGACCCAGCAATCCCACTACTGGGCATATACCCTGAGAAAACCATATTTCAAAAAGAGTCATGTACCAAAATATTCATTGCAGCTCTATTTACAATAGCCAGGACATGGAAGCAACCTAAGTGTCCATTATCGGATGAATGGATAAAGAAGATGTGGCACATATATACAATGGAATATTACTCAGCCATAAAAAGAAATGAAATGGAGGTATTTGTAGTGAGGTGGATGGAGTTAGAGTCTGTCATACAGAGTGAAGTAAGTCAGAAAGAGAAAAAAAAATACAGTATGCTAACACATATATATGGAATCTAAGGAAAAAAAAAAAAAAAAAGACCATGAAGAACCTAGTGGCAGTGACGGGAATAAAGACACAGACCTACTAGAGAATGGACTTGAGGATATGGGGAGGGGGAGGGGTGAGATGTGACAGGGTGAGAGAGTGGCATGGACATATATACACTACCAAATGTAAAATAGATAGCTAGTGGGAAGCAGCTGCATAGAACAGGGAGATCAGCTCGGTGCTTTGTGACCACCTAGAGGGGTGGGATAGGGAGTGTGGGAGGGAGAGAGATGTAAGAGGGAAATGATATGGGAACATATGTATATGTATAACTGATTCACTTTGTTAGAAAGTAGAAACTAACACACCATTGTAAAGCAATTGTACTCCAATAAAGATGTTTAAAAAAAAAAATACACACACACATACAAATACTTATGTTAATGTGAATATATAGCATATTTGTATATATTTGTATTTGTACATATGTGTGTATACTAATTTTATTTTTACACCTTTGTGAACTAAGCACAAATTAACCCCATTTTATATATTTATAAAATACATATTTTTATAAATTATCCCCATTTACATATTTATATATGGAAGCATATATATGTACATATATATTCTCTGAATAAGAAGTAAACTTATATGTCATATATATAAATACCTCAAATGAACCTATCATATTGTAAAGGCTCAATGAAGGAGCCTAACAATGAAGGTAGCTGTTATTTAATGGTAATCTTATTGTTTACACTCCATAAAAGAAATTATTTTTATTATTATTATTAATAGTCTTGGTCTAAGAATTGACTAGCATTCTTCTATAGGCTGTCCTGTGATCAATGGTAAGTTTTTTCATGGTCATCAAGAGTTAATCAAATTCAGTCTCTCTAGATGCACCATCTTTGACAAGAAAAAAAAAAAAGGGATACAACAGTTTCCCTTGATGAACCCTCAAGAAGAACTGTGTTCACAATGAAGTCTTAGGTAAATTTTGGAGCAGGTAAAAGTCGACATTTTCTGCCTTCCAAATCTCATTTTGCTTCTCAGATTCTCCTTTTGCTTTTCCACCCTCTATGGTCAATGCTCGGTCCTTCCAGTTACCTGGGAAACAGCTTATGTATTTCACCTCCAGTTTCCCCTGCCTCCCTGCCTTGGTCCTTTCTAACTTAAGTTCAGCACTTAAGTCAGCTTTGCTTGGATGCAATTTCTCCTTGTCTTTGATCTACTAATTAGCATGAACAGTTTTTCCACTTAGATGTCAAGGATATATTCGATTCTCACACCACTTACACAGTGCATATTGTCCATTAGGATCTGCACTAAGCACTAGCAAGATGGACTGATTTGAGATGACTTTCCAACACTAACTTCAAGGAGCTTAAAATTTAGTTGAGGAATTATGAAACAAACAAGTTAAACAATTAGGAGAATTTAACAGAACAGAATTGAAAAAAGAGAATTGAAAAGAACAGAAACATGTTAAACTGTTGTGTCTCTAAGATTCTTATGAGAGACAATTGTTTGGTATTCAGGAGACTTCTCCCATTAAAAAACAAAAGAAAAAAATCTAAAACCTATGTTATCAATGTTAATTTGCAATTCAGTGGGAAAAAAACCCTCTATTCAAACATGAAATGTCTATAATCTAACACCTCTGGATAATTTTAAACATACCTAATCAGCATAAAAACTGTTGCTAAGAAAAATGTTAAAATGAAATTTCTAATAACTATAAACTTTGTTAAGGGCTTACAATGTGTTAGCACTTCACTGGAAAATAAGAGAAACAAGGGCTGCTCCTCATAGTAGGGAGACAGCAGGAAACCAGGGACTTATTCACTTCCTTTCTGCGTAAGAATATGAGGAAGATTTTTTCATTTACATAAAGGATGACACTTCTAAGGTCAATCAATCCCCAGGTGCTCAGGACTAGAGAAAAAAGGAAAGAAAGGATTGTCCCTTTGAGGGTGCAGGGATTCAATGCATAAGAACAAGTCATTCATAAGTCAAGTACTCCCCAAGTATGGAACTGCAGGTGAATGTAATAAATAACAATGTCCTCCTCTGTACAGTGAGGGCTTTGAACTGGAGGATTTCTCATTTTCCATTCAGCTCTACTATACTAAGTCTCCTTGTAGGGCATTCTAAGATTGAAATGGTTGGTATGGATCCTTCATGCATTATGAGTTGGGAATAGGGAGCATCAAGAATGATGCCAAATGTTTTCGTGAACAGGAAGGAGAGTACACTGAGTCTTGAGAGGGTCAAGAGCATTTGTCTATGTGCAGAGGAAGCAGCAGGAATTCATGAGAGGGCAACCACAGGAACTAAGACTTGGGGGTACATTCAAGGAAGATTAAAACTGACACAGAAGATCCAAGGGAAATAACAGGAAAAGAGCTTCTGGAGGGGTCCGGAAAAGAAGACAGCTCTGTTTATGGGAGAGCTGCTCACCCTACAAAGTGCTATGGAGTTTGTGCCAACATCATAGAAGTTTCACCCCAAAGGACCCAGCAACGTGATTCCTTCAAATTGAGGGATTTTCAAACACTTTTTTCTCACTCCAATTATGACAGCACTAGGCATCCTGTTGTTAAACAATAACTTTCAAAAAGTGGTAAAATCATGACTTTCATACAGGCGTAAAAATAAACATGTGTTAAAAGTTTTATATAACTCATTATTAATGAGAGAACTCATAAAATATTGCAAACAGTTCAACAGATGTATTTATAGAGCCACAATTTTGAATGAATGCACAAATGGAGGCAAACTGGCCTCTTCCACAGTGAGGGAGGGAAGTCAACTGATAAATCTGCCTGTCTGTAGACAAGAATTATTTTGTATTGTTATCAGCTACAATCCACAGAGTTATAAAATAACTCAAAGACAATGAAAGAATAAGATGAGGTAGCCTGGAAAGGTATAATCTTAAAAATGCATAGTTTCCTTTGAAGCATGATTTTTTTCTCTAGGCAGCTCTGACTATTTTTAATGTAAATTATGTTTATAATGCTGGAACCCCCTCTGAAAAGCCTTGATTTCAATTCTCCATCCATAGACCTAGGTCTCCATTGTAGAATTTATATGCCAAGATAAGAATAGCTAACAGTTTGCAATTATTCAATGAGTTCTCTATTTAAACTATAAATAAATGTCAACACTTTTCAGAGAGTTGTTTGACAGTAAAACAGAGGAGAAAGAAGTATGGTAGATGATAGATTCCATCAGAAATGGAGGAATAGGACAAAGTGGAGAGTGGCAGGAAATGAAGGAAAGAACAACTCTGATGAATTTATGAGGAAGTAATGTCTAATCTGGGACTAGAGAGATGAGCGTCTGACTGGGAATTCAGGAGGTGAGTGGGCTTTAGACAGAGGAGCACGATTTTGAAAGTCCCAGAGTAAATGGGAGTACGGACCAATGGGGAACTCACGTGATGTTGTCTGCATACAGATGTAGCCAAGGAAGGGAAAGATGTAACATGGAAATGAGGCCAAAAAGATTTTTTTAAAACAAACCATATTCAGAACATAGTTATTTCTATTTCTATTTGAATTGTGTTCTCTCTAATGTATAGGGCTGTTGTGTTTTTTTCTTTCTTGAGACTTTATTTTTTAGAGCAGTTTTGTGTTTATAGCAAAGTTGAAAGGGAAGTATTGAGATTGCTCATACACTCCCTGCCTCTGCACATGCATAGCCATTATCAGTATCACTCACCAGAGTGGTATAATTTTTACCAAAGATAAGTCTACATTGACATAACATAATCATCCAAACTCCACAGTTTACCTTAGGGTTTACTCTTGGTGTTGCATATTCTATGGGTTTGGACAAATATATAGTGATATACATCATGCATCATAATATCATACAGAGTATTTTCACTGCCTAAAAACCCACTATGCTCTGACTATTCATTCCCCCCACCCCAGCAACCACTGATCTGTTAATTTCCATACTTTTGCCTTTTCCAGTTCATATAGTTGTAATCATACAGTATGTAGGCTTTTTAGATTGGTTTCTTTCACTTAATAATACACATAATATCTATGTCTTCTCATGGCATGATAGCTTTTTCTTTTTAGTGCTGAATAATATTCCATTATCTGAAGGTACCACAACTTATTTATCCATTCACCTAATAAGGATATTTTGGTTGCTTCCAAATTTTGGCAGTTATGAATAAAGCTGCTATAAACATCCCTGTGCAGGATTTTGTGTGGATGTAAGTTTTCAACTCCTTTGAGTAAATACCAAGAAGCTGGTATTATCGCTGGGTCCCATGATAGGAGTATGTTCAGTTTTATAAGGAACTGCCAAATTGCCTTCCAACATGGCTGTACCATTTTGCATTTCCACCAGCAATGTATGAGAGTTTCTGTTCCTCCACATCCTTACGGGCATTTGGCATTTTCAGTGTTCCAGATTTTAGCCATTCTAATGTGTGTGTACTGGTATCTCATTTTTGTTTTAATTTGCATTTCCCTGATGACATATGACATGGAACATCTTCTCATATGCTTATTTATGGAAGAGATGAAGGGAATCACTGGCATTGAGCATCTATGTGATCCAAAAATAAACATTCAGTGTTGAAATTCAATAATATCATTGAACAAATAAGAATGGAAAAAAAAATCAATTCAATTATGTAACAGAACCTGGCCTGTTACATCTGCTAACAAGATGAAACCCTTAACTATTTGCCTGGAAATTAAGTAAAGGTAAAAAAATAAAATAAAATAAAAAATCATGTTTAGATTTATATTGTCCAGACAATATATTTCTGAATTCAAAAAATGCTAGAATTTGTTTATAATGAAGAAAACTGCAGACCCAAAGGGAATTAATTTGTCTGAAGTCATATATCTGAATGGTGGTATAGTAGGTACTTCCTAGACTTCTATTCTCATACACCCATTCCAAGCCCACTCTGCTACCTAGGGAAACACTGCAATAAAGACGTTTAATCTTTTTGTAGGGGCTCACATAGTCTTTAAAATGTGACTGGACATCTCTAACTCAAGAAATGTTGTGAAGCATTTCCTAAGCACTTTGACTGTTGAACCAATAGAGGATGTAACGTTCCTGAACACAAACATTGGAAAATGTCGTTTTGTGCTATGCTTCCTCTTTATGCAGTCCTATTTGTCCTTCGTTTCTCTCCTGTGTATGTTAATACATGTTGTCGTCTAAGAACAAAGATCATAATAAGAAGTATAATGAATAATGAGTGGTAGCAGCAGTAGATTGATACTCCAAAGAGTAGAGAAGAGAGTAGTAGTGTACAAAAGTAACACTACTGACCCGCACCCATCAGCAGGGATTTTGCTGTGAGTTACTTTCAAGCTAAGCAAACAGCTCTGAGCCTTGAGCAATGGCTGATTAAAGGTAAATAACAGAGATTATGGCAAAAGAAAATAAGACACTCTCTCCTCATCAATTTTTAAAATCAACACATTCTTGGTACCCACGTCTCCTCCATTCTGATTGCTTTTTCTCCTTTAAGTATAAGAATATCAAACACAACTGAAATTATGAAGAATTTATTATATGCCAGACCAAATTTAAAGCACTTCCCATCCACTCAAGCATTTATTTCACAGCACAATCCTATGAATTAAGTGTAAACATTACCATATGTATTATATAGGTGAGGAAACTGCCAGCTGTGGACCTATGATTTAAAAACTGAGAGTCTTGTCCTTATGTGTAATACTCTTGTTCCCAACTAAGTCATCTCCAAACATGTTTCCCTATCAAACCTCCAGAAAAGCAAGCTAAATCTCATTCACACTGAAGATGAGGGGATCATCACTGCCATGAGATTGAAGGTCGAAACCTTAAAGCCATGATGAAGTGAGAAGGCAAAATCAACATTCAGAAACACAAAACAAAGGAGGGGTTTTCTTATTGCTGGAGGTCTGGTGGTAAATGGGATAGAAAGATGCAGGGTTGGAGAGAAGGAGTCAGAGAGGTTTTTTTGCCCCTTAAATAAAACTTCAAATAAAAGAATAAAGTCCCTTTGACACATATAAAAGAATGAAACAGATTCACAGACAATAAAGAACAGATTTTTGTTTGCCAAGGGGGAGGGAAGGGGAGGGAGGGATTGGGAGTTTGAGATTAGCAGATGCAAACTATTATATGTAAAATAGATAAACAACAAGGTCCTACTGTATAGTATAGGGAACTATATTCATATCCTGTGATAAACCATAATGGAAAAGAATATGAAAAATAATGTACATATATGTATAACTGAATCACTTTACTGTACAACAGAAATTAACACAACATTGTAAATAACTATACTTTAATAAAATAAATATTTTAAAAAACGAATGAAAAGTTGTAACAGGAATCCCTGCTCTCTTTAACACCAGTATGCAAACTCAGTTCCACTTACTTTTTTTTGGAATGAAGAAGCCTAGGAGCTGTCAAAGCCAGCAGGAAATGAGAGCACAGTGTTTCCACTTTCTGCACCTAATCATGACACCAAGGCTGAAAGCAAAAGTTCCAGGTACTGTCACTTGTGATCACAGCCATCAGGACCAGAGGAAGGAAGCTGAGACCCCTGATACTGACCAAACTTGAGACAGCAGCTGTTTCACATCTTTAAGACGTGGATGTGGTTGCAAAGCAGTGCTTGGGAGGGAAAGGCAGTCATGGTTCTCTGGTTCACCTCAGATCCCGTGTTGTCCAAGTTGAACCCCTGTCCCTTTCCATTTACCACGCCAGTCTTGACAAAGCTGAATGTTGCTTTCCTCCTGCTTTAACCTGCTTCAGAAATGCTGACCTTGTTAAGACAAAGCCTTCTCACATTTTTTTTGACATTTAATTTTTTTATTCCAGTTGACAGAACAAAGTGTTAGGTACAGACTTAATAGATATCCAAATTAGTCATTCCCAAAATCATTTCTTGCTAATTAGGTAATTATTTTATTTTATATTGATAGGGGGAAGGATAAATGCACTTCAACTACAGGGCAAAAGAAAAAATAGTCAAGTCAATTAATACATAACTTCAATATTCATTTATGAAATAACCAGGACTGAGTGTCCCCTACAACCATCATTCATACCTACTGGGGAATGGAAAATAGGTAAGGAGGGGGTTGGTGTTCAGGCTCTGTTAATTATGTATACCAAGAGCTAGAATGGGGGATCAACAATCTTGGAAAGAGCACATTTCCAAGGGATGGAAGGAGGATCAAACTCTTTTTTGGTTAATTTGTATCTTTCCCTTAGATTTCACATATACTTCTTTTGCTTTTGATTTCTAGGATTTTTTAATGATAATTTTTATACTGTTAAAGTACTAGTTTCCTGTTGTTACTGTAAAAATTTTCCACAAACTATGTGGCTTAAAACAATTTATTATGTTACACTTCTAAAGGTTAGAAGTCTTAAATGGGTCTCATGAGCTAAAATCCAGGTGTCTGCAAAGCCATATTCCTTCTGGAGGCTCTAAGGTAAAATTCACTTCCTTGCTTGGAAAAGGCAAGCTTCCAGAGGTCACTTACATTCCGTTGATCAGGGCCCTTCCTCTGTCTCTAAACCCATCACTCTAACCTCTGTTTCCATCATCAAATCTCCTCCTTGACTGGAACCTCCTGCCCTCCTCTTAAAAATACACGTGATTCTGTTGAGCTCACCCAGATAATCCAGGGTAATCTCCCATCTCAAGATCCTTAACTTTATCACATCTGAAAAGTCCCTTTTGCCATTTAATGTAACATACTTACAGATTCTGGGGAATAGGACAAGGACAACTTTGGGGAACCGTTATTTTGCTTATCGCAGTGACTTTCCTTCAGTTAGCCCAAGAACTTGCTCACCTATTTTATACACTGATGCTCTTCTATCCATCTTTTCCTTCCTCTGCTCAGCTCTGTATCACAAGGAAATTATACTTCCAAGTTACCGTGTTCTTCGAGTTTCAGGTAAATTTAATTATGAAATGGGAGGCAATGATGCAAGATTAAAGAGCTTGGGAGAGGGAGAAACAAGGGTATTTCTCCCCCTCTGTTTCCTGTGAGTGTTCTGGTATTGCACATCCTTTATCTCCAGCCCCTGTACTCAGATGTCATTATCAACCTCCATCGTTTACTAGATGATCCTATTGTCCCTCTTGCTCTAAGATTAATGGCAGCTTCTTGACAATTGATAATGTCTGAGTTTTATCCCATCCCCAGTATGGTTTCTTAGCTCTGTCGTACCTATAATAACCTTGAGTTAAAGTTAGTCTGTCTAAAAGACCTAGAGTAGTTTCTGTTTTATGAACCAAACCATGATTTGTATACCAACCTAGGATGAGCTGCAATTGGTGAATTTACCCATGGATTAATTAGCTCTGAGATGGTGGCCACAGTGATTCTGCCCCCCAGGGTAGGAAACATCATGCTGCCAATGCATAGAAGAAGCAGATGGCAAGGCTTGGACTCCATGGCATTTATACTTGACTCTTCATTACATATCTCTACTACCCATGAAATTAACATGCTGTAGTTTGATCTCCTATGTCACATTGTCTGAAGTTTGCAAGGCGACCCTGAATCATACAGCTAGTTTGACAGCAGCGTTTAAATGAGAGCACTTCAACTGGTGGCCAGGTAGGAGGTTTCCTTGCTCATATCCATGAGATCTGAATGAGTCCATCTACTTTTTCAATATCACTTCAGTTGTAAAAGAAATAGGGATTATTTTGAATGAATAAAAAAAGGCCCACTTGGAATCTAAAAGCATATTTTTCATTAGATTTAATGTCAAGATCTTCCAAGGCAAGGCAAAATAGCCAATGAGGTACATGATTAGACAACATTCTCAACATGGGGAGACAGTTCTAAATTAATCGTGACTTTCTGGCCCAATTTCCCTCTCTCCTGGCACTCAGACTCCTTCTTTGAAGCCTTGTAATGAGATATTTTGTAGAGGTAGACTTCAAGAAGAATGGATTCCTCTAGTTAATAGATCTTCCTTCAGCCAAACAGTCAAATGTGGCACAAGCTAGGATTAGGAGTACTGAACTTTCCATGACCCGTTTTACATCATCAGCATAATTAAGGACCATGGTGGAAACATAACCTCTGTCTACCAAAGTACCATCAAAAGATGTTACCTTTCCACGAAGACGTTGTAAACCTGCCTAAAACTGTCATTTGCCAAATGTAAGCTGGTGAGTACATTTGGCAAATGAAAAGCCCTCAGTGACTACAAAAAATATATTACAAGTAAGAAATTATGAAGATAAAGTTTCACACCAATTCTAGGTTCTTAGATACCTAGCCATAATGAAGGAGGAGGAGGAGATGGAGGAAGGGGTGGAGGAGGAGGTAGAAGAGGAGGAGGAAGAAAAGTAAGACACATATAAACAAAATTGGTCACTCACTTGGAATTCATATAATTGCTTTACTTTTCTTCCTGACCCCACAGCTTATAAACAATAATTATGGTAGAAAATTTTTCTCTCTCTCTGAAGGACCACATTTTACATTTAATATTGAGAAATCATTTAAATGATTTTTAAAAATTAAAAATTGGAAGAGACCTTCAAGATGGTAGAGGAGTAAGACATGGAGATCAACTTCCTCCCCAAAGATACATCAGAAATACATCTACATGTGGAACCACTCTTACAGAACACATACTGAACGCTGGCAGAAGACCTCAGACTGCCCAAAATATGCCCTCAGGTGACCTACATGCAGAGGTGTGGCCAGACCCAAAGTTGAACCCCAGGAGCTGTGGGAAAAAAGAAGAGAAAGGGAAATTTCTCCAAGCAGCCTCAGGAGCAGCGGATTACATCTCCACAATCAACTTGATGTAGCATGCATCTGTGGAATACCTGAAGAGACAATGAATCATCCCAAAATTGAGGCGGTGGACTTTGGGAGCAACTGCAGACTTGAGGTTTGCTTTCTGCATCTAATTTGTTTCTGGTCTTATGTTTATATTACTGTAGTATTTAGAGTTTACTATCACTGGTAGATTTGTTTATAGATTTGGTTGCTCGCTTCCTTTTTTTTTCAATGTATAGATTTTTTTCCCCTTTTTCTCGTTTTGTGAGTGTGTATCTGTATGCTTCTTTGCGTGATTTTGTCTGTATAGCTTTCCTTTTACCATTTGCCCTAGGGTTCTGTCTGTCCCATTTTTCTTTGTTTTTTTTGTTTGTTTTTAGTATAGTTCTTAGCTCTTGTTATCATTGGTGGATTTGTCTTTTTGGTTTGGTTGATCTCTCTTTTTTTTTTATTATATTTTAACTTTTTAAATTTTTTAATAATTCAAATTTTTTTTATTTTAATAACTTTTATTTTATTTTATTTTATTTTATTTTATTTTATTTTATTTTATGTATTTCTTTTTTCTCCCATTTCTTCTGAGCCATGCAGCTGACAGAGTCTTCGTGCTCCAGCCAGGTGTCAGGCCTGTGCTTCTAAGGTGGGAGAGCCGAGTTCAGGACATTGGTCCACCAGAGACCTCCTGGCTCCACAGAATATCAAACGGAGCTGGAGGAATCAGGCTCTGGAATGTCAGACTATACTACAAAGCTACAGTAATCAAGACAGTATGGTACTGGCAAAAAAACAGAAATATGGATCAGTGGAACAGGATAGAAAGCCCAGAGATAAACCCACGCACATATGGTCACCTTATCTTTGATAAAGGAAGCAAGAGTATACAATGGAGAAAAGACAGCTTCTTCAATAAGTGATGCAGGCAAAACTGGACAGCAACATGTAAAAGAATGAAATTAAAACACTCCCTAACACCATACACAAAAATAAACTCAAAATGAATTGAAGACCTAAATATAAGGTCAGACACTACAAAACTCTTAGAGGAAAACATAGGCAGAACACTCTATGGCATAAATCACAGCAAGATCCTTTTTGACCCACCTCCTAGAGAAATGGAAATAAAAACAAAAATAAACAAATGGGACCTAATGAAACTTAAAACCTTTTGCACAACAAAGGAAAACATAAACAAGATGAACAGACAACCCTCAGAATGGGAGAAAATATTTGCAAATGAAGCAACTGACAGGATTAATCTCCAAAATTTACAAGCAGCTCAATATCAAAAAAGCAAACAACCCAATCCAAAACTGGGCAAAAGACCTAAATAGACATTTCTCCAAAGAAGATATACAGATTGCCAAGAAACATATGAAAGGATGCTCAACATCACTAATCATTAGAGAAATGCACATCAAAACTACAATGAAATATCACCTCACACTGGTCAGAATGGCCATCATCAAAAAATCTACAAACAATAAATGCTGGAGAGGGTGTGGAGAAAAGGGTACCCTCTTGTACTGTTGGTGGGAATGTAAATTGATACAGCCATTATAGAGAACACTATGGAAGTTCCTTAAAAAGCTAAAAGTAGAACTACCAAACGAGCCAACAATCCCACTACTGGGCATATACCCTGAGAAAACCATAATTCAAAAAGAGTCCTGTTCCACAATGTTCATTGCAGCTCTATTTACAATAGCCAGGACATGGAAGCAACCTAAGTGTCCATCAACAGATGAATAGATAAAGTAGATGTGGCACATATATACAATGCAATATTACTCAACCATAAAAAGAAACAAAATTGAGTTATTTGTAGTGAGGTGGATGGACATAGAGTCTGTCATACAGAGTGAATTAAGTCAGAAAGAGAAAAGCAAATACCATATGCTAACACATATATATGGAATCTAAAAAAAAAAAAAAATATGGCTTTGAAGAACCTAGGGTCAAGACAGGAACAAAGACGCAGACATAGAGAATGGACTTGAGGACACGGAGGGAGGAAGGGTAATCTGGGATGAAGGCAGAGAGTGGCATGGACGTATATACACTACCAAATGTAAAATAGATAGCTAGTGGGAAGCAGCTGTATAGCACAGAGAGATCAGCTCGGTGCTTTGTGCCCACCTAGTGGGGTGGGATAGGGAAGGGGGGAGAGGGAGATGCAAGAGGGAGGAGATATAGGGATATGTGTATATGTATAGCTGATTCACTTTGTTGTAAAGCAGAAACTAACACACGATTGTAAAGCAATTATACTCCAATAAAGATGTTAAAAAATTAAAAATTAACAAATCAGAAATTAAAATATTGGCTCTATTTGAAGAGTTATATTATTAGTTACAGTGGGAAAAAAATGATTATAAAGGTTCTCTTTGAACACTTTCATTTTTATAGACGAGGAAACTACCATAGCAAGGTGATCTGATTGGTTCACGGTTACCCAATACACATGGTAAAGCTTGAGGAAGGCTGGGATTCATACTGCACTCATCTAAATCTTCTTGCTGTAGTCTTTTCACTATACAAAGATTTAAAGTATGATTCCGTATACAGATTTCTACTTTCAAATAAGAAAAACTAGGGAAATTTTGTTGCTATTGTCCCAAATAAAGTAAACAAACTGGATGGATTTGAGAGGCACAAAAGAAAATCAAGTTACCTGTGAATTTGTGACAGATGGACTTTATTTCTTCTAGCCACAGTAATGAATCCTCCAACTTAACTTCACCCTTGGGCAATTACCCACGAGCATCACAACAGTGAGCAGAATAGTGTTAAGGAAAGTTGAACAAAGAATATTCCATGTTCTGATTGATTTAAAGAGAGCCATACAACTGGAGCTGAAGGGAATGAATGGCTCCATTGCTGCATTCATGTCCCAGGACACTGTAAACCCTTCTCAGCCAGGTATCTTTAAGACCTGACTCAAGTATGTGAAAATCGAAAAAATGTTGATCTTATATTTAAGGATAAGAAGTTATAGGGTTACTGTGTATCTAGAACACAGTAGGCACTTGAAAATTATTTGTTGATTTAATTTACAAAATAGTTTATAATCTTATGATTATTAGAATTTTTATTGCTATAAAAATCATTTTATTTCATTGGTCTTCATGTTTTAAATTTCTATCATTTGCACTAAATAAAGCATTTTAATTATAGAAAAACTAAAAATATAACTTAAAAAAAGGAAACAACTCTTAAACCTACTAACCAAAGATAACCATTAACATTTTGTTACATATCCTGTCTAGGTCCTATTCTCTTTTGGTACCAAACTATTTTTTTTGTAAATAATCTTATATGTATATTTGAAGGTCTTGTAGGAAATCATTTAAAGAAACAAGGCAAATTTTCTCTCATTATTTCTCCTAAAAAATTGCCAATTATTCTTGTTTCATTTTTCAGAAGTGTTTATAATATTTTTTCCAATTTCTAAAATAATGACATCGAAATATAGTTGAGAAATGTAATAAATTTATAAATTAATTTGAAAGATAAGTAAATGTTTAAAATATGGAACCATTCCTTGAGGGAATGTGTTATTGAAACAAAAGATGTAGTTGTTGGTTTGTCTATATTTCTAAAGAGTTTCCTACAAGTAAAAAAAAAAAACATAAAGAAGATGTGGTACACGTATACAATGGAATATTGCTCAGCCATAAAAAGGAACGAAACTGGGCCATTTGTAGAGACGTGGATGAATCTAGAGACTGTCATACAGAGTGAAGTACGTCAGAAAGAGAAAAACGAATATCATATATTAACGCATATTCGTGGAACCTAGAAAAATGGTACAGATGAACCAGTTTGCAGGGCAGAAACTGAGACACAGATGTAGAGAACAAATGTATGGACACCAAGGGGGGAAAGCGGTTGGGGGTTGGGGTGGGGGTGTGATGAATTGAGAGATTGGGATTGACAATATATACACTAATATGTATAAAATGGGCAACTAATAAGAATCTGCTGCATAAAAAAATAAATTAAATTAAATTA
The DNA here is from genome assembly GCF_965194825.1 of Balaenoptera physalus. Classification (NCBI taxonomy): domain Eukaryota; kingdom Metazoa; phylum Chordata; class Mammalia; order Artiodactyla; family Balaenopteridae; genus Balaenoptera; species Balaenoptera physalus. The sequence continues at coordinate 21,417,678 of NC_138894.1, forward strand.
AAAAAAGAAAAAATATAGGCAAGAAAACACATAGTTGGCATGTATTTTATTTGTCATACATACACTGATTTAATTATATATATATACTGATTTATATATAATAAAATCAGCATATGTATATATACATGTATATATTAAAAGTATATATATATAAACGTTTATAACTTTATATATATATAAACGTTTGCATATATAAGTGTATATATACAAACGTTTATATATATGTTTATATATATAAACGTTTGTATATATACTCATATATGTGTGTTTGTATGTATGTATATATATATATATATATATATATATATATATATATATAAACTTTTTGCTTCCAAGCAAACTTATTTGTGTAATGACCAAGAACCCCCACTGGTTGGGCACTTTCTGACAGTTCAACAAAAGAATGTGTCTATGCTGAACTTGATCTCACCCATAGAGAATATGCCATGAAAACATTCCACTTAATACTTGTCTGTTTTTGCCACCACGTTGATTAAGAGGCACCAAGTAATTCATTAAAGAAACATGCTAACTTTTAGGTTACCAAAAATTCCTATTGCCACAAAAGTGATGAGAAGCTCAATATCTTCTAATTTTCACTACGTGATGTTTAGTAATGCATCTATTGGGCATGTAATGTAAACAATTAGAAGGTTAGAATTTGTCAATCAGTGGTGAAAGAAAGAGGAAGCAGCATCAAAGTTATCAATAAGATAATAATCAAAATTATCATCTGCCCCTTGCTTGGGTCAGAGCCTGTGGTTAAGGGATCCAGTCCAAATTAAGTATTTTAACAATTTCTTTCCTTCAAGTCATGTACTTATTCCTACTGTTAGGTGTTTTTGAAAGCAAAAACAATCCATAACTTGTATACATAATTAAATGGAAGAAATTTATTATTCTTAAACAAAAGAATGCTTTCTTTTCCCCCCAAGTGTGATAGCTTTTGGTGGTACACTCTCTTCCTGCCATTTGCCCTATAGTTATAGATATATCTTGCATTTGACCCAGAATGTGCTCAAGACTGTATTATTTCTAAACTGGTGCTGTGATAAGGACAAAATACTTGGATGTATACTCCCTGGCTCTGATGATTCTAACAGTTTCTTTGTTTAGGTCAGCTATACATAGAGCTAGAAGAATGTTACTTGAAAAGAAAGAAATCTGACTTTTTTTTTTCAACTAAGTAAGAAATTGCTCCTATAATTACTTAAAAACAAGGAAGATGAGGTCAAGTCTACTAGTGCTCAGATTTTAAGCTTCAGGAAAATTCTAGAACTGGCTGCTGCTTTTTAAACAACAATGGACATCCAAAGCAAACATCTCAGTCTAGAGTTAAGATCATCAAACAATGTAGAAAATTCAGGGTAAAAATACATACAGTTTTTTCTTGCTGAGCCATTTATTCTACATTTATTTGGCCTGTGGACCAACCAGGCCATATTTCTAAATATAAAAGTAGGATGGAAGTAGGGAGATAAGCCTTTTTGTTCTCGTTTCCATAAGGATTCTCTCAAATATATCTCTGCTCATTTATTTCCTTCGCCATTGGGGAGGTGAAGGATATTTCTGATTGATAAATTTGGTGAATGCTATTTGGCATGCTTAATGCAATTCAGCCCTTCTTACTGGGTGGAGTTAACCTCAGACAGGGATTATTTTTGACTGTTTCTACAGGGCCAATCTTATCTGTGGGCTTTGGGTACCTATGTGTCCTTTGAAAAATCTGCCTATTCCTGGAGTTCAAGTAAATGGCCCATTTGGCTGTCACATCAAGATACTTCTTCCTTAGCCTTTCTAAAGAATAAAACTGATCTTTAATATCTTAGCTCTTTTACTCTTTGCCCTTCCTCTCAATATGTTCAGAATCCAGAAAAGGAAAAGGAAAAAGGAACCCAGGCTATTTTTGAACTCCAACAAGGGATGTGCCACACTAGTCATTAAAAATGTTAATATCAAGGAATACTCTGAGAGCATTAAGTCTTATACCCTGAGCCAGCAAGCATGTACAGGCTGAACATAGGATATAGACATTGCCAAGAGCTAAACCCACAGACACCATGGTCCCTTCTGGTACATATTAAGTCTCATTTCCCACCATCTCAACAGTTAGGAATTTTGTCACCCTCCCTACAGCATGACTCAAATGGAGAATAAAGAGTTTAGACAACTCATTTTCTGACCAGTTTATCTATCAGCTAATGACCAGATCAACCCTGTAGATTGTCAGGAAACTTTAAAACCATTGCCAAATATTTGAGTTTAGTTCTAATTTGAGATAATCAGATTACATTAATCATTATTTTATTTAGAATCCAGTTTCATTTCCCTTCTATGTCATTCAAAATCAATTAGGATCAATCAAAGCTTAAAAATCCAACAGAAATCCTCAAACATGTTCTGTTTTTAGGGATTCACATTTTTATAAGTCAAATTTCCATTATAATCAACTGTCTCTCAATTGTTTTGTTTTTAATGATTTTAATTTTCTCTTTATACATGAATTTTTCAGAATTGTTTATTTTAGTAAAGACATGACTTTCTCTATAAGTGAGTTTCCACCCATAGAAAATAATCTGTTGGTTAAGTATTTGGTCAGTAACATTAAAAATGAAACCATGAAAACAAGATCTGGGTTAAAAGCAAACTCCAAATAACCCAAGAAATTATGGTAGAAACAGTAACTCCTACTATGATAAGAATTTTTAGTACAAATATTTACATGATCCTTTCTAAACATCAGGCTTTCAGCTAATTCATAATTTGCAAGAGCTTCATGCAAAAGCCATACAATGCTTATAATTTTTTTAAATGCTGATAAAAATTTCATTACTTGTAATGAAATAGTAATTTCATTACTATATTCTTGTATAGAAAGACTTGGTAGGCCAAAAGTGTCAATCATCTCTAAGTCATTCTAAAAATTTACATAATCCAAATAAAAATACTAATACTTTTTGGTAACTGGAAAAGTAATCCTGAAGTACATATGAAAATAAGCAAATATAACTTAGAAAATTAATGTATCAAAATATAATCAAATCTATTGTAAAATAATTAAGGCAATGTAATACTGGTACATAAATAGACCAACTAATCAATGCAACTAGAAAATCTAGAAGTAATGCCCCCAAGTATGTTGGATTTTAGTGAAGATTATATGAGTAATTTTTCAGTTCTTATTGAGGTAACTTGGTAGCCATCTGGAAAAAATAGATTATTGCCTCACATCTAAAACCAAAATAAATTCTAAATAAATTTTAGAGTTTAATGAATAAAAACAACAACAAAACAAAATAAAACACAATAGTATAGGAAACAAATATGTATATATAGCTTATAGCAAATAAGGCATAAATGAAAGATGTTTAATCTCTTAATAAAAGTATAAGAAAACATCTGAGAGTTTTTTTTCACCTATTACATTGAAAATGTTCAAAATGCTTGATATTCACGGTGAAGGTAAGGGAAAAGCTACATTCATAAAATACACTCAGAAAAAATGTGTTTTTCCCACACCTTAACCAAGAGTGAAGGTGTGGGAAAAAATCCACTCATATTATTTTCCCTAACAACAACAAAATAATGATTTATTTGTAAAACAGCCCAGTCCCCATCACTTCAGTACGGCATAGGCATAGAAAAGAGTCACATGGTAAGCATCATTTAGTCCAAGGCAGAGCTCCATGCCTCCCAAAACAGCAAGTCCACCTTCCCCAGAGACTCAGGCTCAGAGCCAAACTGAACACACAAAGCAGCAAGCCCAGAAAGAAGTCTACCCCAAGCCTCAGCATGTTTCCCCCACAAAGCTTCAAGCTTCCTAACTGCAGCCTTCTACACCATCCACTCACAATGAGGCCAACTTCCAGGCTCTGAGCCACCCGGGATCTTCTTTTTATGAATGGGAATGTGGGATTGTAACTTGGTCTAACATAATGGAGAACATTTCACCAATATATCAGTATTAAAAATGCACATATTCTTTGATCTATAATTCCTTGTATTTTACTATATCGTATGGAGAAATAATATATATATAACAAACATTCATATAAGATTATTCGTTGTGATTTTGTTCATAATATCAAAGGATAACATATGCTAAAGGTTGGGCTCTGTGATATTTTTATGGTGTGACCGAGTTCTGTAAACCCAAATTACTAAAGAATAGATTGAATACATTATCTTTTTGAAAAGTAGTAAATAATTTGCCTTAATATTTTAAACTTTTACCTTGGTGCAGAAGCATGGTGTTTCATGTGATAGCTGTCAGAGGGGGAAATTTCCTCTTTTATCCCTCTTGAGTTCTTGTGCAGGGACCAATTATAAAATCATGAAATTGACACAAAACAGATTAACAGGAGAAAAAGAAACAAATTTTAACTTTTGCTCATGAAGATCTCAAAGCTAGGACCTAAGAAGTGGCCATAGCAGGCAGCATGTATACTTTTTAGACAAAGAAACAATGAATTTATGAGGAATTTGACAGGAATAAGAAACTTAGACTTTGGGTACCCAATAGTGAAGAATTTAAATAGGGTTTGGGTGGGGTAGTAAAATAAAGAAGTAACATGGTTTGTTTATACAGGCTTCTCAGACCCCCAAATTTTCTATCTCTGGTGATAAGGGTGTCCTTCTACCTCCAGATGCCAGGAGGGCACCTTTCATGTGAGAGATTTATTTCCTGCCTTCAGGGAGACAGAGAGAAGGGTCAACATGTCCCTCTTGCATCCTCTCTTTCTTAAGTAACTTTAATTCAAAATAATCAATATGCCATCGAGGGACATTTGGGGGCAGCCTTCCCTGGACCCCAACATAATTAAGATACTTAGACCTCCCTGACTCTTCTCAAATTAGTTTTAACCTCACAGACTGTTCTCTTGCGTGGAGTCATTAGTTCCTATCCCAATGATCTGAAGAAAGTTAGCTTCTATTTAATCGTGTGTTCTAGAAAGGTGAATGCACTGAGTTATTTACATGTTGGGAAACTTTTAGTGTACTATTTTCCAAAATGTAGCCTACGGAACTTTAATCCTTCAGGATACTTTGAGAAAAGAGGCTACCTGAGTAAAATAAAGTATGATATCTATTGCATAAACCTCCTCTTGAGTTCAATTGGACACATTTACACATTAAAGGCTTTGAGAAGTTCTATAATAAAGAAACAAATTTAATCATGTTTAATTTAGTCCTTTCTAAAGTTATCTGGTGACAGAACCTTCTTTTTCTTGGTAAAAATAAATTTAATAATCTATGTAACATACTCTTTGGAAAACCTGCTTAGTCTGTCAGATTTGACTTCAGAGTCCTCATGATGATAAGGTGAAGAATGTGTGGATTCAGAAGCAGGAGAGCATGAGAGGTGCAGTACTGGAAGTGATATCCAGAGTCAGTGACTTTTGGGTGATGATGGGGTGGGGAAGGGAGGACCCGGAGCATGAAAAGGATATTAGTAAACCATGGGATATTCAGGGAGGAGAGAGAAAGTGCAAAGAAAATACTAATTCCTAACTTCACATTTTATCTACTTATTTAGTTTACTACTTCAGAACTGATGGGGACAACCACCTCATGGGGACAGTAGGCACAATGCTTTAGGGTAGTCAAAGGGTCTTCCACCTGCTCTGTGAGAGATTCTGTCAAATCTCCCACATCACTGTGGAGGTGCTAATCAGGTGCTGAATTTGGGCTTGCATGGTGATTGTCTGGTCCGAACTCCATTCCTTTTATCTACTTCTTAAGGATTACACAATCACAGACTGTCAGAGCTGGAAGGACCAGTAAAGATCATCACATGTAATATCTCACTTTTATAAAAGTAAGGAAATTACAAATGGAGAATAAGGACAAGTTTGTCCCAGGGCACCCAGTGAGTTAATGTTGGAGCCACAACTTGTTAAGAATGCAAATTGAATCAGAAGACTGGATTCAAATATAGGGTGTGACTTTTATTAGCCTTGTAAGGTTAGGCAAGTTACTATTCACTGAGCTTTAGGTTTCCTCAAAATTTTTTCAAAAGCAGTGAATGAGATAAAGTGGGAAAAATGGATAGCACATTGTTGGCAGAGAGTGAACAATAAATGGCAGCTAAGAGTAGTGGTAATTATTATGAGCGGCAACAAAGGAGAAAGGAAACATGCAAATTGCAAGTTCAAATTGAAAAGCCAGGAGGTCCTCAATCTCTATTTTGTCTCCTTGCTTCATTTATTTGAGTCACTATCCATATTAGTCAGAGTTCTCCAGAGAAACAGAACCAATAGACATGAGTAATGTATTGTGTATTATGTGTGTATGTTTATCTATGTCTATATCTATATATAGGGGTGGGGGAGAGTGACAGAGACAGAAACCCAGAGAGAGAGAGACAGAAAGAGAATGAGATAGAGAGAGAGAGTGGTTATAAAGCATTGTCTCACAAGATTATGGAGGCTGACAAGTTGCAAGGTCTGCAGAGTGAGATGTAAACATGGAACCCCAGGAGATTCAATGGTGTAGTTCCAGGCTCAGTCCAGAGGCTCGAGAAATAGGATAACCAGTAGTTCCCACCTGAAGGCCAGCAGTCTCGAGACACTGGAAGAGACAATATTTCACTTGAAGTCCAAAGGCATGGAAAAGCCATGGTCCCAGTTCGAAGCCAGTCAGACAAGAGGAATTATCTCTTTCTCAGGAGAGGGTCAGGATTTTTGCTATATTCAGGCCTTCTACTGATTGGATGAAGCCCATCCACATTAGGGAAGGCAATAAGCTTCATTCACCCTAAAGATTTAAATGTTAACCTCTTCCATAAACACTCTCATGGAAACAACCAGAATAATGTTTAATCAAATATCTGGGCACACTGTCTGTGGCCCAGTCAGGTTGATACATAAAATTAACCATCACACAATGTCTCAATTTATAAGTGAGATAGTATAGTAACAGTTCTCATATGCCCCATCACAAATCATGAAAAGTACTGCTTACTTATTCATTCTTTCATCCACCCATCCTTCCATCTATCTCTCCATTCACACATCAGTTAACAAAATTTACTGACCATCTGTCAGTTTTAGGCATTGTACTGGCCCCTTGATTCAGTGTTTTAGCAACAAAACAGAGAAAGTGAAATAGGCTTTTCATAGCCCATTTCAAGGATTTGAAAACAACTTGAGGTAACCAAGGGGAGGAATTACTTGGGAACATTTCTTAGGTATGCCATAAGGAACAGAAAAATAATTATTGGGCTTGAAGAAAGCCTAAAAGTTCATTTATCTCTACTCCTCTCTCTAAGGCTGTTATACCGCAAGACAAAGAAATTCAATATAATACTTTGTGAAAACAAACCTGTGCAGAATGCCTTTGAAATGAACACTGACTTCCATATCTCGGTCATTTTCATGGTGTCAATCCTACATATTCTCTCCCAGGTATTTTCTCCTGAACATTTATATTATGGTGCATAATTAAAAAATGCAATTTTGGTGTTGTAGGAGTATGTAAATTTTAATCATTTGTGCATACAGACGGCTATTTCTTGAGTTCACCTTGAATCTCACTCACACACTGTGAATAATATTTTGTTTTGGAAAATGAATGAGCACATGTAAACCTGGTGTTAATAATATATATTTTAAAAACTATGCCTTAATTAGAATCATATCATTTTTACATCTGCTATGTGTCTGCCTCACGTCTTGGTGGGTTGAACTGTAGAAAGTAGGAAGCTCTGGAATTGATCCCTGTGAGTCAATTATGGTAAGAGATGACTTTTGTTATCTCTTATCTGGAATTCAGCAACGACATCTCTGCTTTGTCAGCTGGCTCTTTGATGGGTCTTATCAACATTGGTAGTTAGAGGGAGGTTCAGGGATGGAAGAGTGACTGCTTCTTCCTGTTTGATTCTTCTTTGCTTTCTGTCCCTGTCGGTTTAACCTGAAAATGCTTTGTTACCCCAATAGCAGCAGTTCCTTCCCATCATAGCAAATGAACTCAATTTGCAGGGTTTTTTTTTCTTTACTTTTTTCATTTATGTATATATTTTTAATAAAATATTGTATATACTAAAGTTGTATAATATGATTGTTTGATATACATACACATAGTGAAATGATTACTACAATCAAGCTAATTAACATAACATCATTTTACATTGATACTATTTTTTTGTTTGATAGTTACTCTCAGCATATTTCCACTGTTCAATACAATATTATTAAGTATAGTCATTATGCCTAGACATTAGATCCCTACATAACTTCAACTTTGTTTCCTTTGACCAACATCTCCCCATCTTCCCTGTCCCAGTCCCTGTTGACCACCATTCTACCCTCTGCTTCTATGAGTTTGATTTTTTTTTTTTTTTTTTAGATTCTACATATAAGTGATACTCCATGCAGTATTTGTCTTTCTCTGACTTACTTCATGAAGTATAATGTCTTCCATATTGATACATGCTCTCATAGAAGGCAAGATTTCCTTCTTTTTCATGGCTAAATAATATAATAATTATATAGATAATGTATTCTTTATCCATTTACCAATCAATGGAAACTTGGGTTGTTTCCATATCTTGACTACTGTGAATAATGCTCCAATGAACATGAGAGTGAAGATATCGCTCCAAGATCCTAATTTCACTGTCTTTGGGTATATACCCAACAGTGGGATTGCTGGATCATATGGTAGTTCTATTTTTAATTTTTTGAGAAACTTTTGTACTGTATTCCATATTGGCTGTATCAATTTACATCCCCATCTTTTCTCTACATCCTTACAAACACGTGTTATCTTTTGTCTCTTTTATAATAGCCATTCTCACAGGCATGAAGTGGTATCTCATTGTGGTTTTGATTTGCACTTCCCTAATAATTAGCAATATTGAACATTTTTCCATGTCCTTGTTGGCCATTAAAGTCTCCTTTGAAAAATGTCTATTCATGTCCTTTGCCCATTTTTTAATCGGGTTATTTGTTTTCTTACTATTGAGCTGTTTGAGTTCCTTATGTATTTGACACATTAACCCATTATCAAGTATATGTCTTACAAATACTTCCTCCCAGTCTGTAGGTTGTCTTTTCACTCTTTTGATTGCAGAAGCATTTTAGTTCGATGCAATCCCATTTGTCTATTTTTGCTTTTGTCGCCTGTGATTTGGGGATCAGATCCAATATCAAGAAGATTTTTCCCTATGTTTTCTTCTAATAGTTTTATGGTTTTGGTTCATATATTTAAGCTTTTAATTCATTTAGAGTGCTTTTGTACATGGAGTGAGATAAGGGTACAATATCATTCTTCTGCATATGAAAGATCAGTTTTCTCAATACCATTTATTGAAGAGACTATCTTTTCCTCATTTTGTGTTCTTGGCAACTTTTGTTGAAAATCAACTGACCATATATGTTTGGATTTATTTCTGGACTCTCAATTCTGTTCCACTGGTCTGTGTCTATTTTAATGCCATTGTTATGCTGTTTTGATGACTATAGCTCTGTAGTATATTTTGAAATAAGGTAATGTGATACTGCCAACTTGTTATTTTCTTTTTGCTCAAGATTGCTTTGGCTATTCATGGTCTTTTGTGGTTCCATATGAATTTCAGGGTTTTTTTTTCTATTTTTGTGGAAAATGCCATCAGAATTTTGATAGAGAGTACATCGAATCTGAGATCACTTTTTTTGATTACTTTTTGTAGTATGGACATTTCAACAATATTACTTCTTCCACTCCATGAACACAGGATATCTTTCCATTTATTTGTGTCTCCAATTTCTTTCATAACTTTTACAATTTTAAGTTTACAGATCTTTCATCTTGATATATTTATCCCTAAATATTTTATTTTTTCTTTATTGATGTTATGGTAGATGGGATGGGATAGTGTTTTTTGTTTGTTTTTTTGTTTTTTTTTCTTCTGGGTAGTCTGTTGCTAATGTGTAGAAATGCAATTGATTTCTGTATGTTAATTTTGTATCCTGCAACTTTACAATTCATTTATTATTTCTAATAGTTTTCTTGGTAGAGTCTTCAGAGTTTTCTGTATATAAAATCATATCACCTGCAAACAGACAATTTTACTTCTTCCTTTCTAATTTGGTTGGCTGTTATTTCTTCTCCTTGGCTAATTGCTCTATCTAGGACTTCCAATACTATATTGATTAGAAGCAGAGAGAGTGGGCATTCTTGTCTCCTACCTGATCTTCAAAGAAGAACTTGAACCTTTTCACCACTGAGTCTGATGTTAGTTGTGACTTGTCATATATGGCCTTTAATATGGTACATCTTTCAACATTTAATTGTTGAGAGTTTTTATCATGAAACAGTGTTGAATTTCATCAAATTCTTTTTCTGCATTTATTGAGATGATCATGACTTCTGTCATCCATTTTGTTAACATGATGTATCATATTTATTAACTTACGTATGCATCCCAGAGATAAATTCCACTTGATTGTGTTATATAATCCTTTTACTGTGCTGTTGAATTTCATTGGCTAGTATTTATTCAGGATTTTTGCATCTATGTTCATCAGGGATATAGGCCTGTAATTTTCTTTTCTTGTAGTATCCGTTTCTGACTTTGGTATCACAGTAATGCTGACCTCATAAAATGAGTTTGGGAGTGTTCCCTTCTCTTTAAATTTGTAGAAGAATTTGAAAAAGATTGGTATTAATTCTTATTTAAATGTTTGATAGAATTGACCTGTGAAGTTGTCAGGTCCTAGGCTTTTATTGATGAGAGGTCAGTTTGCAATTTTTCAGACACTATCCAATTAACATCATTGTGCTCACCTCAGAGACATTAGCACCTCAAGCCAGTATGTCCTCCTCAGAGATATGAATCCCAACCTCATGGGGTCCCTTCTCCAAGATCAGAGATGCCAACCCCAGATGAGCAGCACCCCATCCTCTGTTGTCTGAGTTTCAGCTATTAAGCTTCTAAGTTTTAATAATCCTAGTATCTCCCCTTTGTTATCTCACCCTTAGTGATGGAAGCTGTGCCCTATAGCTGCTACTTCCTTGATACCTTAGATGTCCTCATGTTGCCTTTTTAGTTACCTAGCTAACAACTGTCTACCTAATTAAGAATTATTTATGTTAAATTCTCTCCATTAAAATAATGTGTGTGTTTTTTATCTCCTGAGTGGATCCTGACTAATGCTTTAATCATCTGGAAGAACTAACCTGGCATTAGGACTCAGAATGTTCTACCTTGATCTTAAGTGGTAAAAGTTATGGACCTGTATATCTTACCAGGATGGCACTCACAGGGAAACACAGAGTCAAATAAAGGAGGGAGGAATGAGAATATTTTGGTGAATGTTTTGGCATCTTCATTGGGATGGGACCCAACCAGTAGAACTGCCATAAACTCTCCCCTTCTAGCATCTGAGAGTCTCTGAGTTAACGTATGTCAGTTCCCAAATTGGCACATAGGTAAATAGTGCAATTTCCCCCTTTGACTACAAAGAAAATTGTACCATCCAAATGATGAAATAGGCCTAGTTTATCTTCAATGCATTCCCATTTCCTCTTGTCCTACTCACCTTTCTACTCACATGTAGATGTCCAATACTCTCATTTTCTTCTCTCCATACCTATCTTTACCTGCTTTCAATTAGGCATCAAACTGAAGAGCACAAGAGTAATTCATTAACAGATCAGAAAGGCTTAAGAATGGTATAAACACAATGCTACTCCTTTCAGTATTATATGTAATCTGAAAGGGGGAAAGCTTTTACTGGAAGAAACATATTCCCAGAAATTGAATCTGAGGTATAAATAATAGATATATGATCAAATGGAGTAGGGTGGATATTTTAAGTAGGACTATAAGGAAAATTCCTTCTAGCCCGCACAACACAAGGAAAAAAATTATTCTACCTTACAGCTCTCATTGGTCTTGAGTGCCATTTCCTCTTAAAGAATCTTCATTAATCTATTTGTTGACATTCTTCATCAGTGCCTTAGGTACTGAAACAGATTCTGAAAGCAGCAAGTATCTAATAAATATTTTTTTCTGGATAATTATCAAGGGCTAGGCTACAAAATAATTGTATTGTCTTCTCATTATGAACAGGGACTACCATCCCACTCTTTGTGCTGCTCTTATCCATCTAAGATCTACCCTGAATTTTCCCCAAACTTTCAAAGAAATTTCTGAATAGAGACTTCTTAGGAACCAGCAAGCAAATATGGCATTAAACAACTTGATTTCTTGTCTTAGGTTTCATCCATCATACCAATATTGAATCAGTCAACTTTGAAGAGAAGAAAAACCTATAGATTCTAATTGAGTTGCAGAATAATACCAGTTCAGCATGTGCCAAGAAAGATGAAAATCTTTGTCCTTAAGACTGTCAGTGAAGGTTGAAAAGCTAATGACTTTCAGTCGGATATTATTTTTTTTCCTGTTGAGGTACACTGTTCTAGTCTCAAGAAAAAGAAGAAGGAATAAAGAAGCCAGGAACCCCTGGATTGCTAAAGATTTATCTCATAGTCCAGGAGTCAGCATTTGTAGCATACAGCTACAGAACAGCATAATTAAGGAGAGACCAAGGGCCAAGTTGCACAATGAGTAAAATGACTGGGCTGATGTGCAGGTGAGAGAACAAAATAAAAATCAATTTATATGGGGAAAAAAGTGAGTCAAAATTATGGAATGAAGCTGATATCAGAATCAGAGTACCTAACCAAACTGGAGGGCACAGTAGAGTCTACCATACAAATAGGCTGGCCAAAGTAGGTGTGAAGAAGTCCCAGCTGGGCAAGACAGTAGAGTTTCAGAGCCTGATAGCAAAAATTTTCAGGATAAGCATCTCAAAATTTTAGCCTAGAAAGAAGAAATAGATAGAAAGTAAAGAAAAAAAAGTATGTCTGGAAACAGAACACTAACATAATATTAGTACTAAGACTATAGTTAGGTGTCATACAAATATGGACACAACAAATTTATAAGATCAGCACTCTCATTGTACCCATTTTATAGATAAGAAAACTTAGTTTACTCAAGTAATTTGCCCAAAATTAAACTTTTATTAAGTGTCATGGGATAAAGTTAAGCCTGGTCCTGTTTAATATTAAAGATCACATGTTTAACCACTATGCTAGTGGGTCCATTTCCAAAAACACAACTGGGGTATGACTATGATTGCCAGAGCAGTTATCATCTACTGTCTGCTATGCATGAAAATTCTACATTTGCTACCAATTTTCTGATTACTGTTTATGGTAATGGTTTCTGGAAGAGCCCATTGAATCCCAATACTGGGGAAGACCCAGCAATGTCGAGAGAAGTGCAATCAGAATTAAAGAAAAGAAACACTCTTTAATTCAAACAATTGAAAGTAGAGAGCATCTAAATAATGAAAGAAAATGGGCAAGAATAAGAGCATACCACTTACTCCATTCCCATCTCAAGTTTGATGGGAGGTTGTTTCTGTACAATATTTACATAATGGAACATCATCAAAAATAATGTTAAATCCTTACAAAATAGGTTTCGAAATGGACAGAGTGATGTAGCTTGATATTACAAGGGAACTAGGCCAGAGTTTCTGACATTGATTTTCTGAAGGATGGAGCCACTAAGGATGCCTTCAGAGTGCCTTGTGCAGATGTGTTAGAAAAGATAATCTTAGAAATCAAAAGGCATACCTTAGGATTCTAGTCAGAAATGGAATTGTGAGCAGGCTTGACCCAACTTGCCTAGGATGACATGTTCAGTAGCTTATGATATCTCTACATAGAGGCCAAGTCCCTTAACCCATGATCCTAGATCCACAACTAATTAACCCGAATGTTCTCATTGTTCCACTCTGTGCCAGCCGAGGAACCACATTTTAACATGATCTTCAGATGAATGGAAGGAGAAATCCAAATTGAACACTCATTGGTCTAATAATCTCAGAGTTGACTAAAGCAGGGATACTCAAATTCTTCCAATGAAGAATTCCGAAGAGCTGCAGAGAATTGATTTTTAACCTAAGACTCTTGGGAAGAAAGAGGAAATGGCTAGTGTAAGTGTAAAATTTCTATGAACTCTGATGTGTTGTCCTAAGATATATACTATTGTAACTTTCTACTCCACACTGTATCTAGACTTTAATGAAAAATTAATATTTAAAATTACCTAACATTTTAGAAAATAAATTATGCTTGTCCTTTGAATTAATATTTTACTCTGGTACATCTTTGTATGCCCCCAGGGGTACATGAACCTGGGTATGGAGGAATTAAGGTTCTCTTTTTAACACAGAGAAAAATGTTAGAAATAGGACTATGAGATTAGGGTTTGCTTCTGAGTGGTTCAGTGATCAACACAAAACTCATGACTGTAAATGGGATTCTGAACACAAACCGGTTGATGTGCAAACATGCTGACAATCTCTAGGGAGAGAGGGTGGATGGATTAGGGCAAATCCTCTTCTACTATAAGAAAAAAAATCATATCACATAAACCTCTTCAAAACAGACCACACATCTTTCACCACTTTATATATTTATTTCCTAAGTGCCTTGCTCATAGCAGATATCATTTGTTCAGTGATTGGTGATGATGAATGCTTATCAGTAATAGATTATCAGTAATGCCAAAAATCTTGGCTCTCTGTGCACCAATGCCTAACAGAAATATGGAGACAGAGTTTTTGGAGGAAAAGAAAGAAAGCTTTATTTCTTTGCCAGGCAAAGGGGAAAACACAGCAGGCTAGCATGACAGAACTGTGCCTCCTTCTCTGAGGAATAGGGAAAAGTTATATAGCCCAGGGCTCGTGGTCTGAGGTAGGTGATAAGGCTTAAAGTAATAAAGGTCTTGCATGTTTTTTCTTCGGCAAATTCATGGCCAAAGCTGGCGTCCGGTGGCACAGCAACCGGGTCTGGTGTCCCTGAAGTTATCGTCCCATGACCTTATTTCTGAAATGAAGAGTACTACAAGGGAGTGTAGGGGGAGAATAAATGCCAGGTGCAAAGAGTAATTCACATGGAGTCAGAGAGTAATCAGCTTTGTGAAGGACAAGTCTAGCTACAAGTGTTTGTTAGTAGTAACAGCTAAAGAATAAACAAGATTGTTTAACACTTTCAGGCCTATTTATGTTGTTTCCCCAGCCTGTTCATTGTTTCCTTATTTTCCTTGTTTATCAGAAAAGTCTCATTTCTATTTTTGCTGCAACATCAGCATTGTTCTCTCATTAGGAAAAAAAAAAAAAAAAAGATTACTTTTAATACCACCACATCTTGGCCTCTTGTGCTATTATTAGATCTATTATATATCTCCCACCTAAATAATTCTTAACCCTTCAAGGATCAAATCAAGTTCCATATCCCCAAGGAAACATCTTGGTGAGAACTCTAAATTTTTTTGGAAGATGAAAAGCAGTTTAAAAGCAACTCTAATTCAACTTAGAAATGATAACATCATCAGTGTCACAAATAAAATGCTAATGGTAAATAATGGAAGGAGAGTCCAGATAAGAGAATCTGCGAAGGCTTCAATGGTGAGGTGGTCTTTGAGGTGATTTCCTAGAATGATAGGTAGAATGCAGATTTTTGGTAAACATTGAAATGTGAAATGGGGTCAGTCTAGGAGAAAAAAAATGCAAAGGCAAAGACCAGAGGTAAACACAAGCTCAAACTGTTTTGGTCCAAAAGAGTGAGAAAGAAAACTATCCTTTTTTTGTGCTGCCTTTTTGTGCCAAGCTCTGTACATATAGAATTTAGTTGCTTCTTAAAACAGACACGAGTGGTAGGTGTTAGTGACCCATTTTGCATATTCTTGTGATTAGAATACTGACACTTAAAAGGAATAAACAGTTCAAATGTTACATCACAAGAAGTTTTAAAAAATCTGGTGAACTACAATATTGATAAAAGTTCATTTTATACATTATTTTGTGTATCCTGAATATTGAGGGTTTCTCATCAGAATACTGAGAAGATCTCTTCTGGCCCATGTCTTCTACTGGATAACACTAGTCTCAATAACTCCATACCTATCCCACAAAGGTTGAACTTTCTTCTGAGCAAAGGATTCCTCTCAAAATATCTGCAACAATCATAAATAAAACAACAGCTATTCACAAAGATTCTTCCTAAATTGTTTTTCCCTAACTACTCAGCTGAACTTCATTCCTTTGTCTCCTTGAGTTTGCAGAGGTTTTATGAATAAGTTTCAGCCCAAGCAATGAAAGTTTAAGTGACCTGTTCCTCTTCTGGGACAGCCACCCTGTTAAGAGAACCGCATATTGAAGTTGCCAGAGCTTATATCAGGGTCCTTGAATGACTGAGTGAGTAGAGATATATACAAGTTTGCAGCACATACCATAGACTGTTATGTGAACTAGAAATGAACTCTATTTCTTAAGTCAATGAATTGTTTTTATGTCTCTTGTTACCACATACTAGCCTTTACACTAATAAAACCATAGTACTTGAAGGCAGACAAAAGCATTCTGTTTTTTCTAAATGTTTACCCATTTTTGGACTGACCAAGGAGAATTAAAGCAGCAAATTGAGATTCTTTCTCAAATAGCCCTATCTACATTATGTTCAGGTTGAGTATTGCGAAGATATGAATCATCCACTTATAAGTTTCAATTTCTCCCCCCTTTAACCTAGAATATGGGCATTATCTTATGTAAAAAGTGAGATCTTCAATAAAGACAAAATGATACAGAATAATTTCATACACTGAGATCGTTGAAAGTGGCTTTAAAGTCGTTTTAGTCTTATCATGCATTTAATTTGACATCATCTTTTCAAATATACTTGGCTAGAAATTTTTTAGTTACTGTCTATTCTCCACTGGGGATAATGAGATAGTTCTTCAGTGATCACCAAAGACTTAACCATTAAAAAGTACTTATATGTTTCTCTAGTCTGTTGGGTGCATTTTATTCTGGAAACTATCAAATGCTGTTATACACATAATTTTAAGAAACAATATTCTTGATTATATTTAAGGAGAATTTTTTCCTTTGAGCATAAAATCATCACCCTTCCTCCTAACAGGTTGAAGATATCATTAATAAAACTATTCTAGGAACCACCTAAGAAGTAACTATTCTTAATTGCTTATGACTTCAGTTTGCATCACAATAAGTGATATCTCCCTTTCTTTTGTTTTTTTTTTTTCTTTTTTTTTAACACTTTTATTGGAGTATAATTACTTTACAGTGGTGTGTTAGTTTCTGCTTTATAACAAAGTGAATCAGCAATACAAATACATATATCCCCACATCTCCTCCCTGTTGTGACTCCCTCCCACCTTCCCTATCCCATCCCTCTAGGTGGTCACAAACCACAGAGCTGATCTCCCTGTGCTATGTGGCTTGCTTCCCACTAGCTATCTATTTTACATTTGGTAGTGTATATATGTCCATGCCACTCTCTCACTTCGTCCCAGTTTACCCTTCCCCCTCCCCATGTCCTCAAGTCCATTCTTTAGTAGGTCTGCATCTTTATTGCTGTCCTGCCCCTAGGTTCTAGAAGAACTTTTTATTTTTTTGATTCCATATATATGTGTTAGCGTAAGATGTTTGTTTTCCTCTTTCTGACTTACGTCACTCTGTATGACAGACTCTAGGTCCATCCACCTCACTACAAATAACTCAATTTCATTTCTTTTATGTCTGAGAAATATTCCATTGTACATATATATCTTCTTTATCCATTCATCTGTCAATGGATACTTAGGTTGCTTCCATGTCTTGGCTACTGTAAATAGAGCTGCAATGAGCATTGTAGTACATGACTCTTTTTGAATTATGGTTTTCTAAGGGTATATGCCCAGTAGTGGGATTGCTGGGTCGTATGGTAGTTCTATTTTTAGTTTTTTAAGGACCCTCCATACTGTTCTTCATAGTGGCTGTATCAATTTACATTCCCACCAACAGTGCAAGAGGGTTCCCTTTTCTCCACACCCTCTCCAGCACTTACTGTTTGTAGATTTTTTGATGATGGCCATTCTGATTGGTGTGAAGTGATACCTCATTGCAGTTTTCATTTGCATTTCTCTAATGATTAGTGATGTTGAGCATCGTTTCATGTGTTTGTGGCAATGTGCATATCTTCTTTGGAGAAATGTCTATTTAGGTCTATTTATGTCTATTTAGGCCCATTTTTGCATTGGGTTGTTTGCTTTTTTGATATTGAGCTGCATGAGCTGCTTGTAAATTTGAAGATTAATCTTTTGTCAGTTTCTTCATTTGAAAATATTTTCTTCCATTCTGAGGGTTGTCATTTCATCTTGTTTATGGTTTCCTTTGCTGTGCAAAAGCTTTCAAGTTTCATTAGGTCCCATTTGTTTATTTGTGTTTTTATTTCCATTTCTCTAGGAGCTGGGTCAAAAAGGATCTTGGTGTGATTTATGTCATAGAGTGTTCTGCCTATGTTTTCCTCTAAGAGTTTGATAGTGTCTAGCCTTACATTTAGGTCTTTAATCCATTTTGAGTTTATTTTTGTGTATGATGTTAGGGAGTATTTTAATTTCATTCATTTACATGTAGTTGTCCAGTTTTCCCAGCACCACTTATTGAAGAGAGAGAGTGGCATGGACATATATACACTACCAAATGTAAAATAGATAGCTAGTGGGAAGCAACCGCATAGCACAGGGAGGTCAGCTCTGTGCTTTGTGACCACCTAGAGGGGTGGGATAGGGAGGGTGGGAAGGAGGGAGATGCAAGAGGGAAGAGATATGGGAACATATGTATATGTATAACTGATTTACTTTGTTATAAAGCAGAAACTAACACACCATTGTAAAGCAATTATACTCCAATAAAGATGTTAAAAAAAAAAAAAAAGACTGTTTTGGCTACTCAGGGTCTTTTTTGTCTCCATACAAATTGTGAATTTTTTTGCTCTAGTTCTGTTAAAAATGCCATTGGTAGTTTGATAGGGATTTCATTGAATCTGTAGATTGCTTTGTGTAGTATAGTCATTTTAACAATGTTGATTCTTCTAATCCAAGAACATGGTGTATCTCTCCATCTGTTTGTATCTTCTTTAGTTTCTTTCATCAGTGTCTTATAATTTTCTGCATACAGGTCTTTTGTCTGCTTAGGTAGGATTATTCCTAGGCATTTTATTCTTTTTGTTGCAATGATAAATGGGAGTGTTTCCTTAATTTCTCTTCCAGATTTTTCATCATTAGTGTATAGGAATGCAACAGATTTCTATGCATTAATTTTGCATCCTGCTACTTTACCAAATTCATTGATTAGCTCTAGTAGTTTTCTGGTAGCATCTTTAAGATTGCCTATGTATAGTATCATGTCATCTGCAAACAGTGACAGCTTTACATATTCTTTTCTGATCTTGACTCTTTTTATTTCTTTTCTTCTCTGATTGCTGTGGAAAAAACTTCCAAAGCTATGTTGAATAATACTGGTGAGAGTGGACAAACTTGTCTTATTCCTGATCTTCTTGGAAATGGTTTCAGTTTTTCACAATTGAGAAAGATATTGGCTGTGGGTTTGTCATATATGGCCTTTATTATGTTGAGGTAATTTCCTTCTATGCCTACTTTCTGGAGGGTTTTTATCATAATGGGTGTTGAATTTTGTCGAAAGCTTTTCCTGCATCTATTGAGATGATCATATGGTTTTTATCCTTCAATTTGTTAATATGGTGTGGCACATTGATTGTTTTGCATGTATTGGAGAATACTTGCATTCTTGGGATAAACCCAAATTAATCACAGCGTATAATCCTTTTAATGAGTTGTTGGATTCTGTTTGCTAGTGATTTGTTGAGGATTTTTGCGTCTATGTTGTTCAGTGACATTAGCCTGTAGTTTTCTTTCTTTGTGACATCTTTATCTAGTTTTGGTATCAGGGTGATGGTGGCTTTGTAGAATGAGTTTGGGAGTGTTCCTCCCTCTGCTATATTTTGAAAGAGTTTGAGAAGGATAGATGTTAGCTCTTCTCTAAATGTTTGATAGAATTCGCCTGTGAAGACATCTGGTCCTGGGCTTTTGTTTGTTGGAAGATTTTTAATCACAGTCTCAATTTCAGTGCTTGTGATTGGCCTGTTTATATTTTCTATTTCTTCCTCATTCTGTCTTGGAAGGTTGTGCTTTTCTAAGAATTTGTCCATTTCTTCCAGTTGTCCTTTTTATTGGCATATATTTGCTTGTAGTAACCTCTTGTGATCCTTTGTATTTCTGCAGTGTCATTTGTTACTTCTCCTTTTTCATTTCTAATTCTATTGATTTGTGTTTCCTCCCTTTTTTTCTTGATGAATCTGACTAATGGTTTATCAATTTTGTTTATCTTCCCAAAGAACCACCTTTTAGTTTTATTGATCTCTGCTACTGTTTCCTTCATTTCTTTTTCGTTGATTTCTTATCTGATCTTTATGATTTCTTTCCCTCTGCAAACTTTGGGGTTTTTTGGTTCTTCTTTCTCTAATTGCTTTAGGTGTAAGGTTAGGTTGTTTATTTAAGATGTTTCTTGTTTCTTGAGGTAAGACTGTATTGCTATAAACTTCCCTCTTAGAACTGCTTTTGCTGCATCCCATAGGTTTTGGTTCATCATGTTTTCATTGTCATTTGTTTCTAGGTAATTTTTGATCTCTTCTTTGATTTCTTTATCGATCTCTTGGTTATTAAGTAGTGTATTGTTTAGCCTCCATGTGTTTGTTTGTATTTTTTACAAATTTTCTCCTGTAATTTATATCTAGTCTCATAGCATTGTGGTTGGAAAAGATACTTGATATGATTTCAATTTTCTTAAATTTACCAAGGCTTGTTTTGTGACCCAAGATATGATCTAGCCTGGAGTGTTCCATGAGCACTGGAGAAGGAAGTACATTCTGTTGTTTTTGGATGGAATGTCCTATACATATGTATTAAATCAATCTTGTTTAATGTATCATTTAAAGCTTGTGTATCCTTATTTATTATCATTTTGGATGGTCTGTCCACTGGTGAAAGTGGGGTGTTAAAGTCCCTTACTATGATTGTGTTATTGTCAATTTCCCCTTTTATGGCTGTTAGCATTTGCTGTATGTATTGAGGTTCTTTTATGTTGGGTGCATAGATATTTACAATTGTTATATCTTCTTGGATTGATCCCTTGATCATTATGTAGTGTCCTTCTTTGTCTCTTGTAATAGCCTTTATTTTAAAGTCTATTTTGTCTGATATGCAAATTGCTACTGTAGCTTTCTTTTGATTTCCTTTTGCATGGAATATCTTTTTCCATCCCCTCACTTTCAGTCTGTATGTGTCCCTGGGTCTGAAGTGGGTCTGTTGCAGACACCATATATACGGGTCTTGTTTTTGTATCCATTCAACCAGTCTATGTCTTTTGTTAGGGGAATTTAATTCATTTACATTTAACGTAGTTATCAATATGTATGTTCCTTTTACCCTTTACTTAATTGTTTTGGTTTGTTATTGTAGGTCTTTTCCTTCTCTTGTGGTTCCTGCCTAGTAAAATTCCTTTAACATTTGTTGTAAAGCTGGTTTGGTGATGCTGAGTTCTCTTAGCTTTTGCTTGTCTGTAAAGGTTTAATTTCTGTGTAGAATCTGAATGAGATCCTTGCTGGGTAGTGTAAACTTGGCTGTAGGTTTTTCCCTTTCATCCCTTTAAATATGTCCTGCCACTCCCTTCTGGCCTGCAGAGTTTCTGCTGAAAGATCAGCTGTTAACCTTATGACGATTCTTTTGTATGTTTTTTGTTGTTTTTCCCTTGCTGCCTTTAATATTTTTTCTTTGTGCTTAATTTTTGATAGTTTGATTAAGATGTGTCTTGGCATGTTTTTCTTTGGACTCATCCTATATGGGACTCTCTGTGCTTCCTGAACTTGACTGACTATTTCCTTTCCCATATTAGGGAATTTTTCCACCATAATCTCTTCAAATATTTTCTCAGTCTCTGTTTTTCTCTTCTTCTTCTGGGATCCCTATAATTCAAATGTTGGTGCATTTAATGTTGTCCTAGAGGTCTCTAAGACTGTACTCATTTCTTTTTTCTTTATTCTGCTCTTCAGTAGTTATTTCCACTATTTTATCTTCCAGGTCTCTTATCCTTTCTTCTGCCTCTGATAGGCCAGAAAACAAAGAACCTTTCAGCCACACAGCTCAGAAGAAAAGAGAGAAATAAAGAAAGAAAAAATTAAAAGAATAAAGTTATTAAAATAAAAAATAATTATTAAAAATAAAAAAATAAAAGTAATAAAACAAAAAGAAGAAAAAAAAAAAGAAAGAAAGAGAGAGCAACCAAACCAAAAGACAAATCCACCAATGATAACAAACACTAAAATCTATACTAAAACAAACAAACAAGCAACAAAGTAAAAAACAGACAGACAGAACCCTAGGACAAATGGTAAAAACAAAGCTATACAGACAAAGTCACACAAAGAAACATACACATACACACTCACTAAAAGAGTAAAAGGAAAAAATACATATATCTATATATTTAAAAAAAGGAGGAATAGAGCAACCAAATCAATAAACAAACCTACCAATGATAATAAAATCTAAATACTAAACTAAGATAAACCTAAAACCAGAAACAAATTAGATGCAGAAAGTAAACTCCAAGTCTACAGTTGCTTCCAAAATCCACCGCCGACATTTTGGGATGATTCATTGTCTACTCAGGTATTCCAGAGATGCAGGGTACATCAAGTTGATTTTGGAGATTTAATCCGCTGCTCCTGAGGTTGCTGGGAGAAATTTCCTTTTCTCTTATTTGTTTGCATGAAGAAGCTGGGGTTCAGCTTTGGATTTGGCCCCTCCTCTGCATGTAGGTCACCTGAGGGCAACTGTTCTTCTCTCAAACAGGATGGGGTTAAAGTAGCAGCTGATTCAGGGACTCTGGCTCACACAGGCCGGCGGGGGAGAGGGAGAGGTACAGAATGCAGGGTGAGCCTGTGGCGGCAGAGGCTGGCATGACGTTGCAACTGCCTGATGTGCACCATGTGTTCTCCCAGGGAAGTTGTCCCTGGATCACGGGACCCTGGCAGTGGCAGGTTGCACAGGCTCCTGGGAGGGGAGGTGTGGATAGTGGCCTGTGCTTGCACACAGACTTCTTGGTGGCTGCAGCAGCAGCCTTAGTGTTTCATGCCCGTCTCTGGTGTCCACGCTGATAGCCATGGCTTGCGCCTGGCTCTGGAGCTCATTTAGGTGGTGTTCTGAGTCCTCTCTCCTTGTGCACCCTGAGACAATTGTCTCTTGCCTCTTAGGCAGTTCTAGACTTTTTCCCAGACTCCCTCACAGGTAGCTGTGGTGCACTAGCCCCCTTCAGGCTGTGTTCACATAGCCAACCCCTGTCCTCTCCCTGGGATCTGACCTCAGAAGCCCGAGCCTCTGCTCCCAGCCAGTGGGTGAGCAGACAAGCCTCTCAGGCTGGTGAGTGCTGGTCAGCACTGATCCTCTGTGCGGGAATCTCTCTGCTTTTCCCTCTGCAACCCTGTTGCTGTGCTCTCCTCCGTGGCTCCAAAGCTTCCCCCACCACCCACCATCTCCACCAGTGAAGGGGTTTCCTAGTGTGTGGAAACTTTTCCTCCTTCACAGCTCCCTCCCATAGGTGCAGGTCCCATCCCTATTCTTTTGTCTCTGTTTTTTCTTTTCTCTTTTGCCCTACCCATGCACATGGGGATTTTCTTGCCTTTTGGGAAGTCTGATGTTTTCTGCCAGCGTTCAGTAGGTATTCTGTAGGAGCTGTTCCACATGTAGATGTATTGCTGATATATTTGTGAGGAGGAAGGTGATCTCCACATCTTACTTCTCCACCATCTTGAAAGTCTTGTTCTCTCCCTTTCTTTATACCTTTCAAATTTGCTGAAGTGAGGTAGTCTCTCTTTCACTTTCTTTTAGATATTTTTCCATGTGAAAAAAATTGCTTAAAATTACTTAATTATTTTTTTTTATTAAGCAAACATGTGTCTCTATTTTGATCTATTTTCTTGACACTTTCCCCATAATTACTGATCCCTAATGAAGTGACAGTGTTAGTCAGTAGCACTGTGCCTCCTCTCTTGTTTTCTTTTATCCCCCTTTGTAGGTTCCTGGAGTACTTCTGTACTTGATCCTGATAGTGGGGATGAAAGATAATTTGAGTAATACCATGTTTGAGTTATTCAAGACCCATAATGCCTATAAGGTACTGTTTACAGAAGTATGGGCAAAATTAAAAATGACATCAAGATGACATAGTACAGTACTCCAAAGCTACTTACAGCAGAGTTGCCACTTTTGGTATAAAGGAGCACGGAGAGGGAGAAGTTACCAGATCTAAGACATGAAAGGAATAGGCAGAGGGCTTACTAGTAGAAGTTATGACCTTTGGTAAAAACACATAGTCAATTCACTGCAACCTGTCAAAGAAGGAGCTGAAGAAAAATACATGGAACTCATCATCATCCCAACCTCCACTGCTCTTACCAGAGCCTCTCATTGGATAAACTCAACATGGTCCACTAATGAATGCTCTAGGTTGGAAAAAATCAGGTTGGAGAAGTATAGAAATCGGTTTGTGTAAGATGCTTTGCAGATAGCACAGAAGCACAACAGCAGCTGTGTAATATACAAAGGTATTTTACACAAGGGATCAGAGAGAAAAGCTTCTAGATGATGGCTTCCTAACCCACCCATTTAATAGAGCTGTGGTGTAATCTATAATATGGTGACTAGTCAGTAATATGGTGTTGCAAATTTGAAAGCTGCTAAGAAAGGAAATCTTAAAAGTTTATACCACAAGAAAAAAATTTTTGTAACTTTGTGTCATGACAGATGGTAATGACATATTGTGGTGATCATTTCACAATGTATACTAATGTTGAATCATTATTTTGTATACCAGAAACTAATATAATATTGTATGTGAAATATATATATGGTACTTTTTAAAATAATCAAACTTTTTCATATTTTCCTCTTTTTGTCTGAATTATTTCATGTCTTTTAAACAAGGGGACTATATGTGGTACATGATTAAAGGCTTCAAAGGGGGACTTAAATTTTACTTGTGGTTAAAAACAGGGCTTTTATTACTACTCTGAGTGGGATTACAGACCCCCACATACAATTTAAAATAATATTAGAGGGTCTTGTTTTTGTATCCATTCAGCCAGTCTGTGTCTTTTGGTTGGAGCATTTAATCCATTTACATTTAAGGTAATTATCGATATGTATGTCCCTATTACCATTTTATTAATTGTTTTGGGTATGTTATTGTAGGTCTTTTCCTTCTCTTGTGCTTCCTGCAGGTAGACAGAGTAAAGTGAGTTTATCAATAAAATTCACAATGTACCTACATCATATATGAATTATAATCTTCAGTGTCCTTCAGTGTACAAGAATTATAGGCTCATGAAAGACTTTGTATTGAAAATCCTTGAGGACACTAGGTAATTAAAGATTTTTTTAAAACAATTTAAGTAGCAGGTACTATGTATAGGCTTTAGGAAGTACCACAAATTTTGAATCAGAGACAACTAAGTTTTATACCTATTCCATCAATCAAATCTTCACTTCTCCATGACTGGATCCCTAAATATTGATATGATATGATAAACTGCAAGGAGTTATCAAATAATGTCTTACTTGTGAAAACTAAAACACCAAAAATCACAAGTTATTTTCTTTTTATGTTTTTTTATGGAAATGAGAGAATTCAGTTATACCTATGTCATCCAGATCACTTTCTGGCTTTCTTAATGAGAATGGAAGAACTGAACTCTGGAATTGTAGATAACCTTGGGAGTATACATAAGAGTGGCCCGCGGCTTCCCTGGTGGCACAGTGGTTAAGAATCTGCCCGCCAATGCAGGGCACATGGGTTTGAGCCCTGGTCTGGGAAGATCCCACATGCCGTGGAGCAACTAAGCCCGTGAGCCACAACTACTGAGCCTGCGCGTCTGGAGCCTGTGCTCCGCAACAAGAGAGGCCGCGACAGTGAGAGGCCTGTGCACCGCGATGAAGAGTGGCCCCCGTTCGCCACAACTAGAGAAAGCCCTCGCACAGAAACGAAGACCCAACACAGCCATAAATAAATAAATAAATTTATAAAAAAAAAAAAAAAAGAGTGGCTCAATCCACCTGAGTGTCATCAGTCATGTGACAAAGAGGAACAGAGACTGGAAACCATTGCTCTAATTAGAAGTAATTTGAGAAAAGTGCTTAGTATTCAGCCTTACTGATAAACTACAGAAGAAGACTAGGCAGATAGAAAGAAAAGTAACTATTATTATTCCACACCTTGGAAGACATGCCAGCATACACGTCTCTATCAGGATGGACATGTCAAATCCCATGACTTCAAAAAGAGGGGCAATCAAGCACAAGTATTACCTCTATAGAAACTCTTGTTCTAGGTAATTTCCTTCATCAGCTGTAATGCCAACCCAGGCCAGTCATAAACAAGAACCAAACACATATATCTTTTCTGACATTGCCCTTCATCATGGGAAAGAGAAATACCTGTCCTTGATTAACATTGCATTGTTGAATTTGATCACAGAGCAATCTTTTTTTTTGTGGATATTAATGGCCTAGAATATGATGCTTGAATTTTTTCTTACATCAAAGAATAAAAGTGTAGAGAAAGGAAAGAAAGTTTTCCTTCAGAGGAGAAGAAATGGTCTTAGAAATGTAGAACATTTTCATGCTGAAGAAAAATCACAAAATTTCCATGTACATGTTAATAAAAGCTTTGGATGAGGGCATGAGTACATTTAGGTCAGGAAGGAAATACTTCAGGGAGAAAATCAGTGAGAATGTAACTGTTTGGTGCACTAAATATTACACTGCCTGACCTGAAAGAGTTAATATAGCTCTAAAATCGTAAATTATTTCCAAGGAGATGATTTTAAGCAAATGTTCTCTGAAAATGCAATACCATATACTCTCCATCTTCATTTATCACACAATTTATGTAGAATCACTTTATAATGAAATCCACAAGGCAACCAAATAGTTTGATTGCATCATAATTTTGTGATAATAAATTTGCTACTAGACGTTACATTTCCAGTATGCTAGAGCTAGAGATAAAATTCAGCTAATGCAAATGCTGCTGTCGTGTATATGTAAGCAAAAGGAAGTGTTCAAAAGAGAAACAGAAATGTGGCATGCACACATTACTCTTACCCACTGATTCTCCAAACATCTTGTGTTCTAAGTCTTCGTGGTTTTATTAGGAATTTTGAAAATTCAGGCAGTTGGTGACTAGGCTGCTGAAAGCTTAGAAATAAATAATGGAGAGGGAAGTTGAATGATAACTGCAACCTCATGGCAGGAAAAAGATTGCAAAGAGCCCATTCTCCCCTCCCTGCTCACACTGTGGTCCACCTGGTCACGCAATATTATGTATAGTTCTATGACTATTACATAGGCAAGGACCAGAGAAAGTACTATATTATGGAGAATTCACCATATGCAAGGCATTATAACCAGATACCATTATCATGAATTGCCACTTGGAAATTTTCTAGCAGATGCTCTGCCTGTAAAATGAAAATGTAGTGGCTATAACAGATATTATAGAAAGCAAAGACATCCTAATGCAAAGTAAAAGAAGCTGTCATTAGGAATAACAGGTCTGGTGAAACTTAAATATATTTTAACTGCAATTGTTGCAATGAATTCAGTTCTAGATAGAGGCTGATCTCCTAATGGAAACGTCCTTCCCACCCCCATCCCTTCCACACTCCATAAATTGCTTCCTCCTCTGTGTTTCTGTTCTGTTTCTGTTTCATATGTATTCATATGGCTACTGTTGCATTTGTCCAACTCTACTACCATTTTATGTATGTGTGCATAATGGTTATAAGAAAATGGAGTACAATTATTGGTTTTATTGATTAATGTACTTCCCATCAGCCCAAACTACATCAAGGGTTGAACCAAACTCTGAGTGGACTCAAGGAACTTACAGCCTATTGAAGGATGCAGGAACATAGGGATATAATGACACATGCTAAAGGAAATAAGGAAAAATTTGAGGTATTAAGGGAGCATAAAGGAGATTAACAACACCCTGCCTCAGAGAGTCAAAGAAGGCTTCCTGGAGAAGGGAACATTTGCTTATTTTATAAACTAATAGATAAATCTAACTAGATTACTAGTCTGGAGAAGAGATGGAAAAAGTCAGTCTAGACAGAAGGGAAAGCACAACCATGTGTAAAGACCAGAATATTTTCAATGATGCTGGATTACATTGAAAAGCTGAGTGACAGGAAATGAGGCTGTGCATCATCAGATAGGGGTACATGGTAGAAGATGCTGTAGGACTTGTTAAAAGAGCTTAGACTTTATTGTTTATTGATGGGCAGTCAAGGAGAGAATTTTTTTAAAGGCAGAGAAATGTCATATACCTATAGCTACTAGACAGCTGTGCAAAGGATGAATTTGAAGTGAATAATACTGGAAACCAGGAGCCGAACTGGTCTTAATAATCACTGTACTAATTCATATTAGAAACTGTGGGGACCAGAAGGAAGGTGATAATGGAGGTGAAAAGACAGATAGGGCGGTGCCTGGCTTTCCAC
Organism: Balaenoptera physalus; assembly: GCF_965194825.1. Classification (NCBI taxonomy): domain Eukaryota; kingdom Metazoa; phylum Chordata; class Mammalia; order Artiodactyla; family Balaenopteridae; genus Balaenoptera; species Balaenoptera physalus. The sequence goes on from NC_138894.1 coordinate 21,446,160, forward strand.
TTCCACTTCACTTTAGAGCACCTACAGAGCTTTTAACTATCCTGATGCCCAGTGCCCTGCCTCCCCCACCACAGACCATTTAATTAAAAATTTACACTGAAGCATGGGTCGTTTTAAAAGCTGTCTATGTGATTCCAATATGCAGCCAAGGCTGCAAACTCCTGACTAGAGACACTTTTAAGAGGTAAAATTAGCAAGTTTTGGTGATTGATGTAGGACATAGAGAGAGACAGGTGTTAAGTATGAAACTCAGGTTTCCAGCTTGGGAGACCGGGTAGATGTTGGTACTAGATAGGGAACACAGTGAGATCAGTTTACGTATGATATCTCTGGAGTGATTATAAGGGATGCAGGTGATGTTCAGGAGGCAGCTGGTGGTATAACAGAACAGAGGGAAGGGGTGTGGGTTGCAAGTTTACAGATGAGCAGGAAGGCTCTCTCTAAGCAAGGGCACTATGTGGTTCAGAAAAGCAGAAGACCCTTGAACCTGTTGAATACTTCCCAGAGGTATATGGTACCAAATGAACTACAACTGAGGGACTTCCCTGGTGATGTAGTGGTTAAGAATCCACCTGCCAATACAGGGGACACGGGTTCGAGCCCTGGTCTGGGAAGATGCCACATGCTGCGGAGCAATAAGCCTGTGCACCACAACTACTGAGGCCGCATGTCACAACTACTGAAGCTCACATGCCTAGAGCCCATGCTCCAAAACAAGAGAAGCCACCGCAATAAGAAGCCCACACACCAAAACAAAGAGTAACTCCTGCTCGCCACGACTAGAGAAAGCCCGCATGCAGCAATGAAGACCCAACGCAGCCAAAAATAAATATTTTTTTAAAAAAATTAGCATTAAAAAAAAAAAAAAAAACTACAACCGAGTGTCTGAAAAAGTTATATTTACTACCACCTCTCTGAGCAAACCAGAGAACATTGATGTAGGATTTGACAAACACGCAATTCAAGGATTGCCCCAATCACAGAGATACAAGTGTTTCGTGATTGATTGGTTAGCATTTAGCTATGGAAGCATGATTATCAGAGTGTGTCTGTTGTTGGTGAGCTGACTTTCGTTTTAAAAGCTGTTTTCAGACGCAAATTAGTGAAGCAGCTGTCATTCATTGACTGGGTTCCAAAAGAGTTCTGGTAGTAACTTTCTATTGAGGGTACTGAATAATTAATTACTTTCCGAACAAAAATCAACTTTTATCTCTTTGTTGGCACTCGTTACTGAATACTCATTTCCTATTATATTAATTTAAGCATTGATTTTATTATTTCTTTTCTACTATTCTTAGACATTTTTGTTTTGTTTCCTATTGTCTAATATTTTACATCTTTTATTTTCAGCCTTTCTTCTTCACAACTAGAAGCATTTAAAACAGTAAATGTCACTCGAATTATCACTTTGTGCCCCACAGTTTTCTTTTTCTTAAAGATCTTTGTAGATGGTAATTCTTTCATTAAATCAGGTTTATTGAGTTTCAATTTACAAGCAATTATATTCACTCTTGTAGATGTATAATTCAACAAGTTTTTGAAAAATATATTCAGTCATGTATCTCCACCATATTGTCGATGGATACAGAATGTTTCCATCAAACATCTCTCTGATTTCTTGATACATATTGCATATTCTTATTTGAGAGTCTCCATTAAATGTATTAAATAAATGGTATCATTGTGTGACTAATTGTACTTTTTATTTTCCCCTTGACTTTTCACTTCCTAAAGCCCTGACTTTCATTTCATCTTGGCCTCTGCAAAAATCTTACAGTCTTCTCAGCTCAGTCAGTCATGAATTTAAAAGTATTGTTTTAATACTTTACCAACCTTCATAGTTTATTGTAATCAAGAATGTCATTCAGAGTATCTATTCCACTATACTGTGGGAAATAGAAACCAGCTTGTGCCTTTTGAAAATGATCTCAGGAAAATCTATTTCTACAAAAATTCAAAACCCACTGAAGTAAACCTCATAAAGTTTGTTACCAAATGCTTCAATGTAAAGTAGCAAGAATTTAAACAGAAAGATAAAAAAACCAACGCTAAAACATTTTAAAGTGTTAAAGTAAAAGCTAATGTGAAAAAAAGCAGTCATTTACATAGATTCAACCCAAATCAATTTAGCAAGAACATTTAGACTAGACACTATTCACACCTTCTATTATGCTAAAGAGATTTTTTAAAAGTGTCAATCGCAATTCCTGCATATGACTAAGAATCATAAAACTATTAAACTTAAATATGTCAATGCTCACGTATCAAATGAGCTAACGAGATATCAGGACTCTACATGCAAGGAAGGTGTAGTTGCTGGCAGTAAGTAACCCATACATCCCTCCTCTTCATCTCCCCTGCCTCCATCCCTCCAGCTTCATTAAAGTGGATTGTACCGGGTCTTAGAAGTTGAGAGAAATTATTGAGTATGTGGTGGTGGAGAAGGGGTGATGGGACTCTAGGCAAGGGAAAAGTTGAATAAAAATCCCAGAGGTGAGAAGGGACATGGAGAGTCCAGGCTGGATTGGGATCATATGTGGCATCATGACAGCCCATGTGGCATATTGATATGGAGTGAGAGAATGTGAGCTCAAGTCCTGTCTTAACTACTGTTATTGCACACAGACAAGGGAAATATAGAGCTGGATTGGGAATAGTCTTGGACAATTACCTAAACTGTTCAACCTTTGTCCTTAAATAATAACAAATATAACTCATTAAGCAGGGAGTTGGCATGATGCACAAGAACAAAAGCAAGAAGACCAAATCAGAGAGAAGGGAGGTATTCTGAGATATCCTGAGATCAACTAAATTTCATGTAAAAGACTCCTGTGCAACTTCTCATTCCAGAATATCTACATATTTCCTAATAATTGATGAGTCTTATTCAGACATATTTTACATCTGAAGTTTAAATGCTATTACTTGTCTAATTCAAGCAGGACTCATACATTAAAAATGTTTTGCCTTACTTGCAAGGTTTCCTTATGTGTGTGTTTTGTGAGATCCGCTTCAGCTGTGATGAGGAATAGGCATGGATATCATGTATTCTTATAAATAATACACACAATATTATTTATTGACACTAGTGTTATAATAAACCTGCTAGTAAACTCACAATGAATTATGTATAATTCTCTTGAAGTACAAATAACCCATAGATTTGATGTTGATCACCTTTTTTGTTTGATTGTTTGATTTGTTTTTTTTTCCATTTTCATTGTATGTGTTAGCTAAACACTAAGACAATGATACATGTATTTGCTTTCTGCTGAAAATACATAGTATCTTTGATGTTCCCTGATTATGGCTGCCATTCCTTTAATCAACAGCAAACAGACTAACAATTTATTGAAAGGTAGACACACTCTAGGCTCTTCACATATGAGGATCAGGATTCATAGAAACACTACTAAGTAAATACATGCACACTCCCCTTTTTGAAACTGCTTTGGACTTCAAATAACTTGCTCAACTTTGCATAGTGGAAGAGAAAACTGTTTGGGGAAAATATCAGATGCCTGAGCCTCTCTACTCCAATCACTAACCATGGCACTTTATAGTGGTTAAAGCTCTGGTTCAGGAGTGCAATGGAAATATTGTTTATGAGTATGAACATGAGAATGTGAAGACTGAAAGGCAGGAAGTCATTTGTGTGTGTGTGAGTGCATACAAACATGTACACACATACATACACAAACACACACACAAGTTGGTAGTCTGAACAGCTATTTAGAGACATATTTGTAATCTTGCTTGTACTACTAAATAAAATATTTTGTCAACATTGAGAGGCAGAGCACAGAGAATGTGGAAGAAGTAAACCTATGATGGAAATAAGATGGATGGAAGAGAAAATCTCCTCACCTTGTGCAGACATTCTGACAGGTGAGAAGGATAATCCAATTCTCTTGTTCTTCATGGTCTAGGTCATGGCTGCACATTAAGTGGATGTAAAAACTGAGCATCCCAAGATAGGAAAAGTTCCCTGTAAAACTTCCAGCGTTCTAAAGGTTTATCCCTATTGACCACTACTCTGCCCACAAAGCCAGAGCCACCCATGACTTTTCTTGCTACCTGTAGGAGAACCCTTATGTCACCAACACCAAATGTTTACTTTTATCTTTACTTCTTTTTTTGTACATGAAACAAAGACTTTCAAGCTGCATTCAATAAGACTAAAGTTTGGTGGGCTGCTGAGATGTGTATATGAACAAGGAATTTTGAGCAGCTGGACTGGTGGGCTTCTACTACCCTTCCCTCACTGAAGCAGAACAACTTCATTTTATTTATGTAGATATTGAGATGCTGTACAATATTTTATTTTTTAAAAAGTTGTGATGCTAAAATTAGTTGAAAAACATCTGTGCTAGTAGATTAATCAGATACAGTAAATGCTATTGATTTTAGTGCCTTAAAGTTTGAGGGAATTATTAAAATGATTTTCAAATTGCCAAGACAGGCTGAGTCACACCCTGGAGACAGCCATATATGTTGCCTAAAATAAGACTGGCTGATGCTGGAGCAGACAGTTGGTATTCCTTGATTTAGCTCTTAAACTTCCTTTTTGTTCAGTTTTCTGGCTCTACTCCTGACTGGTAGCTCTACTCCTAGCTAGATACCTTGTTTCTCTAAACTTCAAATATGATTCTCTCCCTTGGTACCTTGCCTCCATGACAGATAGACTGGTAAATCTCCACACATCCTTTTAAAAGTTTTAAAATAAATTGGTGTTTTTGGAACAGATATGCAATATAACAACAAAAGGTACAAGAAGGTATAAAATAAAACATAAATTTCCTTTCAACTGAATCTCCCAGCAACTGAGTTTTCTTCTCCAGGAGCAGCCACCAGAGTCAGATTCTCATACCTTTGTACAGAGATATTCTCTGCATGAGACAAGTGAACATGTGTGTTTTTTTCCCCTTTTTAACAAATACACAACATGCTCTTCTATACTTTACTTTTGTCACTTAGCATACATTCTGAAGATTTTCTAAATCCATATCTGATTAATTCCTTTGTTCTTTTTTTAAAACAAACACTTCCATTATAGAGATGTTCCATAACCTATTTAAACAGTCCTTGTATTTAGGATTTTTTTTTATGTTGTGCTATTACAAACAATGCTGCAATGAATATATGCATAAATTTATGAAAGTATGCACATAGAACAAATTCCTAGAAGTGGAATTGCTGCTTCTGTGTCAAATTTTCATAGATACTGCCAAATAATTTCTATAAATATAGTACCATTTTAGATTCCCAGGAAAATATATGAAAGTGCCTATTTTACATACCCTCACCAGCACAATGTGTTTGTAAACACTTTAATATTTGTTAATATAAAAATAATGTAGTTTTAACTTATATTTATCCTATTATGAATGGGTTTGAGCATATTTTCACATATTTAAGGGCCATTAATTTTTACATTTCTCTAACCTGTCTAAATTTTTGGCCCATTTTAACTTGGGCTGCTGTTATTGGTTCTTATTGATTTATAGAAAACTTTTATCTATTAAGAAAATTAATCCATTTTCTTTTATATGAATTGAAAATTTTTGTTTCTTACTTTTTTATTCTTTTTGCTATGTAGGATACTTTTAGAACTATATATCAAAATCACGAGTTTTTTCTTTTCTGAAGTCTATTTTATTCCATAATTTAAAAGAACTTTTCCATTCCAATATAAGACAAAATTTTTCCAATGTTTCTTCTCGTACTTTAAGTTTTATTTTTCACATTTAAGTCTTTAATGCACCTGGAATTTATTTTTTGTATAAATTGTTAAGAAAGGATATCTCTACTTAGTTAACTTTATTTATCATCTATTTTTCCACCTATGATTTCAATATTAACTTTATCATATACAAAATTCCTATTTTTTTTCTCTGTCTAAACTTTGGGGGCTACTCCATTAATCTATCTCTTAATGTACAAATTAATCACTGTTTTATTCAGAAGATATAGTATAATATCTAATAAGACCATCACCCATGACAATTCTTTTTGAAAATTTTCTGGGGTTTAACTTTTTTGTTTGTTTTATTTGCTTTTTTAAATATAAAATTTAAAGTCATCCTGTCTAATTGCCATTGGTATTTTTATTGAAATCATATTAATTTTATAGAATGATTTAGAGAGAACTGACATTTTTATGGTATTTAACATTCCTAATCAAAAGCACAATATATTCAATAACTTTCTATTTTCAAGCCTATTTTTAAGTCCTTCAGCAACATTTGAATTTCTTAATCTAGAACTTGTCCACTTCTTAGCAAGTAAGTTCTTGAGTAGTGTGTTCATTTTATTTTTTTAAATTGCTTCAGTAAATGGGGTCCTTTCTTCCATTGCATATAGTCTATCTGGGTGTTTCTATCTTTTACATAGTTGTTTGATGATTTTCCTTTAGTATACTCAAGTAGATATAGTTAACTCAAGTGATGCACTTGAGATATGTTTGTGCATTCGTGTTTGTGTGTGTGTGTATTTATTTTAAGTTAATCTCCACCATAGGGGTAGTTTATTAGCACTTGATGTACAATTATCAGAAATATACACTCAGGAGATTGGTTCAAGATGGAGGAGTAGAAGGATGTGAGCTCACTCCCTCTTGCAAGAGCACCAGAATCACAACTAACTGCTGAACAATCATCAAGAGGAAGACATTGGACTTCACCAAAAATGATACCCCACATCCAAAGAAAAAGGAGAAGCTGCAGTGAGATGGTAGGAGGGGTGCAATCACAATAAAATCAAATCCCATAACCTCTGGGTGGGTGACTCATAAACTGGAGAACACTTATACCACAGAAGATCACCCACTGGAGTGAAGGTTCTGAGCCCCACGTTAGACCTCCCAACCTGGAGGTCCAGCAATGGGAGGAGGAATTCCTAGAGAATCAGATTTGAAGGCTACCAGGATTTGATTGCAGGACTTCAACAGAACTGGGGAAACAAAGACTCCATTCTTGGAGGGCACACACAAAGTAGTGTGCACATCAGTACCCAGGGGAAGAAGCAGTGACCCCATAGGAGACTGAACCAGACCTACCTGCTAATGTTGGAGGGTCTCCTGCAGAGGTGAGGGGTGGCTGTGGCTCACCACGGGGACAAGGACACTGAAAGCAGAAGTTCTTACAAGCACTCAGTGGCATGAGCCTTCCCAGAGTCTGCCATTAGCCCCACCAAAGAGCCGGGTAGGCTTCAGTGCTGGGTTGCCTCAGGTCAAACAACCAGCAGGGAGGGAACCCAGCCCCACCCATCAACAAACAAGTGGATTAAAGTTATATTGAGCTTTGCCAAACAGAGCAACACCCAGCTCTACCAACCACCAGTCCCTCCCATCAGGAAGCTTGCACAAGCCTCTTAGATAGCCTCATTAACTAGAGGGCAGACAGCAAGAGCAAGAAGAACTACAATTCTGCAGCCTGTGGAATGAAAACCACATTCACAGAAAGACAGACAAAATGAAAAGGCAGAGGACTATGTACCAGATGAAGGAACAAGATAAAACCCCAGAAAAACAACGAAATGAAGTGGAGATAGGCAACCTTCCAGAAAAAGAATTCAGAATAATGATAGTGAAGATGATCCAGGACCTCAGAAGAAGAATGGAGGCAAAGATCGAGAAGATGCAAGAAATGTTTAACAAAGACCTAGAATAATTAAAGAACAAACACCTAAAAGATTTAAAGAACAAACAGACAGAGATGAACAATACAATAACTGAAATGAAAAATACACTAGAAGGAATCAATAGCAGAATATCTGAGGCAGAAGAACAGATAAGTGACCTGGAAGACAGAATGGTGGAAATCACTGCCATGGAACAGAATAAAGAAAAAGGAATGAAAAGAAATGAAGACAGCCTAAGAGACCTCTTGGACAACATTAAACACACCAACATTCACATTATAGGGGTCGCAGAAGGAGAAGAGGGATAGAAAGGACCCAAGAAAATATTTGAAGAGCTTATAGTCGAAAATTGCCCTAACATGGGAAAGGAAATTACCACCCAAGTCCAGGAAGCACAGAGAGTCCCAGGCAGGATAAACACAAGGAGAAGCACACTGAGACACAAGGTAATCAAATTGACAAAAAGACAAAGTACTGAAAGCAACAAGGGAAAAATGACAAATAACATACAAGGGAACTCCCATACAGTTAACAGCTGATTTCTCAGCAGAAACTCTACAAGCCAGAAGAGGGTGGCAGGATATATTGAAAGTAATGAAAGGGGAGAACCTACAAGCAAGATTACTCTAACTGGCAAGGATCCCAATCAGATTTGATGGAGAAATCAAAAGCTACAGACAAGCAAAAGCTAAGAGAATTCAGCACTACCAAAGCAGCTCTACAACAAATGCTAAAGGAACTTCTCTAAGTGGGAAACACAAGAGAAGAAAAGGGCCTACAAAAACAAACCCATAACAATTAAGAAAATGGTAATAGGAACATACATATCAATAATTTCCTTAGACGTGAATGGATTAAATGATCCAACCAAAAGACACAGGATCACTGAATGGATACAAAAACAAGACCCATATATATGCTATCTACAAGAGACTCACTTCAGGCCTAGGGGCACATACAGACTGAAAGTGAGGGGTTGGAAAAGGATATTCCATGCAAATGGAAATCAAAAGAAAGCTGGAGTAGCAATCCTCATATCAGATAAAATAGACTTTAAAATAAAGAATGTTAAGAGACAAGGAAAGACACTACATAATGATCAAGGGATCAATCCTAGAAGAAGATATAACAACTATAAATATATATGCACCCGACATAGAAGCACCTCAATACATAAAGCAATTGCTAAGAGCTATAACACAGGAAATCGACAGTAACACAATAATAGTGAGGGACTTTAACACCTCACTTACACCAACGGACAGGTCATCCAGACAGAAAATTAATAAGGAAACACAAGGTTTAAATGACACAATACACCAGATAGATTTAATTGATATTTATAAGACATTCCATCCAAAAATAGCAGATTACACTTTCTTCTCAAGTGTGCATGGAACATTCTCCAGGATAGATCACATCTTGGGTCACAAGCCAAGCCTCAGTAAATTTAAGAAATATGAAATCATATCGAGCATCTGACCATAACACTATGAGATTAGAAATCAATTACAGGGGAAAAAAGAACATAAGAATCACAAACACATGGAGGCTAACAGTACACTACTAAATAATAAAGATATCACTGAAGAAATCAAAGATGAAATAAAAAAATACCTAAGACAAATGACAATGAAAACATGATGGTCAAAAACCTATGGGACGCAGCAAAAGCAGTTCTAAGAGGGAAGTTTATAGCAATACAATCCTACCTCAAGAAACAAGAAAAATCCAAATAAGCAGTCTAACATTACACCTAAAAGAACTAGAGAAAGAGCAAACAAAACCCAAAGTTAGTAGAAGGAAAGAAATCATAAAGATCAGAGCAAAAATAAATCAAATAGAAACAAAGAAAACAATAGCAAAGATCAATAAAACTAAAAGCTGGTTCTTTGAGAAGATAAACAGAATTGATAAACCTTTATCCAGACTCATCAAGAAAGAGAGGGAGAGGATTCATATCAATAAAATTAGAAATGAAAAAGGAGAAGTTACAATGGACACCGCAGAAATACAAAGCATCCTAAGAGACTACTACAAGCAACTCTGTGCCAATGAAATGGACAACCTGGAAGGAATGGACAAATTCTTAGAAAGGTATAGCCTTCCAAGACTGAACCAGGAAGAAATACAAAATATGAACAGAACAATCACAAGTAATGAAATTAAAACTGTGATTCAAAATCCTCCAATAAACAAAATCCAGGTCCAGATGGCTTCACAGGTGAATTCTATCAAACATGTAGAGAAGAGCTAACCCTGATCCTTCTTAAACTCTTCTAAAAAATTGCAGAGGAAGGAATTCTCCCGAACTCATTATACAAAGCCATCATCACCCTGAAACCAAAACCAGACAGAGAGATACTACAAAAAAAAGAAAATTACAGGCCAATATCTCTGATGAATAGAGATGTAAAAATCCTCAACAAAATGCTAGCAAACAGCATCCAACAGCACATTAAAAGGATAATACACCATGATCAAGTGGGATTTATCCCAGTGATGCAAGGATTCTTCAATATATACAAAGCAATCAATGTGATACCCCATATTAACAAATTGAAGAATAAAAACCATATGATCATATCAATAGATGCAGAAAAACTTTTGACAAAATTCAACACCCATTTATGATAAAAACTCTCCAGAATGTGGGTAAAGAGGGAACCTACCTCAACATAATAAAGGCCATATATGACAAACCCACAACAAACATCATTCCCAATGGTGAAAAACTGAAAACATTTCCTCTAAGATCAGGAAGAAGACAACTATGTCCACTCTCACCACTATTATTAAACACAATTTTAGGAAGTCCTAGCCACGGCAATCAGAGAAGAAAAAGAAATAAAAGGAATATAAATTGGAAAAGAAGAAGTACAACTATCATTGTTTGCAGATGACATGATACTATACATAGAGAATCCTAAAGATGCTACCAGAAAACTACTAGAACTAATCAAAGAATTTGATAAGGTTGCGGGATACAAAATTAATGCCCAGGAATCGCTTGTATTCCTATACCCTAACAATGAAAGATCAGAAAGAGAAATTAAGGAAACAATCCCAATCACCACTGCAACAAAAAGAATAAAATACCTTGGAATAAACCTACATAAGAAGGTAAAAGACCTGTACTCAGAAAACTATAAGACACTGATGAAAGAAATCAAAGATAACACAAACAGATGGAGAGATATACCATGTTCTTGGATTGGAAGAATTAATATTTTGAAAATGACTATACTACCCAAAGCAATCTACAGATTGAATGCAATCCCTATCAAACTACCAGTGGCATTTTTTACAGAACTAGAACAAAAAAATTTAAAATTTGTATGGAGACACAAAAGACCCCGAATAGCCAAAGCAGTCTTGAGGGAAAAAAACGAAGCTGGAGGAATCAGACACCCTGACTTCTGACTATATTAAAAAGCTGCAGTATTCAAGTCAATATGGTACTGGCACAAAAACAGAAATATAGACCAATGGAACCAGATAGAAAGCCCAGAAACAAACCCACGCACCTATAGTCAACTAATTTATGACAAAGGAGGCAAGGATATACAAGGAGAAAAGATAGTCTCTTCAATAAGTGGTGCTCGGAAAACTGGGCAGCTACATGTAAAAGAATAAAATCAGAGCACTTCCTAACACCACAGACAAAAATAAAGTCAAAATGGATTAAAGACCTAAATTTAAGGCCAGACACTATAAAATTCTTAGAGGATAACAAAGGCAGAACACTCTATGACATAAATCACAGCGAGATCCTTTTTGACCCACCTCCTAGAGAAATGGAAATAAAAACACAAATAAACAAATGGGATCTAATGAAACTTAAAAGCTTTTGCACAGCGAAGGAAACCATAAACAAGACAAAAAGACAACCTTCAGAATGGGAGAAATATTCGCAAATGAAGCAACTGACAAAGGATTAATCTCCAAAATATACAAGCAGCTCATGCAGCTCAATATCAAAAAAATAAATAAGCCAATCCAAAAATGGGCAGAAGACCTAAATAGACATTTCTCCAAAGACGATATACAGATTCCCAACAAACACCTGAAAGGATGCTCAACATAACTAATCATTAGAGAAATGCAAATCAAAACTGCAATGAGGTATCACCTCACAGCAGTCAGAATGGCCATCATTTAAAAATCTACAAACAATAAATGCTGGAGAGGGTGTGGAGAAAAGGGAACCCTCTTGCACTGTTGGTGGGAATGTAAATTAATACAGTCACTATGGAGAACAGCCTGGAAGTTCCTTACAAAACTAAAAATAGAATTACCATATGACCCAGCAATCCCACTACTAGGCATATTCCCAGAGAAAACCATAATTTAAAAAGACACATGCACCCCAATATTCACTGTACCACTATTTACAATAGCCAGGTCATGGAAGCAACCTAATGGCCCATCTACCGACAAATGGATAAAGAAGATGTGGTACATATATACAATGGAATATTACTCAGCCATAAGAAGGAACAAAATTGGGTCATTTGTAGAGACGTCATGGACCTAGAGACTGTCACAGAGAGTGAAGTAAGTCAGAAAGAGAAAAACAAATATCGTGTATTATCGCATTTATGTGGAATCTAGAAAAATGGTACAGCTGAACCTGTTTGCAAGGCAGAAATAGAAACACAGATGTAGAGAACAAACGTATGGTCTCCAAGGGGGGAAAGTGGGGGCTTGGGTGGTGGTGGGATGAATTGGGAGATTGGGATGGACATATATACACTAATATGTATAAAATAGCTAACTAATAAGAACATGCTGTATAAAAAATAAATAAAATAAAATTCAAAAATTAAAAAAAGAAATATACACTCAAAATATATTAGTTGATCACTTTGAATATTGTTATTTAAATAGCCCAAAGCTTTATAGGTTAGTAAAATAGATGTCAGAAATGTGTATTACCTAGTTAGATTAATGGTGTTTGAGAAAAGTGATCTGGCTGTGAAGCTCTTTAGGAATCCCACTGCCTTAGCAGAAATGAAGTAAGAGATTCTCAAGAAAAGAGAGCCCTGTTTCCCAAAGTTTTGTAGCAGCTCCTGAGATGTAGGGCCTTATTCACCTTATGTTCCTCTCCTTGATGGAGCTCTCCATGGAATGACCCAATTGACTGGCCCTCCCACTAGAATGCCATTATGTCCACTTCATATTGAGCCTTTTGAGGTAGATATTGGTCAGCGTGTTTCTTGCTTTGAGAAACAAAAATAGTACCATGACAACTTTTTGAATGATTGCTAGTAAATGTTTATATCTTTGTCAGAACTTGATCTAAGACCCAATTTCACTGTTGAGAAACATGAGGTAACAGGAACTGATCCAGGCTAGCGCCCTGATGACCTTGGACAAATCCACAAAGGCCACATGAGAAAGGGCTTAACCACAGCCGACCTTGGCAGAATGACCTGTGATTCTCCTGGAACACAAGAGCATCCGGGTCTTGTGAAGAATTGCTATAAGGCCATTTCTCACCTACGCATGTCTTAGAATCAATCTATGAGATAGTTTCTCATCCTCTCCCAGGTTCCGAAGAGGTATGAAGAGTTTTGCCTTGCCCTCATCCTCATAGTACAGTTGCAAACTATAAAACTGGTGAGCTGCAGCATGTAATCAGCAACTCAGCAACAGGGTGCCCTAGCACTCATGTTGCATTGTCATCAGTCCCCTTTGGTTTTGGTGTGGTCCTGTGGAGCAGGAAACATAGTGAGCTATTACCTTTGTTTTTTGTGTTTTTATTGTCCATGTAAGCAATAAAACATCTGAATCTGAAAAGGGCTCATTGTTCTTTACCATCCAAATCTGTCAGACTTGCTGGGAAGGTGTCAGGGGAGTGAAGTTCTAACTTCCAACTACTGCTAATGATGAGAGGCTACTGCTATTTCCTGATATAATCTAACACTTGTTGTATAGATAAAATAGTTTTAGATCCTAATATTAGTGTATGTGAAGGATATTGATTTTTATACAGTTTTGGTCCAGCCACCTTACTGAATCCCCTTTACATCTATGATAGATTTAAGTGTTTCTCTTGGGTTTTCTAGTCTCTGTTGCTCTGAGATGACACTGGAATCCCTGTTAAAGTTTTTCTTTAATCGGTTTGATTTGAGTTAGCCCAGATACGGTTGATTCTCATTATTTGCACTAGTTATGCTCTATACAGCTCTCCAGGTAGATTCTATTTTCTTTGTTTTAAAAAAGAGAAAACGAGGTTCAGAAATGTTAAGTGACTTGCCAGAGGCCACCCTCTAACAGGGGCCAGAGTTGGGATTCAAACCGCATTCAACTGGCCCAGGACTAATGTTTCTTGCACTACACTGCACTGTTCTGTACCACTTCTATAATTGGTCATCTCTGAATGGGAACCAAACAAAAGGCAAAGCATTACCTTGTTCAGTGTCAGCTGGGAACCTATATGTCAGGCAACTTAAAATTTTTACCACTTTGTGCATGTCTGCAAATGACTGGGGAAATACCAGTAGTATTCATTTTGAGGTTATAAACAAATTATAGTAAGTAGGTAAATTCACAAATATGGATATGTATTCTGATTCCAAGTAACATGCTAGTCTTCACATTTATTCAGAAGATTAAAGGCTAAATGCTATCAGAAAGAGAAACCCAATTCTGAATTTTGTCTGATACACTTGGATATTAGTGCTGCTAAAAATTTAGCTGCAGAATATTAGTAACTGATCCCTGAACTGATAAGGTAAAAGTCTAGAACCAAAGTAGAGTGTTCCATTAACTTAGTGTTATGACTTACAGGATTTGACCAGGGGGAAGCAAAGTTGTTTCATGGGACAAAGACCAGGTATTGTGCAGTAATACAACTCACACAAAAAATATCTAAATGAACGGGGCTATAAAATAATTTTAAAATTCAAGGGGAGAAAAATAAAGATAGATATATATAGTTATATCTATCTATCTATCTATCTATATATATATATATATCTTGTCAGTAAAACTGAAATTAAAAATCTCAAAAGAAAATATTTTTGTTCAGTATTTCAAATGAATAAAAGTTACCTAAGGGCTTCCCTGGTGGTGCAGTGGTTGAGAATCTGCCTGCCAATGCAAGGGACATGGGTTCGAGCCCTGGTCTGGGAAGATCCCACATGCCGCGGAGCAACTAGGCCCGTGAGCTACAAGTACTGAGCCTGCGTGTCTGGAGCCTGTGTTCCGCAACAAGAGAGGCCACGACAGTGAGAGGCCGGCGCATCATGATGAAGAGTGGCCCCCGCTTGCCGCAACTAGAGAAAGCCCTCGCACAGAAACGAAGACCCAACACAGCCAAAAAATAATAATAAATAAATAAATAAATTTAAAACAAACAAACAAAAAACAGTACAAATAATTTGTTAAAAAAAATAAAAGGGAAGTTATTAAAAAAAAAAAAAAAAAGGTTACCTAAGAGTCAATTGTAATTATCAATGACTTAGGATAAAGATTTCTAGTGCCCCACACCCAACACAGTCCAATCACCCAGGATGTCATTCACAGGCAAAGAAATAATCTCCTGTGAGTTATGAGGTATATAGTTATAGGCCTCCTGTGGGGCATTTAGAAGATTCCTAATAGTTTAAACACTTCACTAACTAGGAGGGGTAACTCCTTAGTAAACATTAGTGTAGTAATCCCCCCTAATCTGTGGTTTCAGTTACTCACAGTCAATCATGGTCCAAAATATAAAATGAAAATTCCAGAAATAAACAATTCATAAGTTTTACATAACGTGCCATTCTGAGCAATCTCGTGCTGTCCACCCCGTTGTGCCTGGGACATGAATCATCCCCTTGGTCAGCATATCCTACACATTAGTCACTTAGCTGTCTGGGTTATCAGATCAACTGCTGTGATCTGGCAGTGCTTATATTCAAGTAACCCTTATTTTACTTAATAGTGGCCCCAAAACACTGGAGTAGTGATATTGTCAATTTTAACATTTTCTTACTGTGCCTAATTTATAAATTAAACTTTATCATGGGTATGTGTGTATAAGAAAAAACAGTATACACAGGGTTCAGTACTATCTGTGGTTTCTGGCATCCATTTAGGGTCTTGGAACATATCCCATAGAGATAAGGGGGGGGATTTCTATAAGCATTTATTTGACTAACTTATTCAGTCTCTATTGTTGTGTTTCAGAGAGAAGGATCCTAGGCTATTATGCTATTATGTTAGTGTGAGTGCATTTTAATGCAATTGAGAAGATAATAATATTTAGCCATCATTGGCTACCCAGTTGAAGTTTTAGTGGCCAAAAAAGCAACATGAAAATACTTTGGCAATATTATGACAAATTCAAGAAATTACCTTGCTCCTGAATTCATAATATTCCCTAGGACTTGATTATAGTAAATGGCAACAGCTCTTGCCTTCATTTCTAGGCTCCCAGACTGTTCTTCTTTGGCAGTTTTGTCTATTCAGTGCCTAAGGGAAACCCTGCATCCCTGCATTTTAGGATTTTAAAATAGAGATGAAGACCCATAAAAACAATAAGATGACCAACAACAGGTTTAAAGGCCTAATAAGAGATATAGACAATAGTGCTTTGAAACTGAAAACCAGATTTTGTACAGTAATGTTGTAGTGTCAGGATGGGCATTATTTTCTGGAAAAACAAAAGGTTGAGTTTGAAGAAGGATCTTAAAGGATTCAGCTTTGAAATAATAAAGGCCTATTGCTAATAGCCAAATCTGCAGTTGAGGGTAAATTCAAGTTTCCTTTAAGATCTTCCCGTGATGCTTTCTACCCCATGAACACCTTCTCAGAGTCTGCTTTGATAGCCGGAAAATGCTGCCATATGGGTCAAACAAGTAAAAATGAGACCTACTCTGACCAGTCTACTCTGACTGATATAGAAGGTGGGGGCAGGTTTTTTGTACTTAAATGAAAAATACAAAGTAGCTCTCCCTTCCAAGAGGAACTCTAGGTCAGTTAAACTGGATGGTGCTGAACATGTAATAGAAAGCAACAAGAAAGCACAAGCAACAGAATCCAAAACAGAACTACTGGCTAGTCTATCAAATGTCTGCAAATCAACATTGGTGATTCTTTGGTTCCTATACAGGCCAAAAAGTATCAGAAGATGAGTTAGAGAAAGCTCCAAGAAACAAATTATCCTGGTTTCCAAGGAAGCAAAATAAAATATTTAATTAATAACAATTAAAGACCAAGGGAACACTAAATATGGCACCCACATCTATTGCCAACATAAGATTTTAAAGTCCCTGAAATTTTCTATCTCTCAGGTTGAAGGAATGGAAACTTAGATGTTTAAATAAAGGTCAGACAAATTTAATGGGAGACACCACCTAAATTAAAATTTGAAATATTCATAACCCTTACAAAACAAAATAACACATTTTAACATAAAATAGAGAATCAAGTTTCTATAATCTCTCTTCTCTCTCTCTCTCTGTCTCTCTTTTCTCCCCTCTCCCTTCTCTCCTCTCTATTTTCTCTAGTTGTTTTTCCCAGAAAGTAACCTGAAACTTACTACATTCAAGCAAACCAGAAATTTCTCTGTGACTGTCATGATTTGTTCCTCCTAAAAAGATTTCTAAAAATAGAGAAATCTGAGAAGGAAGCTTAGTGGATTCTTAAATAGGCTCAAAAAAAAGTATCTGAAACTTAGAATTAGGCAAAAGAGAATATTGGATGTTTTTTCAGTGCAGTGATGGCCTGTATGTTTGATTGACACTCTCTTGACTGTGTTATTTACAACTCTGTAAGGCCAAGATTAACTTGTAACTTTTAGTTCAGTAAACCTGCAAATAATTTTTGTCTTTGTAAAAAACAAAACCTCTAATATTGCAGTTTATTATTCTCTAGGACTTTATTTTGTATCAAGTCCAATTGTCTTTTCCTAAAATCCCTTTACTAAATTGCTTATGAATACCAAGTTCCTCAAATTCTCATTTCAACTGATCTTAATATCTTACTGATTACCTCATTAATTTCATATGTTCATTTTACATTTGTATGAATCATGATTTTACATTGTGGAAAATTATAATTTAACAAGGTACTGATAGATGTTTGTTAATTTGGTGAAACCAACTCACTAAAGTTTCACGTCTTTAGTTGGAAAGTAGTACCCAGAGGTGACCAAGTTCTTGAGGAATGATTCACGCTAACCGATCTTAAAAATAAGCTAATGGATAAGCCAGTTATAAATATATTTATAGACCACAGGAGGTAGGTTTTATTTGTGTTCAAAAGACTTGTACTGGCTAATAAGACCCCTTAAATCTGGCTATCAAGAAACACAAAATGTCATGTTAATTTATTAAAACACTCCTTGGGGAGACAAAAAAAAAAATCAGAACTACAGGATTTGGAAGACCTTGAATGAAATATCTCTTTGTCTATGGAAGAGTCAGCCAACTATTTTTTCTTCCCAGTCTGTTGTGCTTGTTATCTCCATTTGCCACTGGCCCTTTTCTTTCATGCTTTTTCTACCTTGTTCTCTTGCCCCAGGAGGCTGATCTGTATGGGATAAATCAGCTGGGCAGCACTTCCAGTTAGTTTTAAATTAAATTCACCAGTGGGAGGCACTAGCAGGAGACTGGAGTATGAGAGGAGAGAAAAGCTGCAGTATTTTATCCCTGTGCCCTCTCTGCTTTGGTGCCAAACCTCACCACCACCACCACTCCCACCATGAGCCCTTCCCTCTATGACTCCACCTGTCATCAGGATCCTGCATAATTATTTCCTTCTCCTTCCCCTTCCTGTGGGCAGTAAACAGTAGTCTCTGGATGCCTCAACATTACTTGTCCATTCGCTTAATCTGGAATGGTTCTAAGCATTTATGTAAATATTTGCTTCATTAAAATCTCTTTATTTGAACCATCTCTCCTCCTTAACAGCCCTCCATGAAGAAGCCAGAGTCAGTTCTTCATCCATACCATTTGCTCATATTACTTCTCTTTTTATAAACTTTATGACCCACCTTACTGCTATCTTTGCCTCATGTATTGCCTGTCTCCCACCATCCCAAAGTACTAAGCAATATTTCCTCCCTCAAATCACATATTCAGTTGAATTCGGTGTCTCCAAAACATTCCATAACCTTTCATACACATTCTCTTCTGTCTTTCTTAAACACCTCTTTCCCTATATTTCCCAGCTGTAAAAGGACTAATACCTTTTTTTTACATCAATCTGCCAATCCCAGATTTTCAAAGAGCATCATGGTCTTTAAGTGCAATAGATTTGGAGGGGGAGGACTGTTAATACCTTACATACCTCTGTGCACCAAAGCACTCCTTGAATATCAACTCATTATGAAATTCAACAGCACATTATACAGCCCCAGCACAGCATCATCTATATCCCTTGTGCTTTCTAAACATTGAATGTTCCGTAGTCAATGGTACTTCTAGTACACCTACTACATTTCATTAACATTGTGCAAAAATAGCACCTTTACATTCAAACTGTCTAAACTTTTGCCATGTCAACCTTCTTTTTGTCATTCTTTAATGTTATTCTTGTGCCACAAGTTTCAGTGCACCCAACCATCCCTCAGACCTAAATCACAACTCACTTTTCTATGGTCACTTTAGATGGTGTGTACTTTTTCTATCTAATCAACACCTCTGAGGCCTCCTGCCTGCTTGGAAACAGTACCAACTCTAAATGATTCTTATCATGTTAAAAATGAGTGATGTCTGAATTATAAGGCATTTTCATATCACTTACCATTAATTGTGACACCTGCAACACTTATCTTGAAGAACCAGCTCAAACAGAACCTTCTCTGTAAGTCCCTTCTTGACTGCCTTTGGTTCTAGATAGTGTTGGCTTTCTTCTCTGTGTTACACAAACTTTGTAAATGTCTCTATTATAACATTCTTACATAGCACTGTCATATGTTTATACATCTGTGTCTCTTGCTATATTACAAATCTTTAAAGACTAAGCCATGTCTGAGTTATCTTTGCATCTATAATTCCTAACCCTGTGAGGTCTGCCACTTAAAAATGTGATCAATAAAAAATTTGAATAGATTTAGGGAAGGCCTAAATGGTATTGATTATGTTACCACTTACTTTAGTGGTATTCAGCTTGAATATATAGCTTGGTTGCATTAATTGGACTTGGGTATGTTCCAGGTCTCTTAGCCACAGGGATACCTCCAACTGATTGATCTTTTTCCCATTCTGAGCTTATACTTGGTGGTTTGACACTTAGAAAGTAACTTTACCATTTGCTTTGAGGGCATATTTTTGTAGCCAAGCTAAGCTAAGTCTTAGCTTGTCAGTGCAGCTGACAGGGAGCTGAGCATGTTAATAACTACCTTTGTGAAGTGGGAATCCTCAGTGAATCAAAGAGGCTATTACAATCGTTTGTCACTATCAGACAACTCAGTTATTTTCTTTGGTTCTGAATTAAGGGATACAGCTGATCACTCTTATTTATCTAGAACAAACCTTCCTGACTGGGAGAACATATGCCTGTATCCACAGAGATCATCAGTAGAGGTATTTCCTTATGGTGACCACTAGTAGCATCTATAGTGCTTTGCAAACAGTGAAGTGTTGCCTCAAGATAAAAAGCAATGATACTTGTATCACTTGAATTCTTTTTAAAAAGTCATTTTAAAAATATACTGTAATGTGACACTCTTCAGAGTAAGGCTGCATACATTCCAGGTTGCATGGGTCCCTCTTCGTTTAGACAGATCATCTCATTGGTATATTGTGGATAACTGCTAATAACATGATCTTGCCTTCCAGGGAAGGTTTGAAAAAATAACTAATTAAGAAAGAATATATCTTTGGTGGGGCTAATGACCGACTCTGGGAGGGCTCATGCCAAGGAGTACTTCCCAGAACTTCTGCTGCCAGTGTCCTTTTTCCCACGGTGAGCCACAGCCACCCCCTGCCTCTGCAGGAGACCCTCCAACACCATCAGGTCTGGAGAAGATGCTCAGAATTTGCATTTTTATCAAGTTCTCAGAGAAACTTTATAAAATAAGTAAAAGAGACAAGCCTCATAGATAGCCTCATCCACCAGAGGACAGACAGCAGAAGCAAGAAGAACTACAATCCTGCAGCCTGTGGAACAAAAACCACATTCACAGAAAGATAGACAAGATGAAAAGGCAGAGGGCTATGTACCAGACGAAGGAACAAGATAAAACCCCAGAAAAACAACTAAATGAAGTGGAGATAGGCAACCTTCCAGAAAAAGAATTCAGAATAATGATAGTGAAGATGATCCAGGACCTTGGAAAAACAATGGAGGCAAAGATCGAGAAGATGCAAGAAATGTTTAACAAAGACCTAGAAGAATTAAAGAACAAACAAACAGAGATGAACAATACAATAACTGAAATGAAAACTACACTAGAAGGAATCAAGAGCAGAATAACTAAGGCAGAAGAACAGATAAGTGACCTGGAAGACAAAATGGTGGAATTCACTGCTGCGGAACAGACTAAAGAAAAAAGAATGAGAAGAAAAGAAGGCAGCCTAAGAGACCTCTGGGACAACATTAAATGCAACAACATTCGCATTATAGGGGTCCCAGAAGGAGAAGAGAGAGAGAAAGGACCCAAGAAAATATTTGAAGAGATTATAGCTGAAAATTTCCCTAACATGGGAAAGAAAATAGCCACCCAAGTCCAGGAAGCTCAGCAAGCACCATACAAAATAAACCCAAGGAGAAACATGCCGAGGCACATAGTAATCAAATTGGCAAAAATTAAAGACAAAGAAAAATGATTGAAAGCAGTAAGGGAAAAATGACAAATGATATACAAGGGAACTCCCATAAGGTTAACAGCTGATTTCTCAGCAGAAACTCTACAAGCCAGAAGGGAGTGGCATGATATACTTAAAGTGATGAAAGGGAAGAACCTACAACCAAGATTACTCTACCCAGCAAGGATCTCATCCAGACTCAATGGAGAAATCAAAAGCTTTACAGACAAGCAAAAGCTAAGAGAATTCAGCACCACCAAACCAGCTCTACAACAAATGCTAAAGGAACTTCTCTAAGTGGGAAACACAAGAGAAGAAAAGGACCTACAAAAACAAACCCAAAACAATTAATAAAATGATCATAGGAACATACATAGCGATAATTACCTTAAACGTGAATGAATTAAATGCTCCAACCAAAAGACACAGGCTTGCTGAATGGATCCAAAAACAAGACCCGTATATATGCTGTCTACAAGAGACCCATTCAGACCTAGGAACACATACAGACTGAAAGTGAGGGGATGGAAAATATATTCCATGCAAATGGAAATCAAAAGAAAGTTGGAGTAGTAATCCTCATATCAGATAAAATAGACTTTATAATAAAGAATGTTACAAGAGACAAGGAAAGACACTACATAATGATCAAGGGATCAATCCAAGAAGAAGATATAACAATTATAAATATATATGCATCCAACATAGGAGCACCTCAAAACATAAGGCAACTGCTAACAGCTGTAAAAGAGGAAATTGACAGTAACACAATAATAGTGAGGGACTTTAACACCTCACTTACACCAATGGACAGGTCATCCAAAATGAAAATAAATAAGGAAACAGAAGCTTTAAATGACACAATAGATCAGATCGACTTAATTGCTCTTTATAGGACATTCCATCCAAAAACTGCAGATTACACTTTCTTCTCAAGTGTGCACGGAACATTCTCCAGGATAGATCACATGTTGGGTCACAAGTCAAGCCTCAGTAAATTTAAGAAAATTGAAATCATAACAATCATCTTTTCTGACCACAATGCTATGAGATTAGAAATGAATTAAAGGGGAAAAAACGTAAAAAACACAAACACATGGAGGCTAAACACTACGTTACTAAATAACCAAGAGATCACTGAAGAAATCAAAGAGGAAGTCAAAAAATACCTAGAGCCAAATGACAATGAAAACACGCCAATCCAAAACCAATGGGATGCAGCAAAAGCAGTTTTAAGAGGGAAGTTTATAGCTATACAAGCCTACCTCAAGAAACAAGAAAAATCTCAAATAAACAATCTAACCTTACCCCTAAAGGAGCCAAGGAAAGAAGAGCAAACAAAACCCAAAGTTAGCAGAAGGAAAGAAATCATAAAGATCAGAGGAGAAATAAATGAAAAAGAAACAAACAAAACAATAGCAAAGATCAATAAAACTAAAAACTGGTTCTTTGAGAAGATAAACAAAATTGATAAGCCATTAGCCAGACTCATCAAGAAAAAGAGGGAGAGGACTCAAATCAATAAAATTAGAAATGAAAAAGGAGAAGTTACAGTGGACACCACAGAAATACAAAGCATCCAAAGAGACTACTACAAGCAACACTATGCCAATAAAATGGACAACCTGGAAGGAATGGACAAATTCTTAGAAAGGTATAGCCTTCCAAGACTGAACCAGGAAGAAATAGAAAATATGAACAGACCAATCCCAAGTAATGAAATTGAAACTGTGATTTAAAATCTTCCAACAAACAGAAGTCCAGGACCAGATGGCTTCACAGGTGAATTCTATCAAACATTTAGAGAAGAGCTAACACCCATCCTTCTCAAACTATTCCAAAAAATTGCAGAGGAAGGAACACTCCCAAACTCATTCTATGAGGCCACCATCACTCTGCTTCCAAAACCAGACAAAGACACTACAAAAAAAGAAAATTTCAGACCAATATCACTAATAAATATAGATGCAAAATCCTCAACAAAATACTAGCAAACAGAATCTAACAACACATTAAAAGGATCATACAACATGATCAAGTGGGGTTTACCCCAGGGATGCAAGGATTCTTCAATATATGCAAATCAATCAATGTGATACACCATATTAACAAATTGAAGAAGAAAAACCATATGATCATCTCAATAGATGCAGAAAAAGCTTTTGACAAAATTCAACACCGATTTATGATTAAAAACTCTCCAGAAAGTGGGCATAGAGGGAACCTACCTCAACATAATAAAGGCCGTAAACGACAAACCCACAGCAAACATCATTCTCAATGGTGAAAAACTGAAAGCATTTCCTCTAAGATCAGGAACAAGATAAGGATGTCCTCTCTCACTGCTATTATTCAACATAGTTTCAGAAGTCCTAGCCACAGCAATCAGAGAAGAAAAAGAAAAAAAAGGAACACAAATTGGAAAAGAAGAAGTAAAACTGTCACTGATTGCAGATGACATGATACTATACATAGAGAATCCTAAACATGCCACCAGAAAACTACGAGAGATAATCAATGAATTTGGTAAAGTTGCAGGATACAAAATTAATGCACAGAAATCTCTTGCTTGCCTATACACTAATGATGAAATATATGAAAAAGAAATTAAGGAAACACTCCCATTTACCACTGCAATAAAAAGAATAAAATACCTAGGAATAAACCTACCTAGGGAGACCAAAGACCTGTATGCAGAAAACTATAAGACACTGATGAGAGATATTAAACATGATACCAACAGATGGAGAGATATATCATGATCTTGGAGTGGAAGAATCAATATTGTGAAAATGACTACACTATCCAAAGAAATCTATAGATTCAATGCAATCCGTATCAAATTATCAATGGCATTTTTTACGGAACCAGAACAAAAAATCTTAAAATTTGTGTGTAGACACAAAAGACCCCGAATAGCCAAAGCAGTCTTCAGGGAAAAAAACGGAGCTGGAGGAATCAGACTCCCTGACTTCAGACTATACTACAAAGCTACAGTAATCAAGAAAATATGGTAGTGGCACAAAAACAGAAACATAGATCAATGGAAAGCCCAGATGTAAACTCACACACCTATGGTCAACTAATCTACGATAAAGGAGGCAAAGATATAGAATGGAGAAAAGAGAGTCTCTTCAATAATTGGTGCTGGGAAAACTGGACAGCTACATGTAAAAGAATGAAATTAGAACACTCCTTAACATCATACACAAAAATAAACTCAAAATGGATTAGAGACCTAAATATAAGACCGGACACTATAAAACTCTTAGAGGAAAACATAGGAAGAACACTCTTTGACATAAATCACAGCAAGACCTTTTTTGATCCACCTCATAGAGTAATGGAAATAAAAACAAAAATAAACAAATGGGATCTAATGGAACGTCAAAGCTTTTGCACAGCAAAGGAAACCATAAAGAAGACGAAAAGTCAGCCCTCAGATTGGGAGAAAATATTTGCAAATGAATCAATAGGCAAAGGATTAATCTCCAAAATATATAAACAGCTCATGCAGCTCAATATTAAGGAACAAACAACCCAATCCAAAAATGGGCAGAAGACCTAAATAGACATTTCTCCAAAGAAGACATACAGATGGCCAAGAAGCACATGAAAAGCTGCTCAACATCACTAATTATTAGAGAAATGCAAATCAAAAGTACAATGAGGTATCACCTGACACCAGTTAGAATGGGCTTCATCAGAAAATCTACAAACAACAAATGCTGGAGAGGGTGTGGAGAAAAGAGAACCCTCTTGCACTGTTGGTGGGAATGTAAACTGATACAGCCACTATGGAGAACAGTATGGAGGTTCCTTAAAAAACTAAAAATAGAATTACCATAATATCCAGCAATGCCACTACTGGGCATATACCCAGATAAAACCACAATTCCAAAAGACACATGCACCCCAATGTTCATTGCAGCACTATTTACAATAGCCAGGTCATGGAAGCAACCTAAATGCCCATCGACAGATGAATGGATAAAGAAGTTGTGGTACATATATACAATGGAATATTACTCAGCCATAAAAAGGAACGAAATTGGGTCATTTGTAGAGACGTGGATGGATCTAGAGACTGTCATACAGAGTGAAGTAAGTCAGAAAGAGAAAAACAAATATCGTATATTAACGCATATATGTAGAACCTAGAAAAATGGTACAGATGAACCCCTTTTCAGGGCAGAAATTGAGACACAGTTGTAGAGAACAAACATATGTACACCAAGGGGGGAAAGCTGTGGTGGGGTGGGGGTGGTGTGATGAATTGGGCAATTGGGATTGACATGTATACACTGATGTGTATTAAATTGATGACTAATAAGAACCTGCTGTATAAAAAAAAATAATAAGTAAAAGAAAGGAAAATAAAAAATAAAAAAAATTAAAAATAAAAAAAGGAAGAATATAGAAAAGTGTCAAGAGCAACAAAGCTATTACTCCTGGGCATTGTTGAATACCAAATAGAAGAGAGGCTTAACATTTTCCAATTCTCTCCCTGGAAATATCCAAACTTACTTCTTTAATTTTAGTTCTAGCATTTTATCTCTTGTTCCACAGGCAAAAATAAAAATATATATATATATATATTAGAATCACCACATGTTTTTCTTGTTTTGCTTCCACCACCCTTGTGATTTCTCATTAAAGCCAATACAAAGTACTTGCGCCCAACTCTCCCTCATTCCTGACATGTTTGTTAAGAAAACTTGAAATTTCTCTAACCAGAAACCCCAGTACTGCACTAGGCTCATCCAATACACATTTGAATATCACATGAAATCTGTCTTTAGAGAATATACAATGCAGTTGAAATTACATTGTTTTTAATGCATGTTAATAATGTATGGCTTGTTTATGATTACAAATTAGGTTTTTATTCATGCCTCAATGGACCTAATCACTCTTATTTGTTTTTACACATAAGGGACTCTCCTCTAAAGATCAAGAACAAAACAGTATAACTGTTTTGATATTCTTAATGCTACATTATTTTGCCATTTTGCCCTCCTGACGAGGCTGCTTTTGTGCATTCAGCAACACTGTCAGTTTCACAGCATCATACATTTTTTTGTATCTTCCTTCAATACACTGCATGGGGCTAAGCACACAATAAATATGCAGTAAATAGGTGGTGAATTGGTGTAAATTACTATCTAGCAGATTCTTTTTCTCTACCAGAAGGCAGTGTATCTTTTTCAGTTTATTCATCGTGTACCAAGCAAAGATATCCAAGATCTGTGATGATTTAGAGCCTGTTCTAACTGCTTGACTTTGAATTTATCATTTAGTTTGGGGCTTTACTTTTTTGAGAAAAAAAACTTACGTTTGGAACATCATTTTTGTTCTGCTTGCATAATTAAAATTTAAGTGACAGTAATTTTCATTTGGACTTTGTCAGCTCAAAGTACTCATTTGTGTGATTCTATGTTTGCAGGCCTGGTGCAGATTGAATTTGCAGGTTAAGATCACAGATTCACTTAATAATGTAGAAGTCATAAGAGTAATAACATTAGGAATTATAGATGCTCAGGAAGGAGAAATGAGCTTGTTTTATAAAAATAAGCTCCTGAATCTCTATCTTTGAATGTTTTTTCTTTTCTTCTCCTTCCTGCCCACACACACCTGTTGGTAACTGTGGGAATATACTTAACAAAAAGGAAGAAACAAGAATCTCTTTGAGCATTCGTTTATTCAGTCACATTCAGCCATGCTATAATATTTGTTGCATGGGTACAACTTTGACTGAATTGGCTTTCAACATCTGGATGAAATGAGGAATATTCATACAGTAATAACAATGCTACCTGGACTGCTTCTCCAGGATCATTTGCATGCCACACTCCCTGGACCCATACGCTCCAGCCACACTTACCTTTCAGTGCTTAGAACACATCTCAGGCCATCCTATGTGCTGTGGCCTCTGCCTGGAATGTTCTTTTTCTTTCTTTTCACATGACTAACTCCAACCTGGACTACAGCTCTCAACACAAATATCACTTGCTCAAAGGCTTTTCCTGACCCATCAGTCTAAGTCAGGCCATTGTGCTTTAGCATGCTGTAGTTTTCCTTCATAGCTCTTGCTGTGTTTATAATTAAATGCTTCTCTGTGTATTCATTTAGTTGATATCCACCATTTATACTATCACAAGGAAGAAAAAAACACCTGCTTTGTTCGAGACTGTATACTCAAAGCATAGAACTGTTCTTCTATAACAGGTACCTAATCATTATTTGTGTTTGAAAAAAAATGTAACTTTAGGTCTCTTACTGAGTAATCTCAACAGCCATCTAAGGCTGATGGTGGTATACTTTCCAAAGGTGAGTGCCATTAATATCTTCCTTCCCCATATGTGCTTACTGCTCCACCCATCAAGAGATGAAATGTATTTTCCCTTCTTTTGAACCTGGGCTGACCTTGAGACTTGGCTTGGCCAACAGGATGTTGAGGAAGTGATTGTGTGCCAATTTCAGGCCTAGCTTTTAAGAAAATGACATCTCCCTTTTCCTCTCCCTTAGAAGCTAGCCACATAATGAAAAGACTAAGTAGGACTATTGAATATTGACACATTACACAGGAAGAGTCAAAGGCAGAGACAGACAGAAACAGAGGCAGAGGCCACATGGAGGAGTACTGAGGTGCCAAACATGTTTGGGACTCCTTCATGGACCTCTCAGCCCAACCCAGCTTCTAAATAAATGTAGCCAAGATAATGACCCCAGTGAATGCCTAGAGGGGCAGAAGAACTTTCCTGCTGAATTCTGCTTGTAGTCCTAACAGCAGAATCATAATAAATAATGATTCTGTTGTTCTTTTAAGTTTGGGATGTTGTGTTGTACCACAATAGAAAACTGGAACTGTGGTCCACCAGGAATCTTCAGCATCTCTTTCAAAGAAAAGAAAAGTGAATATCAGAGAAATTTAGGCTATCTACCCAAGGTCATATAGCTAGTAGAAGGTAGAACCCAGATAGTGTTACACATATTTTTAATTCTTAGTCCAGGATTTTATCTTCAGTATTACCTGTACTTTACTGACAGTCAAATATATTCTCTGAATTCCTAAATAACTGCAATGTTGGAAATATGTATTATATTTGGTAGCATACATACTATAATAACAGGGTGATTGAGTGATCTGTAAAATGGAGAAACAAATAGACTGGGAGTCAGAAGACCTGGGTTAGGGACCTAAGTTACCACCTTCAGCTCTGAGTGCAGTTACCTCCTCTGTAAAATAAAGATCATAGAACTCATCTTCAAGGTCTGTGATGAACCTTAAATAAGATTTTATATTTTAAAGTCCATTGTAAGCTGTAAAGAGCTATAGACATATTAACAAATAATCATCCATAAATTTTAGAATCTGATTCAGAACACTTTGAATTATTTAAAGGTTTACCCATTTTGCAATTACCATTAACCTTTGGGGTATTATGTTTATACTGATTCATTAGAATGAGAATGACACTGTTTCAGTTATAATTCTAGAGGAAACTTATGCTTTGAGGAAGATATAAATTATTTGTCTGAACTTTAGTAATGATTAAACAAAATAGCCTGATTTTTAATTAGGCACAGTACAACTCACTGAATTCTGAAAGCTACCCAACACCTGGATGGACCCCATTCTCTATATGCCGTAGGCTCAGGGATAAAATTCATTGACAGTTACAAACCACTCATATCTAAAATCATATTCCAATAACTGATACTGAGGGTCAGGGCCATCCATTAATCATATGACAGATAAGATAGATTTTTGCTTACACCTGAGGGAAGAAGGGCTAGTATGAATACTAGATGATTAAAAAAAAGGACCAATCCCCCAATGCTTGGTTGTAAAGAGAAAATGAAGAAAGGTAAAAATAGCTGGAAGAAGAAAGACCTTTTACCAATTTCATATTTTGGTCAAGCATCAGAGCATCTCAGAGGTTAATTAGGTGAAAATAATCAGTATTATATTTTCATTAGTCATTGGCTTCACCTAACTTTGTCTGACTCCTCAAATACTTCTGCATAACCATCTAATTATCTCTGCTTCCCTTAAACATACGACACCAAGTGGAAGGCAGTGTTAATCAATTTTGTCGATAACAAAACCAGATAATTCAAAAATAGTTGTAGCTGACCTTGACGCTTTTCCTGCAGATTTGTGAACTGAAAAAAATAATGGCAGCAGCTGCAATAGACTAACTAGTCTTCCAGGATATGAATCTCTCTTGATTTTACAACCTGCAGCCATATATCATTTCCGAAACCCAACTAATCCTACTACTCTTACTCCTGTCACCTCGATGAGTAGTTCATCTTCCTCCATAACATTAAGGGAGAGAAATCTTCTAGACGGGCAGAAAACAATTTAAGCTCAGTGATACCTAAGAAAAGAAAAACGAATTGACTCTAAGCCATCTAGACTGCAGCCCAGAGATGAGGGTGGAGTAGAAATCAAAACAAAAAACCTCCAGCCATAGTTTATTTATATATATGAAGTTTCAAAGAAATATTGCAGAAAGGAATGGAATCCTGCAAGACACAGAATCAAATCTAAACCCAAAGTTTTCTTATTTGACTTTGTTACAGATTGAGGTATAATTGGATATATATACCTCTTGCCAATCAGACCATTCAAGTACCTGAAAAGTAAAACCAGTCCAGAGATTTCCAAATTTCTCTATTCATCAAAAGCACCAAAGGACTCTGTGAAAAATACAGATTTGTGGAATCTGCCCTAGGCATTTTGAGTTTTAGCCAAGTAAACAACTGGACTAAAAGTTCCCTTAGAAGCCCCAAGGTCTGTGTGTTCCATTCACTGTCTGCACAGAACCCATTATCATAGACATAAAACCAAAACTCTGTAAAATCTAGAGGGGAAAACACTCATCAAGTTTTCTTTTATAAAATATGAATTTTGACAACATATAGAGCACGTGGGAACAACTTGAGAAAGAAGTCACCATGGACTAACTTACAAATCTTTTTCCTAAAAATTAACACATTGTTGTCTAAATTAAGGGATGGAGGACAACATCTGGAGGCAAGGGCAGGGCATGGAAAGTGAGGTCAATCTCACTCTCTTTGGAGCACTTTTATCTTACAAGAATTGAGAACATTCTGACTCAGCAACAATGGGCGTATAAGAATAAGTGCTAGCTTGTGTAATAAAAGGCTTGGAATGATGCTTGATGTGAATTCTCAATAGGATAACTATATAAATTGTAGCCCCAGTCAAGTTACTTTTGAAAATAAAAGTGGCTTTATTTATACTGTTTATTATATTATAATTATATTTATTTGCAGCATGAAAATAAATATAAACCAGGGGTATCATAAACAAATTTAGGTTCAGTCACCCCTACTTCTAAATAATAAATACTTACTTGTAAATAATAATAAGGGTTTCCTTCAGCATGAGAGATTATTTGTGAAATCTGAGGGAGAATTTCCCAATTTGGAGGAGCAACAGCATGAGACAAATGCTCAGGGTTCATAAGGTCATAATGAATCCATTTTTGTCATTCCCAGCCAACAGACATTGAAGGAAATACTGGGGAAGAACATGCAGCCACATGATTAAGAAGTCTGTGGACAACTGACCTGGGTCCATCCAATCCTCACCAAGGTAGCCAATATATTCTAAAGCCAGAAAATTCCAAACTCTAGGAGTACTATATATCATCCCCAGAATGTAGCATTCCTCCCAACTCTAGTGCGCAAAATCCTAGGAAGAATATCAGAATTACCAACAGTATACCTTGAATACAAGATAAACAGAACTCTAGTGCTGAAAATTTTGTTTTTAGTGTAATAATTTCTAGTAAACAAAAGAAAAATAATTGTGTAGAGGCAATGCTCTCTAGTTAGGATTGCTCATAACCATAGTTCCCACCTTACCCTCTTCAGACTAAGTTACAACTGAATTGGTGATAGATAATTATACCATCTCCCAGTTCAACTTACTTTGAAAGAATCGAAAAATGCTAAGTGAAAGAATGCAAAAAGAACCTCCCCACACTGGGGAGGGGTGGGGGGGTGGATGTTAGAGTTGGGGATTGGTAATAGTCCTGGAGAGATCTGCTTTGAACAAGGTATAAACAAGGTTGAAAGAAATAATAAGATTACAGTAATGGTTGTACTTTATGGTGAACAAGAAAAAAAAAGACTATTTTTATTTTCCTCCAGCTATTGCCTTTGACATTGCCCTGGTACATTTCCTTTCTCTGTCTCTTGGTAATACTATAAGCAAATCTCATTTCTGACTGATCACTCTCTGGTTTAAAACAAATTAAAGTTCAGCAAAGTTTAATTTAAAACAGCTGACTCCTATAAAGATAAAAATTTCTTTTCTACCCCAAATTCATACCTGACTCATGGCTTAGGGAATTTCTATGGAGAAGAAAACCATGATCTGTCCATGTGCCTTTCCTTCATCTTCTTCTGCTGCTGAATCTTCCAGGGCCAAGTTAGTGGAAGGAGGTTTCGTGGGAAAAGAGAGAAAAATCTGCTTCACCAGTATTGATGTAACATTGTCAGTGTCCTATGCGGCAGACACTCAATTCCTGGATAAAGTTATTGATATCTTGTGTAATGTATTTGTGGGTTTATTTAGAAGTACCATATGGATTTCTGCACAATAGAGTTTCCTGATTTGGGGGATACGTTTTTTGAGTGAATCCTCACAGTCCCCATGTAAGTGCTGCTTGTAGTAGTACAGCCCATATCCTCTTACCATTCAGTCCCTTTCATCTTGACAAACCATCTTGGGTTGAGTAATCTTCAAGACGACTAGGTAATGGATAACCTCCATGGAAAACTCAGGAGATTCTTGGCTTGCCAAATGGTTGGCAAGTGGTACAGTGCTAATGACTCCTCTGTCAAAACTTTTCTTCCTGTGCTGTTGTAGCCAGAAGCCAGACTTTAATAAGGAAGGGCAAAAACAGTCATTTTGTTCATATAGTTCTCTAAATTCCAAGGATACATGAAAGGCTCTCCCAAGAAGTTTGTTTGTTTGTTTGTTTTTGTTTTTTTACCACAGGGTGGGTCAGTTAGTTGCAGTTCTTCAGCAGGCATGTAGACAAAAGATGTCAGTATTCCATTCTTCCCCAAACCTCCAATTTCTATAGGTAGTTTTCTGGGAGCTCTCCTCACTTGAATTGGTTGTGGTTGGAACAATTCTTTTCTCTTCCACCATAAAGAAGAAGATAAAGTCCAAGGCTTACACCCACTAACTAGTGCTATATCACATTATCTTAATACTTCTCTCTGGTTTCTAGTCTTCTCATCGCTATAAAGATGGTTGGAGGTGGATGCTTGTGTAACTGACAAAAAACTCAATAACTATATCAGTTTTCTATTACTGTATAGCAAATTACCAGAAATGTGGCAGCTTAAAACAATATCTATTTGTTATCTCACAATTTCCTATGTATCAGGTGTCCAGGTATGGCTAACAAGTCCTTGGCACAGGGTCTCACAAGACTACACTCAAGGTGTTGGTTAAGCTGTGTTCTAATCTGGAGGCTCAATTAGAAAAAATTCTGCTTTCATGCTCATGCAGACAGTTGACATAATTCATTTCCTTGCAGCTATATGACTGAGCACACCAGCTTCTCACTGGATACAGATTGGAACATGTCATCAGGTAATAGAGGCTACCCACAGTTCCCTGATGTGTGACCCTACTCATAGGTAGTTCTCAATATGGCTATTTGCCTTGTTATGGCTTGGAGAAAAGTGTCTCTCTGCAGTTGGTTAAGATGGAGGCTTAGAAATGGCATCTTACGTATTTTATATAACATATATAGATTAGATTCAGTCCCTCTGACATATAATCTAACCAAGGGAATGACATCCTATCACCCATGCTATATTGTCCTGGTAAGAAACAAATCACAGGTTCCCCTCAAATTTAAGGGCAGGGAAATATACAAGGGTGTAACATATTGGGGATCTCCTTACAGTGTGTCTGCCAAAATAGTTAAACCAGCCCTGCAGAGATTTGTCTAGAAACTCCATTTAGAATGTGCTAGTGCTTATCTATTTATTTCAGCTTTGAGCTTTACCTGAAATTCAAGGCAAAAAGAAAGGTCTCAGACAACTTTCTGTTACAAAAGACAAAGGCATTAAAACTTGTCTATGAAATGAAAGAAAAATTTGAACAAGACATGCAACATATATGGGAATTGCTTATGTTTGAAAAAGATTTAGTCCAAGTATCAACAGCACATTAGATATAAATTTATTTGTGATGTTAAAGAAATTAAAACACAGCTAATGTAAAGCAAGGAAAAATAGAAGATAAGAGAAAGCATTACAATGAGAAATAAAAATGACCTAGTTAAAGAAAGACTTTAAGGAAAGAAAAAAAAAAAAAAAAAGCCAAAGCAAAATTATACTATTATTAGTAATAAAAAGGGAATCAACATTGTAGAAAATACAGCAAGTGAAGTGGACAACAAGCTTATGAATGATAATTAAAAGTAAGCATAAGTAAATAGAAACAAAAATAAACAGACGGGACCTAATGAAACTTCAAAGCTTTTACACAACAAAGGAAACCATAAACAAGATGAAAAGACAACCCTCAGAATGGGAGAAAATATTTGCAAATGAATCAATGGACAAAGGATTAATCTCCAAAATATATAAACAGCTCATGCAGCTCAATATTAAAGAAACAAACAACTCAATCCAAAAATGGGCAGAAGACCTAAATAGACATTTCTCCAAGGAAGACATACAGATGGCCAAGAAGCACATGAAAAGCTGCTCAACATCACTAATAATTAGAGAAATGCAAATCAAAACTACAATGAGGGAACACCTCACACCAGTCAGAATGGACATCATTAGAAAATCTACAAACAACAAATGCTGAGGAGGGTGTGAAGAAAAGGGAACCCTCTTGCACTGTTGGTGGGAATGTAAATTGATACAGCCACTATGGAGAACATATGGAGGTTTTTTAAAAAACTAAAAATATAATTACCATATGATCTAGCAATGCCACTACTGGGCATATACCCAGATAAAACCACAATTCCAAAAGACACATGCACCCCAATGTTCATTGCAGCACTATTTACAATAGCCAGGTCATGGAAGCAACCTAAATGCCCATCGACAGATGAATGAATAAAGAAGTTGTGGTACATATATACAATGGAATATTACTCAGCCGTAAAAAGGAACAAAACTGAGTCATTTGTTGAGACGTGGATGGATCTAGAGACTGTCATACGGAGTGAAGTGAGTCAGAAAGAGAAAAACAAATATCATATATTAACTCATATATGTGGAACCTAGAAAAATGGTACATATGAACCAGTTTGCAAGGCAGAAGTTGAGACACAGATGTAGAGAACAAAAGTATGGACACCAAGTGGGGAAAACCCCGGGGGGAGGGGGAGGTGGGATGGTGGTGTGCTGAATTGGGCAATTGGGATTGACATGTATACACTGATATGTATAAAATTGATGACTAATAAGAACCTGCTGTATAAAAAATAATAATAATTTTTTTTAAAAAGTAAGCATAAGTGTGCCTAATATGTTCATCATTTCCATGTAATCAAATGATAATTTCATTCTCAATGCTGATAAATTGAGAAATATAGACTTAAATGCTTTGTAGAGAATTAAATATAACTATAAGGAGAATGAAAATGCATCTATAACATATCATTTTACCAGAGGAAAAATATTCCTGGCTTACACAATGCATAGGAAGAAAATTGAAACAAGGAAGTAGAAAACAAAATAATGTAGCTGAAATAATAGTAATAAGCTTACTATGATAATAAGTTTAATGTGATTAACCTTCCTATTTAAAGAAAAAAATAATCCATCTATATTGTGCAAAATATAATCACAGCTAAAACGTGGATCCGGAAAGTGCAACACATTTAATAAGACTGACCCATTTCAAGGCTAGGAAAATTAGATGCCACTTTTGATAGGAGTAATATCAAATTATTTGCAGATAGGTTTACTACTGTTACACATTTCTCATGCTCCTGTTACTGCATCTTCCCGGATTGTATCATAGGAAGAAGGGATTAGGGAAAATAGAGAGTCCTTATAATCTGGTTGTTTATAATTTCTTCCATGGCAAACATCCATCTTTCATGAGACAAACATCTTTCAAGTGTGTTTGTAGTATCTTTGGAGATTACTTCTAACGCCTCCTTCTACATTGCTAATTCCCTGAAGAAGTATCGCAGTTTTGGGCTAAACCCTCGCAAGCTTCCTCTCTGTGTCCTGACTATATTCTTACCACCGCCCACAGGCTCCTACTATAAATCTCTATTCATTTAGGCAAGCCACTGTATTGGGAAGGCACACTAGTGCTCTGTAGGAGTTACTTCTGCACTGGTAACAAATGTCTCTGCCTGGCAAATGGCAGAAGTGATGCTTGCCCAACACTCTCTGCTCTTTCCTTGGCTTACCATCCCAGGCAGATCCAGCCTGCTTCCTTCCTTTGGTATTCTCTGTGGAAGAAGTGGGTCACAGTGCCTTTGTTCTGTTCTACCCTCAAAACTCTTGGGACACATGTAAGTTTTTCCCAAATCTCTTTCACCATGGTTCCCTCAGTCTCATGTACATGCTTGGAGTAGGGGACAGGGAGGGAAGCCAAATATATCTATACTTGTACAAACTCCTTTCAAAATATCAAACATTATGTAAATCTAGTGTTTTCCATAGGCTGGAGTTTCATGATTATGATAGAGTGAGGCAGAACCAGTTCTGATATCTTTTGTAAGTTCTGCATGGATGTGTCTAGCACTTATCTTTAAAATATATAAAAATTTCTCAGCTCACAAAGCTAATCCTGAGCCAAAAGCCTGAGTAAAGAGAAAGTTATTTTTTAACATCTCATTATAAAATAATGACATTTGTTAAGTGTTCATGTTACATACACTCTATATCTAAAACCTCACAGTATGCTCACAACAACTTTAAGAGGTAGGCATTATTTTTATGCCAACTTTACTGGTTTTGGTGGGGTAAGACAGGAAACATATTCTGATAAGGAGATTTTCCCACAAGTGGTTCACTGGGGCATGCTTCTAGGAAAAATATCTGTGAGCCGTTGAGGGTAACAGGACTGGTCAGGAGAAAAGTTGAACTTTCAGGCATTTACAACAGAAGCCTCAGCTGATCCCAGATGGAGCTCCAGAGCCAAGGTTACTCTTCAGATTTATCCTGAATTAAATCAAAGGGACCTGGACTTTGTATCTGCACATTGACCACTCATAAGGTCAGGGAGTTCCCTATGATTGAGGGTAATTCCTACAACGGGACTCAACTGTGCATCATTGTCAAATGAGGGAAGGAGTGCCTCAGTCCTGAAAGCATGGCCTGGGTACTGGCCCACATGATGTATTACATTTACTGACAAAAATTGAGGTTTAGGGAATTTAATCATATTCTTCATTTTTACACAGCCGACAGTTTATAGACACAGGAAATCAACAGCGCACTAGCTGACTTTATATATTCTTTTCAGGTTGGCAACTTTGCCCAACCTAAAATCAGGTGTGATGAGAGACGAGGAAGCAAACATGAAGACACATACAGTAAGAATAAAGGACATGTAAAAACAAATGAGAAAGAAACAGAACAAGAAAATGTACCCTAGAAGAAGTGGGAAATTGACTAGATCATTGACATTGAAGAAAATTGAAAGGTGAATAAAGATCTCCTGAGGAAAAAAGCATAATGACCAGATGTGTTTAGAGATGAAGTTCATCTAACCTCTAAAGATTGGATGATTTCAAACTTTTTTAGAATCTACCAGAATTTTCAAAGTTTAAGAGCTTAGTTCATATTTTGAAGCCAGCCTACTTTTAATACTGAAATCTGACAACAGTACAAAAAAGAAAGCTCTAGATCAATTGCATTTATGAGATGAATTGCAATTATGAATATGTAAACTATATATCCAATTATATTTTCAAAAATACTATCTAATAATTCATAACAAGTAAAATATTTTATGGGCAGGTAAAGTTTATTTCACAGGCTCAAAGAGTAGTCAAAATGTTAGGAAATTTATAATATAATTCATTTTTGAGAACTGAGACCATCTGTGTCACCATGACTTAGGTAAGACTAGACCACCTATGCCAACATATCTTGGCTATTTGTTCCAGGAAAACTTGGCCCAGGAAAGATAAGACTATAAACCAATAAATTATTTCACTATCTGTCTGCAAAATTCCCTCAGAACAAATGATCAAAGACAGGGTCTGCTGACTTGGCCAGTTTACATATTAAATGACATTTTACTTACCAAACTTACCTT
Organism: Balaenoptera physalus; assembly: GCF_965194825.1. Classification (NCBI taxonomy): domain Eukaryota; kingdom Metazoa; phylum Chordata; class Mammalia; order Artiodactyla; family Balaenopteridae; genus Balaenoptera; species Balaenoptera physalus. The sequence goes on from NC_138894.1 coordinate 21,483,861, forward strand.
AAAGCCATTACTTTTCTATGATTGCCAATCCAAAACTATTATATCTTAAAATGTACCTGATCCCAATCAGTGCTCCACCTTGAAAGATCTACCTTAAACCAGACAACAAAGCCCTATAATTAATCCACTTCGGACAAATTTCTTCTGAGACACTGCTAAATCTCTAATAAGCGGTCTTCTCCCTTAATGCAGTGAACTTAAATAAAACCTGTAAACATTGCAGCTTATTTGTAAAGCTTTATTTGTAAAATTGTCAAAACGTGGAAACAGTCAAAGTGCCCTCAGTAGGGGAATAGTTAAACAAACTGGCAAATCTGTACAATGGAATAGTATGTAACAAAGTAAACAAATTATTGATATACTTTAACTGTCTGGAAGGAAATCCAGAGCATTACGCTGAGTTAAAAAAAAGCCAGTCTCAAAAAATTATATACTGTATAATTGCATTTACAAGCATACATCAGAGATATTTCAGGTTAAGTTCCAAACCATTACAATAAAGCAAATATTGAAATAAAATGTGTCACATGAATTGTTTGGTTTCTGAGTGCATATAAAAGTGAAGTTTACACTATACTGTAGTCTATTAAGTGTGCAATAGCATTTTGTCTAAACAAAGTACATAGCTTAATTAAAAAATACTTTATTGCTAAAAATTGTTCTCATCTGAGCCTTCAGCAAGTCGTAATATTTCTGCAATAGTGACATCAAAGATCACTGATTACAGTTCACCAAAACAAATATAATAATAAAAAAGTTTAAAATAATAATAGAATTACCAAATGTGATACAGAGACACAAAGTGAGCAGATGCTATTGGAAAAATGGCACTGACAGACCAATGCAGGGTTGCCACAAACCTTCAATTTGTAAAAAATGCAATATCTGCAAAGTCTAATAAAGTGAAGCAAAATAAAATGAGATGAGCCTGTATATAATGTTTTTTAAATGACAAAATTATGGAAATAGTAAACAGAATAGTATTTGCCAGGATCACAGGAGTGGGATGGGTACAACTATAGAGGGGTAGCAGAAAGGAGATCCCTGTGGTGATGGAACAGTTGTATATGTTGACTGTGGTGGTGATGGCATGAATCTGAACTTACACATGTGATACAATTACTTAGAAACACACACAGGCACAAACGCAAAGACCACTGTTACATGCTAAAAGGGCATTTGATAAATTTGGCAGTCATTCCTAAGAAAAATTCTAAGCAAGTAAAATGTAAAGACGGTAACTAACTATAAGAATTCCGTCTAATGACAAGCAATAACAAATCTTACCCAAAATAATAAAACAGACTTTTTCCATTAAAACAATTTATTTTGCAAAATGTTTAGGAGTAATTGGACAATATGTAATTTTCTATTAAAATAGTGTGTATTACTATGCCATATTTTGATACACCAGTGAACTGACAATCAAAATGATGAATTATTGGTTAAAAGTAAAACAATTGACAACTTTTAAAGAAGCAATAATAATGAAGACGATTTAATTGCTGGTGCACTATGCTCTAAATCAAAATAGTCAAGTGAGTCTCAAGCAAAACACAGAATATACAAATACATTTCTATTAGTAAATTAAAGATTGCCAATTTAGCTTCAGGAAAACAATTTCAGCCATCATATTAATATATTTGTTTAAATTTTAATGGGATTGTAATTTATTTTGAATTTTACCCTTTGCTTTGAGTTCATGGTCATAGGGGTGCATACTTAAATACTTTAATGGAAATACGTATTTAAGTGAAATTATTAAGAATAATTTAATTCAACACTAGTGCTCATGAGGATTTTCTCTTTTTTTAACATCTTTATTGGAGTACAATTGCTTTACAATGTTGTGTTACTTTCTGCTGTATAACAAAGTGATTCAGCTATATGTATACATATATCCCCATATCCCCTCCCTCTTGCGTCTCCCTCCCTCCCACCCTCCCTACCCCACCTCTCTAGGTGGTCACATAGCACTGAACTGATCTCCCTGTGCTATGCAGCTGCTTCCCACTAACCATCTAGTTTACATTTGGTAGTGTATATATGTCAATGCTACTCTCTCATTTTGTCCCAGCTTACCCTTCTCCCTCACTGTGTCCTCAAGTCCATTCTCTACCACTGAATCGTTATTCCTGTCCTTCCCCTAGCTTCTTCAGAACCATTTCTTTTTTTTTTTTTAGATTCCATATATAAACCCACATAGATTCCATATGTGTTAGCATAAAATATTTGTTTTTCTCTTCCTGATTTACTTCACACTCTATGACAGACTTTAGGTCCATCCACTTCTCCATAAATAACTCAATTTCCTTTCTATTTATGGCTATGTAATATTCCATTGTATATACGTGCCACAATTTCTTTATTCATTCATCTGTCGATGGACAGTTAGGTTGTTTCCATGTCCTGGCTATTGTAAATAGTGCTGCAATGAACATTGTGGTACGTGACTCATTTTGAATTATGGTTTGCTCAGCGTATATGCCCAGTAGTGGGATTGCTGGGTCATATGGTAGTCCTATTTTTAGTTTTTTAAAGAACCTCCATATTGTTCTCTATAGTGGCTGTATCAATTTACATTCCCACCAAGAGTGCAAGAGGGTTCCCTTTTCTCCACACCCTCTCCAGCATTTATTGTTTGTATATTGTTTAATGATGGCCATTCTGACAGGTGTGAGGTGAGACCTCATTGTGGTTTTGATTTGCATTTCTCTAATGATTAGTGATGTTGAGCATCCTTTCATGTGTTTGTTGGCAATCTGTATATCTTCTTTGGAGAAATGTCCATTTAGGTCTTCTGCCCATTGTTGGATTGGGTTGTTTGTTTTTTTGATATTCAGCTGCATGAGCTGCTTGTATATTTTGGAGATTAATCCTTTATCAGTTGCTTCATTTGCAAATATTTTCTCCTCTCTGAGGGATGACTTTTCGTCTTGTTTATGGTTTCCTTTGTTGTGCAAAAGCTTTTAAGTTTCATTGGTCCTATTTGTTTATTTTTGTTTTTATTTCCATTTCTCTTGGAGGTGGGTCACAAAGGATCTTGCTACGATTTATGTTGTAAAGCGTTCTGCCTAGGTTTTCCTCTAAGAGTTTTATAGTGTCTGGTCTTACGTTTAGGTCTTTAATCCATTTTGAGTTTATTTTTGTGTATGGTGTTAGGAAGTGTTCTAATTTCATTCTTTTACATGTAGCTGTCCAGTTTTCCCAGCATCCCTTATTGAAGAGGCTGTCTTTCTCCATTGTATATTCTTGCCTCTTTTGTCAAAGATGAGGTGACCATTTTGCGTGGGTTAATCTCTGGGCTTTCTATAGTTTTTCATTAATCTATATTTCTGTCTTTGTGCCAGTACCATATTGTCTTGATTACTGTAGCTTTGTAGTATAGTCTGAAGTAGAGGAGCCTGATTCTTCCAGCTCCATTGTTATTTCTCAAATTGCTTTGGCTATTTGGGGTCCTGTGTTTCCATACAAATTGTAAAAATTTTTGTTCTGGTTCTGTGAAAAATGCCATTGGTAGCTTGATAGGGATTGCATTCAATCTGTAGATTGCTTTGGGTAGGATAGTCATTTTCACAATGTTGATTCTTCAAATTCAAGAACATGGTATATCTCTCCATCCGTTTGTAATGTCTTTAATTTCTTTCATCAGTGTCTTATAATTTTCTGCATATAGGCTTCTTTTCTCCTTAAGTAGGTTTATTCCTAGGTATATTATTCTTTTTGTTGAAGTGGTAAATGGGAGTGTTTCCTTAATTTCTCTTTCAGATTTTTTGTCATTAGTGTATAGGAACGCAAGAGATTTCTGTGCACTAATTTTATATCCTGCTACTTTACCAAATTCATTGATTAGCTTTAGTAGTTTTCAGGTAGTATCTTTAGGATTCTCTACATATAGTGTCATGTCATCTGCAAACAGACACAGTTTTACTTCTTCTTTTCCTATTTGGATTCCTTTTATTTCTTCTTCTCTGCTTGCTGTGGCTATAACTTCCAAAACTAAGAGTGAGCACCCTTATCTTGTTCCTGATCTTAGAGGAAATGTTTTCAGTTTTTCACCATTGAGAATGATGTTGGCTGTGGGTTTGTCATATATGACCTTTATTATGTTGAGATAAGTTCCTTCTATGCCTACTTTCTGGAGGGTTTTTATCATAATGGGTGCAGAATTTTGTAGAAAGCTTTTGCTGCATCTATTGAGATTATCATATGGGTTTTATCCTTCAATTTGTTAATATGGTGTGTCACATTGATTTTTTTGTGTGTATTGGAGAATACTTGCATCCTTGGGATAAACCCAACTTAATCACAGTGTGTGATCCTTTTAATGAGCTGTTGGATTCTGTTTGCTAGCATTTTGTTGAGGATTTTTGCATCTATGTTGTTCAGTGATATTGGCCTGTAGTTTTCTTTCTTTGTGACGTCTTTATCTAGTTTTGGTATCAGGGTGATGGTGGTCTCGTAGAATGAGTTTGGGAGTGTTCCTCGCTCTGCTATATTTTGCAAGAGTTTGAGAAGGATAGGTGTTAGCTCTTCTCGAAATGTTTGATAGAATTCAACTGTGAAGCCATGTGGTCCTGGGCTTTTTTTTTTTTTTTTTTGAAGAATTTTAATCACATTTTCAATTTCAGTGCTTGTGATTGGTCTGTTCATATTTTCTATTTTTTCTTTGTGAAGTCTTGGAAGGTTGTGCTTTTCTAAGAATTTGTCTATCTCTTCCAGGTTGTCCATTTTATTGGCACATAGTTGCTTGTAGTAATCTCTCATGTTCCTTTGTATTTCTGCAGTGTCATTTGTTACTTCTCCTTTTTCATTTCTAATTCTGTTGATTTGAGTCTTCTCCCTTTTTTTCTTGATGAGTCTGGCTAATGGTTTATCAATTTTGTTTATCTTCTCAAAGAACCAGCTTTTAGTTTTATGTATCTCTGCTATTGTTTCCTTCATCTCTTTTTCATGTATTTCTGATCTGATCTGTATGATTTCATTCCTTCTGCTAACTTTGGGTTTTTTTGTTCTTCCTTCTCTAATTGCGTTAGGTGTAAGAATAGGTTCTTTATTTGAGATTTTTCTTGTTTCTTGAGGTAGGGTTGTATTTCTATAAACTTCCCTCTTAGAACTGCTTTTGCTGCATCCCATGGGTTTTGGGTCATCATGTTTTCATTGCCATTTGGTTCTAGGTAGTTTTAATTTCCTCTTTGATTTCTTCAGTGATCTCCTTGTTATTTAGTAGTGTATTGTTTAGCCTGCATGTGTTTGTATAATTTACAGTTTTTTTGCTGTAATTCATATCTAGTCTCATAGGGTTGTGGTCAGAAAAGATACTTGATACAATTTCAATTTTCTTAAATATGCCAAGGCTTGATTTAGGACCCAAGGTATAATCTATCCTAGAGAGAGAATGTTCCATGAGCACTTGAGTAGAAATTGTATTCTGTTATTTTTGATGGAATGCCCTATAAATATCAATTAAGTCCATCTGGTTTAATGTGTCTTTTAAAGCTTGTGTTTCCTTATTTATTTTCATTTTGGATGATCTGTCCATTTGTGAAACTGGTGCATTAAAGTCTCCTACTATTATTTTGTTACTGTCGATTTCCCTTTTTATGGCTGTTAGCATTTGCCTCATGTATTGAAGTGCTCCTATTGGGTGCATAAATATTTACAATTGTTATGTCTTCTTCTTGGATTGATCCCTTGATCATTATGTAGTGTCCTTCTTTGTCTCTTGTAATAGTCTTTATTTTAAAGTCTACTTTTGTCTGATATGAGAATGGTTACTCCAGTTTTCTTTTGATTTCCTTTTGCATGGAATATCTTTTTCCATCCGCTCACTTTCAGCCTGTATATGTCCCTATGTCTGAATTGGGCCTTTTGTCGACAGCATATATACAGGTCTTGTTTTTGTATCCGTTCATCTGGTCTGTGTCTTTTGGTTGGAGCATTTAATCCATTTACATTTAAGGTAGTTATCGATATGTATGTTCCTATTACCATTTTCTTAATTATTTTGGGTTTGTTTTTGTAGGTCTTTTCCTACTCTTGTGTTTACTGCCTAGATAAGTTCCTTTAGCATTTGTTGTAGAGCTGGTTTTGTGGTGCTGAATTCTCTTATCTTTTGCTTGTCTGTAAAGGTTTTAATTTCTCTGTCAAATCTGAATGAGATCCTTGCTGGGTAGACTAATCTTGGTTGTAGGTTTTTCCCTTTCATCACTTTAAATATGTCCTGCTACTCCCTTCTGGCTTGCAGAATTTCTGCTGAAAGATCAGCCATTAAACTTATTGATTTTCCCTTTCACCTTATTTGCTGCTTTGACCTAGCTGCTTTTAATATTTTTTCTTTGAATTTAATTTTTGATAGTTTGATTAATATGTGTCTTGGTGTGTTTCTCCTTGCATGTATCCTGTATGGGACTCTCGACGCTTCATGGACTTGACTATTTCCTTTCCTTTTTCAGTGATGTTTTCAACTGTAATCTCTTGAAATATTTTCTCAGACCCTTTCTTTTTCTCTTCTTCTTCTTGGACCCCTATAATTCTAATGTTGGTGCATTTAATGTTGTCTCAGAAGTCTCTGAGACTGTCCTCAATTCTTTTCCTTCTTTTTTCTTTATTCTGCTCCCTGGCTGTTATTTCTATCATTTTATCTTCCAGGTCACTTATCCGTTCTTCTCTCTCAGTTATTCTGCCATTGATTTCTTCTAGAGTATTTTTAATTTCATGAATTGTGTTGTTCATCATTGTTTGTTTGCTCTTTAGTTCCTCCAGGTGCTTGTTACTCATTTCTTGTATTTTCTCCATTCTATTTCCGAGATTTTGGATCATCTTTACAATCATTACTCTGAATTGTTTTTTCATGTAGACTGTGTATTTCCTATTCCTTTTTTTTTGATCTGCTGGGTTTTCACCTTGCTCCTTCATCTGCTGCATATTTCTCTGTCTTCTAATTTCGTTTAATTTTCTGTGTTAGGGGCCTCTCTTTCACAGGCTGCAGGTTTGTAGTTCCTGTTATTTTGGTGTCTGCCCCCAGTGGGTGAGGTTGGTTCAGTGACTTGTGTAGACTTCCTGGTGGAGGGAACTGGTGCCTCTGTTCTGGTGGGCTGGGCTGTATTTTGTCCTTCTGGTGGGCAAGCCTGCATCCAGTGATGTGTTTTGGAGTGTCTGTGAACTTAGTATGACTTTAGGCAGCCTCACTGTTACTGGGAGGTGTTGTGTTCCTGTGTTGCTAGTCCTCTGGCATGGGGTTTTCAGCACTGGAGCTTGCTGGCCTTTGGGGGGAGCTGGGTCTTAGTGTTGAGATGAAGATGTCTGGGAGAGCTCTCACTGATTGATATTACATATGGCTGGGAGGTTTCTGGTGGTCCAGTGTCCTGGACTCGGTCCTCCCATCTCAGAGCCTCAGACTCGACACCCAGCCAGAGCACCAAGACCCTGCCAGCCACACAGCTCAGAAGAAAAGGAAGAAAGAAAATCTAGTCAACAGACAGAACCCTAGAACAAATGGTAAAAGCAAAACTGAACAGGCAAATTCACATACATGCACACACTCACAAAAAGGGAAAAAGGAAAAAAAAAGGAAAGAGAGTAAACAAACCAATAAACAAATCCACCAATGATAATAAGAACTAAAAACTAAACTATGATAAACATAAAACCAGAAACAAATTAGACACAGAAAGCAAACCCCAGGTCTACAGTTGCTCCCAAAGTCCACTGACTCAATATTGGGAACATTCATTGTCTATTTAGGTATTCTTCAGATGCAGGGTTTATCAAGTTGTTTTTGGAGATTTAATCTGCAGCTCCTGAAGCTGCACAGAGAAATTTCCCTTTCTTTCCTTTGTTCGCACAGCTCTTGTGGTTCAGCTTTGGTTTTGGCCCTGCCTCTGTGTGTAGGCCATCCTCAGGAGTCTGTTCCCCACCCAGACAGGAGAGAGTTAAAGCAGCAGCTGTTTAGGGCTTTCTTGCTCACTCAGGCTGGGGAGAGGCAGGGGTACGGTAGTCATAATTGGAATGCTGGGTGAGCCTGCAGTGCCAGAGGCCAACATGACATTGAAACAGCCTGAGGCATGCTGTTGTTCTTCCAAGGAAGTTGTCCCTGGATCATGGGACTCTGACAGTGGAGTGCAGAACAGACTCCCGGGGGGTGCAGGTAGTGACCTGAACTTACACACAGGATTCTTGGTGGCTGTGGCAGCAGTGTTAGCAGTTCATGCCCATCTCTGTGGCCCAAGCTGACAGCCATGGCTTGCGTCGGTCTCTGGAACTCACTTAGGTGGTGCCCTGCCTTCTGTGGGCACACGAGGAAGGAATCCCCTCTCCTTGCACACCCTGAAACAATGGTCTCTTGCTTCTTTGGCAGGTCCAGACATTTTCCTGGACTCCCTCCTAGCTAGCTGTGGTGCACTAGCACCTTTCAGGCTGTCTTCAAGCAGCCAACCCCAGTCCTCTCCCTGGGGTCTGACCTCTGAAGCCTGAGCCTCGGATCACAGCCACCACCTGCCCCAGCAGGTGAGCAGACAAGCTTCTCAGGTTGTTGAGTGCTTGTGGGCACCAATCCTTTGTGTGGGAATCTCTCCGCTTTGCTCTCTGCACCCCTGTTGCTGTGCTCTCCTTTGTGGCTCTGAAGCTTCCCCCCACCCATGCCCCCATCCCCACCAGTGAAGGGTTTCCCTAGTGTGTGGAAACTTTTCCTCCTTCACAGCTCCCTGCCAGAGGTGTGCATTATGTGTCTATTCTTTTGTCTCTGTTTTTTATTTTTTCTTTTGCCCTACCCTGGTACGTGGAGATTTTCTTGCCTTTTGGGAAGTCTGAGGTCTTCTGCCAGCGTTCAGTAGGTATTCTGTAGGAGTTGTTCCACATGTAGATGTGTTTTTGATGTATTTGTGGAGAGGAAGGTGATCTCTATGTCTTACTCCTCTGCCATCTTGAAGTCTCCCTCTCATGAGGATTTTCTAAAAGTTCCCTTCTCTATACAAGTTTGATGAATATTATTATTTTTCCAGCATATACTCTGGGGAACTATCCATCACACAACCAGAAAAGATTGAAACTTTCTTGTAGGATTATACTATAATAAATCATCATAGGTCCAATTTTGCATCATAAAACTATAACAAATATTTAAATGCTAATTTGATAAGCATGCCATAAACACACTACAAAATAATTTCGTATCAAATGATTGAAGCCAAGAAATAAAATTTGTGACCAATAGATTTACAAAAGAAAGGAAACACACAATCAACATAATTTATTGTACGAGTGTGAAACGCCATTTTATAAAAGCTCTAAAGTGAGAAGCAGTGTGCTGAATATTTTCTGTAACTATGCCATTAAAATACAAGCTTTTAAAAATTAAGTTCTTTTCTGCTTTTTTATGAGATTAGTAACATGAAGAAGAATTAAATTACAGAACTTTTAGTTTACATCTACATCATAAAGAATAAATTTAAAATAAACATTGTCTCTGGTGGTCATGAGAGACTTAAGGTCTGTGATAGGTGATGAGATACAAAAGAAGCATCCACTCATTTTCATTTTATTTACATTTTCAATTCCAGAGAAGTTATGTTTGAATACTGAAGTAATTGCCAAATCTAAAGTAACTATTGGTAATCTCTAAGATATCATGGATATTGAGAAAGGTAAAATAAAATCTTTTGAACATGAAAAATTTGTATCTTGATTTTGATAGGATAAATTTAGTTTCTCAAAACCATAAATCGATAAAATTGATATTAATTAACAGCAAAATTCTGAATTACTATTTTAAAGAGAGAAATTGACAATATCAATTACATTGCACACATACACATATCTGTATTAGATTCCTTCTATTTGCTAGACTACTGAAGAGCTGAAGCCATTTAAAACAGGGCAGGAGAATGAGGAAGAATATCATACGGATAAACTTCCTGATCACCATTGTCAACATTAGGTCACCTTAGATTGAAGGACAAAACTAGGTTTGGATGCAGTTCCAGGGAGGTAGTTGAATGGACAGAGTATGACAAGCAGTATGTGAGTAACTATGGAGGAAATACTCAAAAGGGTGAACTTAAGTTCCAATTCTTAAGAATATTTCATTCTCATTGGAACAAACACACAATTTTTAAAAGATTGTGAGTTATTCTTTTGTGTCCACAATATGCTGCTTGGTGTTTTGTACATAAAGCCAACAAGTTATTCTGAAGATCCAAGTGAGTGTTCATAATTAACATGCCTATGAATACAAAATAATAGAACAGGTTTTCATCCTAATATACCCTATCAGGTACCTCCCCTATCTTTATTTCCATTCATAGTTACCATTCCATAGAGACTTATTTATAGTCTCTACTTTAAATTCTTTATATTCCATAAATTCTTCCACTAGCTCTTACCTGGATTTGTGCCATTATTCTACAAAAACTGTTGCCATCACAATCATTAATGACATTTACATAGTTAAATCCAACAGGTACTTTTCATTTATTTATTTTCTTGACTCAGAAATATTTGACATTACCAACCATGTCATCATTCTAGAAAAAACTCTTCTCCCTTTAGTTCTGACAACCAGATCTCCTGATTTTCTTCCTACCTCTATAATCATACATATTTAACTAGTTGGCTGGTTTCCGACTTCTGCTCAATCTCACTGAAACCTTATCTTGGAAATTCTAGACAAATTCTATCCCACTCATCTCATCTCTCTCATGGCCTCAATTACCATCTATTTGCTGATGACTGAAAACTTCCAAATCTATATAGTCCAAACATATAACCTGTTTACCAGATCCATATAATGCCAATTGTCTACATGACCTCTCATCTTAGATGCATAGCAGACATCTTTTTTTTTATTTTTCCAGGATGGAGTTTTCCTTTGGGTTTTGAGCACCCATTAATTAATTATGTTTTTTAAACATCTTTATTGGAGTATAATTGCTTTCCAATGGTGTGTTAGTTTCTGCTTTATAACAAAGTGAATCAGCTATACATATACATATATCCTCATATCTCCTCCCTCTTGCGTCTCCCCCCCACCATCCCCATCCCACCCTTCTAGGTGGTCACAAAGCACTGAGCTGATCTCCCTGTGCTATGTGGCTGCTTCCCACTAGCTACCTATTTTACATTTGGTAGTGTATATATGCCCATGTCAATCTCTCACTTGGTCCCAGCTTACCCTTCCCCCTCCCCGTGTCCTCAAGTCCATTATCTATGTCTGTGTCTTTATTCCTGTCCTGCCCTAAGTTCTTCAGAACCTTTTCTTTTTTCAGATTTCATACATATGTATTAGCATACGGTACTTCTTTTTCTCTTTCTGACTTACTTCACTCTGTATGACAGACTCTATGTCCATCCACCTCACTACAAATAACTCAATTTCGTTTCTTTTTATGGCTGAGCAATATTCCACTGTATATATGTGCCACATCTTCTTTATCCATTCATCTTTTGATGGACACTTAGGTTGTTTCCATGTCCTGGCTATTGTAAATAGAGCTGCAGTGAACATTGTGGTACATGACTCTTTTTGAATTATGGTTTTCTCAGGGTATATGTCCAGCAGTGGGATTGCTGGGTCGTATGGTAGTTCTATTTTTAGTTTTTTAAAGAACCTCCATACTGTTCTCCATAGTGGCTGTATCAATTTACATTCCCACCAACAGTGCAAGAGTGTTCCCTTTTCTCCACACCCTCTCCAGCATTTATTGTTTCTACATTTTTTGATGATGGCCATTCTGACCGGTGTGAGGTGATACCTCATTGTAGTTTTGATTTACATTTCTCTAATGATTAGTGATGTTGAGCATCCTTTCATGTGTTTCTTAGCAATCTGTATATCTTCTTTGGAGAAATGTCTATTTAGATCTTCTGCTCATTTTTGGATTGGGTTGTTTGTTTTTTTGACATTCAGCTGCATGTGTTGCTTGTAAATTTTGGAGATTAATCCTTGCCAGTTGCTTCATTTGCAAAAATTTTCTCCCATTCTGAGCATTGTCTTTTTGTCTTGTTTATAGTTTCTTTTGTTGTGCAAAAGCTTTTAAGTTTCATTAAGTCCCATTTGTTTATTTTTGTTTTATTTCCATTTCTCTAAGAGGTGGGTCAAAAAGGATCCTGCTGTGATTTATGTCATAGAGTGTTCTGCCTATGTTATCCTCTAAGAGTTTTATAGTGTCTCGCCTTACATTTAGGTCTTTAATCCGTTTTGAGTTTATTTTTGTGTATGGTGTTAGGAAGTGTTCTAATTTCATTATTTTCCATGTAGCTGTCCAGTTTTCCCAGCACCACTTATTGAAGAGGCTGTCTTTTCTCCATCATATATTCTTTCCTTCTTTATCAAAAATAAGGTGACCTTATGTGCGTGGGTTTATCTCTGGGCTTCTTAAGTTCAATATGTCCAAACTGAACTTATCATCTCTCCACTCACAAAATATACCATCCTTTGGTGTTTTATAATTTGATCAACAGTGCAAACAATCCTCACACTGCTTAAGCCAGGAATTTAGAAATCATACTTGATCTCTTCCTTATCCTCCCTGCCCACCATGCATTTCTTCAACTTTTAGTGCCTGAACACATTGTATGTGTACACCTATACTTATATAGTAAATAAATGAAACTTTCATTTATATCTTGAGACTAGATGATACAGTTTCACAAGCTCAGAGGTCTTTCATGTTGCTTACATGAAAGCACATAATTTAGCCACACTAGTATATATCCTGTAAATGTTGTGTGTTTAAGGGCTATGCTGAAGCTTGAAATTCCATCATTACATATGTTCCTATATTCTAGGATAACTACACTTTTAGGACTTATTTAAATGTAAATAAATAATACTTATTTAATGTAATGTTTTAAATGTAATTGTAATACTATTTAAATGTAATAGTTATACCTTTTTAAATGTAATAGTAAATGTAATAGTAATTATTTAAATGTAATAGTAATACTTTTTTGTGGGGGGGTGCAAGGAATAGTGACTTATTCAGAAAGTCAGCAGACCAAGAAGATGGTAGACTTGTGTCCCCAAGAACCATCTTGCCCGAGTTAACGGAGGGAGTAAAGTCAAACTTTACCTGGTTCTGGTCAGCCTCCAGAGGGGATGTATTAATTTCTTCCTCTCTGTAGTCATTCACAGGTGGGACTGTCAGGATATTTCCTGTGGACAGGAACCATATCAACGATGGCAACATCACCAGATTTCGGGAATTTGGGGCCATCTTCCATCTTTTTCCCAGAACTATGATCAATTTGTGCTCTCTAGTCACAGAATGTGGCCTTGAATCCAAACCACTTTTCGAGAAATGCATTCAGAACCAGAGTGAGAAGCGTACAGATAACTGGATGCATTTCTTCTCTACTGTTGGAGAAGTAGGTAGACTCTTTTCTATATGGTATGAATTCAGGCTGCACAAATGTTTTTAGGTCAATTCTTCTTCCCCTTAAATTATAGTCTTCTAATATATTTGTAAAGAGTAATGGCTAAGTATGGAGGTTGGTTTATGTATGTTGCTGGGCCACATGCTTAACCACAGCTACTATGGGTGGTGGCATTCTCTTCCTCTTTTTACCTCTACCTTGATTGGTGGCTGGTGACAATGTACGTTCAGAGATTACAATTTTCCTCAGTATGTTCTTGTTACCTTCAAAAGGGCAGAGCCCATACCTCACTCCTCCTAACAACACTACCACCCAAATTTTATTTGTGTAGTTACAAAAATTTAAGGGAAAACTAAAGAAGAAGACAACAAAAGAGAAAATATACTTAATTTAATTTTCTATGCTAATTATGACTTCTACCATAACCCAAGGTAAAAAATCCTGTTTAGTTTGTCTAACTATGCATAACAGGTTACGCCAAACCTCTTATTATCTTTGAATATATCTGGTTTCATATGTGTTTCTAGAAAAATTGTTTTTGTTTTTAATGATGAAATTCTGTGCTTCAGAATACCCTTTAAATGCAAAACACATTTTGTAGGATACGTCCTACATTCTGGTTTCATCTAAGCAACATAAATGATTTCCAAATGTGTGAAAATATATCATCTGCTTCCTTGAGATATACTTCAAAGTTCCATTTATTCATTATATATACATAAATATGTGTATGTGCATATATGCATGTATGTGTATATATGCATATAAAATACATATAAGTATAAATAGAAATATATATATCTTATTATGCTCAGGAATACACTGAGATTTGAATACATTGTGGGCAGTACAAATGAGGGAAGAGTCAAGCATGATTCCCAAGCTTCTGGATTAAGCAACATGGTAATTATTTGTGTTGTTTATTGAGCTTGATTTTTTATTATAACACAAATGTCTAGAGTTGATGAATTCAGCAGGGGGATTCTTTCTTGGAGTCCCTCATATGTTTGTAGTCAGATGGTGACTGAGACTGGAGTCACATGAACATATGTTCTTCAGTCATATGTTTGGCATCTGGACTAGGATGGCTGGAACAGCTGAAGTCTATTCTGGCATTTCTACTCATGCATAGATTGAGCTTCTTCACAGCATGACAGTCTCAAAATATTCATTTTTCTTACAAGGTAGTTGGCTGCTCCCGTTTCAAGCATTCCAAGGGACAAAGTGGAAGCTGCCAGTCTCTTATGTCCTAGATCTAGCACTTGATACAGAACCATGTCTGCCATATTCCATAGGTCAGAGCAATCACAGAACTTACCAGATTCAAGAGGACATTCCATATGTCACTGGGAGAATTAAAGAATTTGTGTCTATATTTAATCTATCATAAGGCTCAATAAGGTAAAACATTCATAAAGTATGTCAAAATGGGCTCAACCTGGTTTTTAAATTTTCCACTCTGTCCTTAGGTCTGCAAATTTTCACATGCAAATATTTAACTACTCTTCTGAAAATTCCATTCCTTACCCAAAAGTGTTGGTTTTGTCTTATGATCCATCACATTTTCCTAAAAGTACATTTCCCTTAGTCCAAGTCACCCACTCTAAGATAAATCCTCAAGCTCCAGCAAGACAATCCAGGGTGGGTATTGGTACTCAAAATCCTATAGAACAGGATCATTTCAAAATGTGTTCATCAGCATGAATTGCTGATTTGTAAAGAAAGAAACTCTTTTTTTAAAATTAATTTTTATTAGAGTATAGTTGATTTACAGGGTTGTGTTAGTTTCTGCTGTACAGCAAAGTGAATCAGTTATACATATGCATATATCCACTCTTTTTAGATTCTTTTCCCATATAGGCCATTACAGAGTACTGAGTAGAGTTCCCAATACTATACAGTAGGTTCTTGATAGTTATCTTTTTTATATATAGTAGTGTGTATATGTCAATCCCAATCTTCCAATTTATCCCTCCCACCCTTTCCCTCTTGGTTACCATAAGTTTGTTTCTTAAATGTGTGAGTCTATTTCTGTTTTATAAATAAATTCATTTGTACCATTTTTGTAGATGCCACATGTAAGCAATATCATATATTTGTCTTTCTCTGTTTGACTTACTTCACTCAGTATGATGATCTCTAGGTCCATCCATGTTGCTGCAAAAGCATTATTTTTTTCTTTTCCATGGCTGAGTAATATTCCATTGTATATATGTACCACATCTTCTTTATCCATTCCTCTGTTGATGGACATTTAGGTTGCTTCCATGTCTTGGCTATTGTAAATAGTGCTGCAATGAATGTTGGGGTGTATGTATCTTTTCGAGTTATGGTGTTCTCCGGATATATGCCCAGGAGTTGTATTGCCAGATCATATGGTAGCTCTATTTTTAGTTTTTTAAGGAACCTCCATACTGTTCTCCATAGTGGCTGTATCAATTTACACTCTCACCAACAGTGTAGGAGGGTTCCCTTTTCTTCACACCCTCTCCAGAATTTAATGTTTGTAGATCGTTTGATGATGGCCATTCTGACAAATGTGAGGTGATATTTCATTGTAGTTTTGATTTGCATTTCTCTAATAATTAGTGACTTTTTGAGCATCTTTTCATGTACTTTTTAGCCATCTGTATGTCTTCTTTGGAGAAATGTCTATTTAGGTCTTCTGCCCATTTTTTGATTGGGTTGTTTGTGTTTTTGATATTGAGCTGCATGAGCTGTTTGTGTATTTCAGAGATTAATACCTTGTTGGTTGCTTTGTTTGCAAATATTTTCAACCATTCTGAGGGTTGTCTTTTCATTTTGTTTATGGTTTCTTTTGCTGTGCAAAATCTTTTAAGTTTAATTAGGTCACATTTGTTTATTTTTGTTTTTATTTTCATTACTCTAGGAGGTGGGCCAAAGAAGATCTTTTTACGATTTATGTCAAAGAATGTTCTGCCTATGTTTTCCTCTTAGAGTGTTATCATGTCTGGCCTTACATTTAGGTCTTTAATCCATTTTGAGTTTAGTTTTGTGTATGGTGTTAGGAAGTGTTGTAATTTCATTCTTTTACATGTAGCTGTCCAGTTTTCCCAGCACCATTTATTGAAGAGACCGTCTTTTTTCCATTGTATATTCTTGCCTCCTTTGTCATAGATTAGGTGACCATAGGTGTGTGGGTTTATCTCTGGAATTTCTACCCTGTTCCAATGATCTATATGTCTGTTTGTATGCCAGTACAATACTGTTTTGATTTCTGTAGCTTTGTAGTATAGTGTGAAGTCAGGGATCCTGATTCTTCCAGCTCCCTTTTTCTTTCTCACGATTGCTTTTGCTATTACTTTGGTATTTTGTGTTTCCATAGAAATTGTAAATGTTTTTGTTCTAATTCTGTGAAAAATGCCATTGGTAATTTGATAGGCATTACATTGAATCTGGAGATTGCATTCAATCTGTAGATTTTCACAATATTGATTCTTCCAATCCAAGAACATGGTATATCTCTCCATCTGTTTGTGTCATCTTTGATTTCTTTAAACAGTATCTTAATTTTGTATCCTGCAACTTTACCAAATTCAGTGATGAGCTCTAGTAGTTTTTTTGTAACATATTTAGGATTTTCTGTGTATAGTATCATGTCATCTGCAAATAGTGACAGTTTTACTTCTTCTTTTCCAATTTGGATTCCTTTTATTTCTTTTTCTTCTCTATTGCCCTGGCTAGGACTTCCAAAACTATGTTGAATAATAGTGGTGAGAGTGGACATCCTTGTCTTGTTCCTGATCTTAGAGGAAATGCTTTCTGTTTTTAACCACTGAGAATGATGTTTGCTGTGGGTTTGTCATATATGAACTTTATTATTTTGAGGTAGTTTCCCTCTATGCCCACTTCTGAGAGAGATTTTGTCACAAATCGGTGTTGAATTTTGTCAAAATCTTCTTCTGCGTCTATTGAGATGATCATATGGTTTTTATTCTTCAATTTGTTAATATGGTATATCACATTGATTGACTTGAGTATATTGAAGAATCCTTGCAAGCCTGAGATAAATCCCACTTGATCATGGTGTATGATCCTTTTAATGTGTTGTTGTGTTAGCTTTTCTAGTATTTAGTTGAGGATTTTTGCCTCTATATTCATCAGTGATATCTTTGTCTCGTTTTGGCATCAGAGTGATGATGGCCTCATAGAATGAGCTTGGAAGTGTTTCTTCCTCTGCAATTTTTAGAAGAATTTGAGAAGGATAGATATTAACTCTTCTCTAAATGTTTGATAGAATTCACCTGTGAAGCCATCTGGTCCTGGACTTTTGTGTGTTGGAGGATTTTTAATCATAGTTTCAACCTCAGTACTTGTGATTGGTCTGTTCATATTTTCTATTTCTTCCTGGTTTAGTCTTGAAAGTTGTACCTTTCTAAAAATTTGTCCATTTCTTCTAGGTTGTCCATTTTATTGGCATATAGTTGCTTGTAGTAATCTCTTATGATCCTTTGTATTTCTGTGGTGTCCATTGTAACGTCTCCTTTTTTATTTCATCTTGAAAAGTCCGAAAGAAACTCTTAATTCAGGCCCACCCACCCCCATCCACTCTCTCACTGACACATACATACACATACATCTCCCACCACCCAAGGGGAAACATTAGTTTTTCAAATTGGTACAATCAAAGCTACAGCTGATAAGTTGAATGACATTAAAGATCCAGGAAATAAACATTAAAGATTTGGATGGCCCAGTCTAAGAAACAGGGAACATGTATTATGGAAAATAAGATACTTTCATTTTTTATCATCTAAAAAAGATCTTTAATAGCGCCAATTATTACATGGTGAAATATAGGACTAGCATTATTAGAGATTCCATGCTGCTAAGAATGAATTGTACCCTTATCTTCACAGTATGCACTTTCTTTTGGATATAATACGGCCCCCGATATTAGCTTATCTTTTATCTTCCCAAGTAAAATTTTTTCATCCATGTCTCTTACAGGTTATATACTCAAAATGATTAAAAAATACTTATAGACATGGATGAAACTATGCCAATGTTTATTATAATATTTAATTTATTAATATAGTTATGTATGCATATTTAAAATACATATTACAAACAATAATATATTAATCTAGCAAGTTTTTATTCATATCTCATGAATAAAAAAAAATTTTATTCTACTTTTTCACATGCATCTTCAACTTTAGTATAGGTACAGAGTCTAGTTTTGAGTCATCACAGATCTCCAGAATATAACATATTCCCTTCTTTCTAAGTTGTTTGAGATACAGCATTTTTATAATCTGAGCTATAGGGGTTTTTTTTCACTAAAATTTTTGCTCTAAGTAAGAAGTAACTGCTTAATGATATACAGTTGTTGCTATTTATCTCAATAATTTTGTGTTTTTTCAAAGTCATCACTAATATATTCCTGTTTATAGTGGTCATTAAAATCTTTCAAAACACCAGCTTACAAGGATATCCAACATTTGTAATTGTGAGTTCATATCCCTAGGAATAATTACTAAGTTTATGTTAACTTTATACGCTTCCTTTTTAATCAGTTCCGTGAAGTTAACCCAAGAGACATCCAAAATTAGACTTGTATGATTTTTTATTTTTACCAAACAGTAACTATTCTCTCAAATTAAGTAAGTAAAATAGCACTCTAAATGGGAAAAGTCATAAGGACTTGTATATAGAGTAATTTTAGATCAGTCAACTTTTGCTGTGTTTTGCTGAGGTAACAACCTTATAATCCTAATGGCTTACAACAACAGGTTTTATTTATTATTCACATTATATGTCAGTTCCATACCATTCTATTTCATGTTTCAATATCTTCTTTATCCTGAAATTCAGGCAGAAGAAGTATGCCCTACCAATGAAATGTACTCACATTTCATTGATCAAAGCAAGTCAGATCACCATTCGCCACATCACTGGAATAGGGACATACATATACATTCATCCTGCAAAAAAGCACTACAAGTCACATAGCAACTGGTGGGGATATATAATCCTATCCCAGAGAGGGCAGCAGATAAGTAGGATCAAGAACAAAATCTAACACAAACTTTTCTGAGACCTGTTTTTGAGGAGCAACCTTGTCTTATATTTATGCATTTATTGAATCTTTTAATATCTGCTGTTAGCTACACAAAGATCCAGCTGAAGCACTGACCTGAACACTTCTTAGGGATTACTTAAATCCTTAGTAAAAGTATTATCCTCTTCCCTAATCTGGCTGGATGTGGTAGAGTTTGTTGATGAGGGAACAGTACAATTTAAATACAAGGAACACTATGCTGTCATTTCTATGGCTATAAATTTATTTTTGTACTCCCAAAGTTGCC
This sequence comes from Balaenoptera physalus, assembly GCF_965194825.1. Lineage (NCBI taxonomy): Eukaryota > Metazoa > Chordata > Mammalia > Artiodactyla > Balaenopteridae > Balaenoptera > Balaenoptera physalus. The sequence continues at coordinate 21,503,568 of NC_138894.1, forward strand.
CTTCTCAATTGAATCCTTTGTTTACCAATGTTAGAAATTAATTACATTTATTATCTTAGGGGAATTTAGTTGTAATTTTGCTGGAGTAAAAAACTGCAAAATCTGCTCTTGGGACATGTTTTTACTATTTTCTTATAGTTAATTATATCTGGATCTCATAACATTTATTATTTAACCATAAAAATCATACAAACCAGTATAATTGCTTAGGTGCTGGTAATCAATCTTTTATGGAAATTTAACTGAGAAAACATAAAGAGGCATAGAATTTAAGTGGTGTTTCACAGATTATTTTCCCCATTAACACAGCCCTCAAAGGTTAGCTCAAGTATAATATAGTGATTAAAAATACTAGTTTTGTTTCATACACTCTGGATTGGGATCACTAATCAGGTGATATTGAGACCTCTCATTTAAGTTTCTATGCCTCAGTATCATCATGAAAAAAATAGTTTGTGTCTCTTGATGCATTGTTAGGATTAAAAGAGGCACTGCATATAAAACTCCTGGCCTACCGCAAAATAAATATCTGATCATTGATAGCAATTTCTGTACATGGTAATTATTACTAACATCATCTGAATGATTTTAAAGATTGAGTTAATAAGTATTTGTAAATCACTTAGAGCAGTATCTTGTATATAAAATACGTACCATTGAAGTGTTAGCTATAATATATCATCATGTATTTTTACCATCAAGATATATACACTCCTCTTTCCTGGAATTTTCTACCTCATGGGTAACTAAAAATACTCATGGGAAGATCCAATCACCATCACATTTCACCTCAACATATTAAGACATAAAATATTGACATTCTCAAAATCTGCTTTCCCATCACACCATTTTCCCTTTGTCCTTCTCTAGCACTTCTCAGTCTGGCAGTGTGGGAGTCCGATTATTCAGGCTTTTAGTTTAGAATTGGATAATATTAAGTCAAATCCCAACATTGTCACTTAATATTTCTAACATTTTGAAAAGTTATTTAACTTTTTGTAGCCTGAATCTGTTCATATTTAAATTACAGATATCATTTATTTCATACGGGTTGTTGTATGGTTTAAGGGAAATTATGAACTAAAGGAAACTAACATCTCTTGAATATTTACTATTGGAGAAGGAATGTCCATACATGCTAACAGAAGTAATTCAATTTAAAAATAATAATGGACTACAAAAATTCACTCAACTGTAAATACTCCTACTTCCCAAAATTCTGCAAACTAAAAGTGACACTTTACATATTTAAGGGATATTTCAGCCTTTGATACTTATCAAGGTAACCTAGTCCTAAACCAACAGTATAGACTGTGTTTAACAATATGTTTCCTTAGTATGCTTATTCTTCAAGACACTTTATGAAAAAGGATTCCTTGGTCATATAAGTTTGAGAAACAGTGTACACTATACACACTTCATCATGAGTCAAAGTAGTATTTTAAAAACCCTGAGAAATTCTGCCAAGGAAATGTTTACACGTAGGAAAATTCAAGTAATAAACTTTATTATGATCCTAACTACATTTTACATATAATTATTATTAATATCTTTGAGTTCTGTAAAACACACTTGGATATATGCCTATCCTTCCACCTTATTACTTGAAGTCACTAGCATACATTGAAAGAGATGTGAGAGTGGGAAACACAAGGAGACAGAAAATGTCATTCCTCACCCAGGAAAAATGGCATAAGAGAAACTCCTGTTTTAAGGTATCAAAATTATGCAAAAAGTATGTGAGAATATGCTAAAGAAGCCAGGGTTTTTTAGCTTGTAACTGAAAGACACAGCTTTGGTCAAAATAATTGGACACCTGGGAAGTGAACACTTGTTTCTTAACTCCTTTTGAAATTATATTTCCAAATTGCATGAAGAGGCTTCTGTGCTGTCTATAATGGAAAAGCTTGCAGCAGTTATCCAATCAAAACCAATCATATAAGTCCGATTAAATTAAAAAGAAACCTGATCAAAGGCCTCAGAAACAGCCAGGACTTGAGGGACTAGGACCTGGAGAGAAGGAAATATCATCAAAGTGAGCCTAACTTTCTAGGTGTTGCTCTTTTCCTCAGGCCCTTCTCTCATTTATGAATGAAGAAAGAGGCTGACCAGCCAGGCAGAAATTAGTTACTGAGATACGGAGAAGCTAACAGAGCTTTAGGAAAACTCACAGGGCTGAGTAGGGAAGATTGATGTTCAAGATTGCCAAGGCAAGCAGGACTGAAGGATCCAGGTCCCAGAAGGAGGGAGACACAAAGAAGTGAGCCTGACACTAGGCACAGGACAGGTTCCAAATTTCCCCTCAAGAAATTTGCTTGTAGAGCTTTGCAGACACCAAAAGAAAGTGGCTGAATATCTGAGCAGAGATTCTTATCATCTTTTAGTCCCAGGGAGAAAAAAATGAAGTTCAGGACCCACAAAGAGGGAGAACCCTGGATAACAATGCAAGCTCTCAGTTTGTATCTCTGCAGGGCTATCCCTGAGAAATGCCATAGAACCAGTATTATAACGTCTCACAAATACTGCAAAGCAGCCTCAAGTTCCTGAGCCCATCAAGGTGATCTGTCCCTCTGCTGCCTGCCAGAGAATAGGATGAACCCCCCTGGAAAAAATCTAGCATCATCTTAAGACACTACAATTTTATATATATATAATTCAGCATTCAATTAAAATTAATTATCAAAAATTGACCAGGATTAAAAAATCAAACAAATATAGAAACTGAACTATAGCTGACCCAGATATCAGTGTTATTAGACACGGACTTTTAATTAATTTTGATTAATATATTCAAAATAATAGATGACCAAAATTTAGACTTTCTTCTAAGAACTAGAATCTATAAAAATGAATGGAATGGAAATAGATTCTGCAACTGAAAAACACAATAGCTTAAATTAAGAACTCAATAGATGGGCTTGATAACAGGTTGGATACAGCTAAAGAAAGATTTGGTGAGCCAGAAGACAAGCCATTTGAACATATCCCTCTGAAGCACTGAGAACAAAAAGGATATAGTCTTATGAGGTGAAGATTTGCTGGAAGAGAAACTCAGGTCCCTGGCCTTAGAACACACTGATTTAAAACATGGGTTATGCTAAAAGTCTTTCAGTGAACTTGAGGGCATTTACTTTACAGAGGGCATCTTGTTGTGTTATTATTATTGTTGCTATTGTTATTTGTTTCTGCCTTCACTTATGATTCCTTCCTTTGAAGTTGCAGTAGTTTTTGGTTGTAAAAGGACCCCCTTCCCAAAGCACTGAAAATTGCCTGGACACACCCATTATAATAAAAAAAGATAAGATAAACATGTTTAGACAACATGGGTGAAAAATTGGTTATAAATAAGCCATACAATTACTGCTTAACACTAGAAGAAACTGGTGAGAAGTGAAGCTAACTCATTGATGTTTTATATATTTTTTAATGTTCTTCATTAAATTCCAAAAATGAGGATTATAAGAAGGACACCCTTGTTTTTTCAAAGTTATTCTTGACCTAAGTAAATCTAACCTTGGTTATAACACCCACTAGAAGACAGTAGGAATTACTCCCAATTATTAACTTTCTTTCTACAGTGGAAATCATAAACTCTACGGTATTACGTATACCCTAATCTAGATTTCTGTGTAAGTTTTCCATTCTCTTCACTCTATCTTCTAAAGAGTGAGGCAGGTAAATAATATAATTTATTATAGTTTCCATAAAGCTGGCAAACTGCTGTTTAAAATAGCCCAGGAATTACACTCTATTTCTTTCTAAGCAATTAAAATTATTTCATAGAGTTGGATTGTAGATTGTAATTTGGGAGGAGTGGGGGAGAAATCAAGAGTTTTCGTAAGGTGTTCTCAGAAAGAAACATTGAATTAATTATCTAATAATTCCCAAGTATAGATAGGCAATGGTCTTCTTTCTTTGCAGAACAAAAAGACTGACCTGTTATTGAGTATCTGGAGTTTGGATGTAAGAAGAATTAATATAAAAGTAAAAGATGCCAATAAGATGTTTGGATCAAAGAAGTAATGAACCCGTGCACCTCACATTGGGCCTTGAACCCACGTGCTGGGACTCAAACCCAGCCAAAACCCAGATTGGAACTTGAACCCAAGCAGCCAGGACTCGAATCTGGCCAAAACCCAGATTGGGACTTGAATCCACATGGCTGGGACTCGAACCTGGCCAAAACCCACAGTCTTCCAACTGAGATCACACACCTGGTTTCAATACTTAATGAAGCTCAGGTTCTTTCACATCGCAGAAAGAATTCAGTGAGAGACAAAGTGATAGGTAAGAAGTGGATTTATTTAGAGAGAAACACACTCCACAGACAGAGTGTGGGCCATCTCAGAAGGTGAGAAAGGCACCAGGGTATGGGGTTGTCAGTTTTTATAGTGGTGGGTAATTTCATAGGCTAATGAGTGGGAGGAATATTCCAGCAATTTCCAGAAGGGGCAGGGATTTCCAGGAATTGGGCCACTGCCCACTTTTTGATCCTTATGCTCACCTTAGAACTGTCATGGTGCCTGTGGGTGTGTCATTTAGCTTGCTGATGTGTTACAATGAGCGTATACTGAGGCTCAAGGTTCAGTGGAAGTCAACTTGTCCACCATCTTGGACCCACTTGGTTCTAATCCATTTATGTCATGTCCTCAGGCTATGTCATTCTTTCAAAGTTTATGCCTTGCCCCCTTCCCTCCTGTTTCAGTAATAGTTAAGATGAGTGCAGTGTATATGACTTCTACATTGTGAACTGAAACAGTAACCACATGCATCATTTTTTCCCTGCAACTCTGTGCCTTGAGATGGCATTGTGTCCTAGAAGCCTCACATAGCCAAGCCACTGAGAAATGGGATTAGGTAACTGGACATGAAACTGAAGTGGAGCCCGGAGGCAAAAACTCCAAATGACAGTAAGCAGTGATGTCCCCAGAAAGTGACTGGACATTTATTCACCCAGTGAACTGTAAAGAAACAAATCACTTGTCTTATGGTGATGGAACCAGGGAACTAGAAAATCTGATTAAATAGTTCATAATCAACAGAATGCAATTGGCTAGATCAACAGAAATCTTTGAAATTAAAAAGGCATATATACTTCTTTTTAAGACTCAGGACTCAGGATAGAATGGAAACATTTAAGATGCATAAGTTCTCTTTCCAATCTTGTGATATGAGTTAAAAACAAAGTCCCATCAGTGTATTAGCATTGTTCAAGCAATTCATAAAGGTGCATTTACCCTCTGTTACAGGAAAACCACTGGAGAAATTAGGTTAATCTGTGCTCAGGGTATGCTAGGGGAAAGTATAAAATATATTCATAACTCTACACATTTTTCCCAAAAACTTCAAGCACTTTATAGGCTCTAGAGCCAGAGCTGAGGAGCTTCCCTTGGTCCTTTTGGCCACCATCTCAAGCTGCTGTTGAACTGAGCTTCTGCTACTTCGGGAAGGGGCAGGGATTTATAGTGGGCACTGCTAAAATTCAGATTCTAAGGTGTGTCCGTTGGGTTCTTCACCAACATTGAGTTTCCCGGGGAGACTCTCACCACTGCATTGATGCAGGGACCTTGCCATAATTGATTATCAGGGAGGCAGACCATGTTTAAGATGGACTTTTATTTAGCCTTATGCAGAAATTCCAATCCAGCACTGTGATAATCCAATGTACTCCTCCTCAATCATCTGAAACAACAGCTGTTTCTCTCTGAAAATAGGTTGTGAGGACAACCAGATCTTCCCTAGGACAATCTCTTGGGTTGTTGTGGGTGTTTGTTTCTTCCCCATCCTGTTGTTTGTTCTTTGGAGCTGCAAGCAGTTCATAGTTAAAGTTTGTGTGTTTGCAGATCTGATGGGAAAATCAGGTATTGGGGAAAGCAGAAAATGGGGAAGCTGAGAATGAAGCTTAAGAACCTGGCAGTGTATAACCAGTGCCTTAGGGGAAAAGCTCAGCCTACTTCAGGATTGGGGGATCATTTTAGAGCACACAGGGTGGGGAGGGAATTCAGGTGTGTTGCTAACAGATTACTCTCCTCCATGCCTTTGAGGCAGGACAAAGCCCCAAACAAATCCATGTGGTCAAGTAGAGGACCATGAACATTCTCAAGAAATCTGTCTCAGTCCTAGAGATTTCAATCTGAAAATGCTGCCTTTTCTAACCAAGTTAGAAACAGCAGCTTTCTCCCATCAAAGATTAGCTCCTTGCCGTATGGGAAACCCTCCCTCAGTCTTTATGTTAACCAACTATTATTCTCATCCTTTCACTACAGACCAACACCAAACAATCCCACACAGCTGGGAGTGCACTTTGACAAGGAGAAAATATAGAAGGGAGGAAGAAATGGTTACAAGGAAACCTTGTTTAAAATATTTCAATACTCCTTGAAAGCTAACAAGGAGCATTGGTGTGTGGTGAGAAGACTGCAGCCTCTCACTCCCATTTGCAAAGGAGAAAAAAAGGGGAGGGGGGGTGGTGACTAAATTTATTGAATGAGAGATGGAGTTTTCAGAAATTGCAAGATATTACTTTAGACTTCTTCCCTAGTAATATGAGTGAGCACAGGATCAGAGATCTCAATGGACTTGAGGTATTTAGCTCAGCTGTAGGTTTGAGAGATCATCAATAAGCAACAAAGAGAAATTTTTGTAGAGGAGGAATGGAAATAAGTTCCAAATACAGTTTTGTACTAGAATGTGGAGGACTCTGAATGAAAGTCTATATATTTGGGCTATGACCTCAGCAGGTAAAGAGGAGGGTCTGAGCTAAGACTGTAGCCTGAGAAAGGCAGAGAGAACATTGGGTGTGCAAGTGAATTACTTGGGACTCCTTTAGATGCCAATGGCAAAATCCTAGATCAAACTGGCTTAAGGCAAAAGGGAAATGTGTTGGTTCACATAACTGAAAAGTATAGGGAACCCAGAATCTAAAACATTGCTTGAAAAGACAGTACAACGCACTGAATAAGGCAAGCACTCCGAAGCCAGATGGCCTGGGATTAAATCCCAGTATGGTTATGTATTTGGTGTGGAATTTGAAGCTACTCATTCAGCCTTTCAGTGAATCAATGTTTCCTCTTCTCTAAAATAGAGATATTATTAGTAACTTTCTCGTAGAGTTTTTGAAAAGTTTAAGTAAATTTGATATCCAGTGGCTGGCACATTTGCTGTATTCACCTCAGGACTCTTATCTCTCCTCTCTGCTTTCCTCAGGTGGCTTCATTCTGGCAGGTTCTTCTCATTAGGTAGCCAGCTGTCAGTTTTCTTCCTGTCCTCACAGCAACCCCAGTAGAAAGCTTCTTTCCCCAGTAGTTACAAGACTTTTCACTTGCTCTGATTGGACTGATTGGTGAGTTAGAATTAAATTCCTGGGGATATGAGGTGTAGTTGAGTGTGGGGGTGACAGAGGGTGGACAATTCTCACTTGTTATACCTCAATCAAATGCTTGCCCTGCAGCTGGGAGTTAGGCTCAACTCTTCACCAACTCTGTGGGCTAAGTGTAGAGTGAGATGCTTTCTCTAGGAAAAATCGAGGTGTGGTTACCAGAAAAAGAGAAAGACTCTAGGTAGATTTAAAACAACAGATGTATCTCATAGTCCTGAGAAGGAAGTCCTGACATGATTTCACACTGGTTGGGAAGCATGGGGTGAAGAACAGGAAGAGATTTTTAATGATTTCACAATTGAGCCTCAGTTCCCCTTTCATCAGTGCTAAAGTTGTCAAAATTGTCAAGCTGGTTAAGTTCCTTTGTGATGTTCCCATATTTTTCTTTATATTAATAATTACTACCATTTTTTCAGTTCCTGTTGGAGCCAGGCATTGTGCCATAAGTTTTACTTACACACTTTCTAATTCTCTAATCTAATATAAATTTTGCCATCTTTATTTGAAACCTGAGTACTTGCTGATCCCCTGAAGTTGACAGTCAGGACTTAAACTCAGGTCCATCTGAACCTTAGAGCCTTGCTCTTTCTCCCACACCAGGAGGTCTCCCTTTGTGCCTACTTTTCTTAGTGTTTTATAATTTTTATTGGAGCATAGTTAATTTACAATGTTGTGTTAGTTTCAGTTGTATAGCAAAGTGAATCAGTCATACAAATACATATATCCACTCTTTTTTAGATTCTATTCCTATATAGGTCATTACAGAGTATTGAGTATAGTTCCCTGTGCTATACAGTAGGTCCTTATTAGTTACCTATTTTATATATAGTAGTGTGTATATATCAATCCCAATCTCCTAATTTATCCCTCCCCCTGCCTTTCCCCCCCTGGGAAGTTTGTTTTCTACATCTGAGACTCTATTTCTGTTTTGTAAATAAGTTCATTTGTACCATTTTTTTTAAGATTCCACATATAAGCAATATCATACAATATTTGTCTTTCTCTGGCTGAAAAATATGGTTCAAAATGATACATGCACCCCAGTGTTCATTGCAGCACTTTTACAATAGCCAAGACATGGAAGCAACCTAAATATCCATCAACAAAGGAAAGGATAAAGAAGATGTGTTACATATATATACAATGGAATATTACTCAGCCATAAAAAAGAACAAAATAATGTCATTTGCAGCAACATGGATGGACCTAGAGATTGTCATAATGAGTGAAGTATATGCATCCTTTCTTACTGCTCATCATCCCACCAACAAAATGTGCCACTTCCTCTATCACCTCCAGGCAGTCAAGTCACACCCTCTTTCCCTCTCCACTCACCAAACTATCTTCTCAGAAAAGCCTCGGCCATCAGTCATATTCAATGACTGTCCATCTCTGTGTCTCCTCTGTCAAGGTCCTTGGCATTTGAAACCACATTTCTCATGGTAGACGGAAAGGCTTTGCTCCTGGTTAGATGACCTCAGAGTTCATCAAGCAGATCAGGGGACATATTTGGAGCCAAATATTCCACCTAGCTAGCTCCCTACTTCAGCCAGGTAACAAGCCTTATTTCGTGTTGCTGAAAGAGGGCTGTTATCCCTGTTGATAAGTCAGGATGAGGACCTTCAGAAAGCCTTTAGCAGCTCTGTCTTTGAGTGACTGACATTTATGGCCATCTATCAGCAACATTCTCACACAGACCCTCTGCTTCAGACTAGTGAGTCCCTTCAGTGCCCCTTCCATTGTTCCAGCCTCAACTATATCACACCAGACTCATCTCTTGAGACCCCACCCCTTCCCTGCTTCTCTCTATCAGTTCAAATCTTCTCTCCATATCTGACTTGTGCAAGAAACATTCCCAGATTTCTCTAACTCATACCTGCCTTTTCCCTCTTCAGAGTCATGTAATTTAGTTGAACCACACAACATAGTCTTTGATTCTAAACATCTTTTCTGTTTTCCAAACTAAATTACATACAAAGAGGACCAGGTTTGTTTGATTGTTTGCTTGTTTTTCTGTTTTATTCTCATTCTACTCAATGTCCCAAAGAACCTAGCCCAGGGATGGTCACATGGCTGTTAATGAATGGGTGAAAAACCTGTTGATTTTTCTAATACATAAAATGCTAGTTTCCTCCCTCTTTTGTTTCTCAGCCTGTGACTAAGTTGGCTGGGGCTGTGACACCACCATTCTATGTCTTCCCCCTGCTTTGCTGTTGCTCTCCACCAGCATAAAAGCAATTAAGTCTCAGGAGTGAGTCTTATCTAAAATATTCTGGTGCCATAAAGCAAGGATCTCTTTTATTGCCCTGTCATTTTTCTATAGAGAACAAACTAAATCTACTATTAGAAAGAAAATGCAATAGATTCTAGAAGTTTTCCCAGTATATATAAAAGAAATCATAAATTCTCTGTTTTCAGAGTCACAGTACAATTGCAGTAGTCCAAAATTTATGGCTCTGAACAGAAGTACAATTCCCATCCCCATCACTTCCTGTCTTTTCTGTTGCCCTGCTGAATTTACAGTTATTCAATAACAATTAAAATGATACTCTCATCCTGCTCAGTTGCAACTGAAAATCATTATGTACTGATGGCTTCTGGGTGATGCTGTTGGGAAGAAGGGTGGCTGTAATCCCTAGTCTACATCAGGGCGATTATCCAGACATGAAGACTGAAGAGCTGATGGGACATGAGCCTACAGAGTAGAAGAGGCTAAGATAAGGAATTTGGTACAGGGGTGGGGGAGAAGGAACAGATTTGAACAACTGTCTCTATCATGTTGCCTCTCTTCAGTGGATCTGAAACAGTAATTGAATTTTGGAGCAGTCCATCTCAATTTGCTCCAAACATTCTAAAGCCTGTCTGAGATTGCTTCATTGTCTTACTCACCTGGGAAAAGGAAAAAAGCAGCAGAAGGGGTAGGAGGGGTGCTGAGTGACTAAAGCAATAGACTATGGTCATATACTGTTTGGAAACTGATATTCTGAATAACCCAAGAGAGACATTCGGGACTTGACTCATTCTCCATGATTACACAGAATGGTAACAGCTCTGATATGAGTGAGCTAGACAAGGAGTAAGGAAGTCCAGGTCCTAGTCCTGCCTCTACTCTTATTCAGCAGTGAAAACAGAGGTAAATCCCTTACCCTCTCTCACCCTCAGTTTCCCCATCTGTAAAAGTAGGAGATGTGCAGGAGTTGCAAATTCAAATACTTTCAGTGGCAAGAAAGCATTTCAGGAAATTCAATGGCTCAAGAATAAGAAGGGATTAGAACAAAGGCAACTGGGATTTACATACCTAGTCTAAAAGCATTTAACTTTCAAATTCAAGTTTTAGAAATAAACAGTGCATATCTTCAGACCTCTGGTCAGTTTTTGCCTCTAGAATAAATCATCTCTTAATCCTTTCCTACTCAGGCATTCTTTGAACACAAATTCCTGGCAGAGCAAGGTCTCATGGTCTGACCAACTTACCATGTTTGTCCTAGCATCTGACAAACCCAGCCTGGACATTAGTGGCAATTTATAATTTGTTGAGTGGCTGGCCATTTTCCTGTAACCTTTACCTTAACAGAGTGAAGTTTTGTTTTGTTATTTTTAGACTGCTTCCTCATTTAATAGTTCTTGGCTTTCATCTGTTTAATCACTTTCCTTGCCATCCATCTAGCTTGCCCTCAGCTAAACCTTTCCTGAACTGTGAGGAGCACAGTTGTTTATGGTTTTATCTGCAATACCTAAGGTGACCTTAGTAACAACAATCCTTCCATAAGCAAAGAAGCTGGCAGTTATCTAGCAGCCCTGGCAGAAAGATCATCTTCAGCCCTGCTGCAAAACTTCTGCTCCCTCTTTTAAGAAGCAACCCTTTTCCTGTCTTGCCCACCATCCTTTTCCAAATTCCTGATTCAATAATCCATTCAGCTCAATGGCCGATTCTCTTTGTCTTCCCTACAGAGCTGACCAAAACTCTAAGCTGCTTCCAAGTTATTTCATGAAGACTCTCTAGATCAGCTCCTTGAAGAGGTTGCAGAGCAGATCAGGAGCTCTCTTAAAATTGGGCCAGACTCACTTCCTAAACAGCTCCAGGGAAATTTCCCTTATTTGCACTCCAACCACACAAAATGCTTACTCTTCCTTTTGGCCTAAAATGCTTGCAAGACAATCTCAATATTCTTTTTTTATGAAGCCTCAAATGTTTTCCATAGAATCCATCACAAGGAAAAATCTTAAACCTAATCCCAGAAGTATCTGGGTGACTCTTCCCCATTGCAGGTGAAGACTGAGTATTATAAATTTTGGAGGTGAGTTCTCATACATTCTTCTGTGACTGAAAATACATAATATGTTTGAAATTGGGGTGCTCAAAGGAATTTTCTTTTGTTACTTTCCTGCACTTAAGGCCCAGAGCAATAAACAGAGTTTGTTAGTGATCTCCTGGTTAAAGAAACAAAGTCTCAGAATTACAAAAGGTTGTCTCTCCATTTTGGAGCTTCTCCTTATTGCTTTGCCTGAGATGTGTTTTGTGCAATTACATTGTATTTAGCAAGCTGCTAAGGACTTGGGAAACCTATTATTTCCCTTAAATGGATTGAAAACCAATATACGTAACAGTTTAGGAAAGGAAGATGGCCCAAAAGGATGGGGACAGTGGGGTTCTTTGGGAGCAGAATAAGGTGAATTCCCATGGGACAATGAAGTATGGGTGGAATTTGAATGGAGGGATACAGGCATTGGTTGAGCAGAAAGAAGTGATGGTGAGAGAAGTGATCTGACTCTAAGGAGGATGTGTGTTGAGACCAAATGATAATACAACAAGTTCTGACAGGAAGGAATATATTTAGAATAACTTCAAAGGCCAGGGAAAAGCAGTGAAGATATGATGCAGTAAGCAGAAAGTGGTGAAGTATCTTGAAGACAGTGGTAATGTTATGAGAGAAGAGTTGTTTATAATTGGAAGTGAGCTTACTTCTGGTATTTGAAACATGGCTATTTAGATCTACATTACAGTCCTTCTTTCCTTCCCCCAACCTCTTGCTTTTTATGATTGAAGACAAGGGAGCTTGAACGATCACTACCTTATTGAACTTCAGGGAAAAAAAAAAGTTTTTTAGGTTTTGTTTTTCCTTATGATGGGATGATATAAAGTGGTCATACTAATGAAAATAAAGTGTTCCCTAGGATTTTCAGTTTCTAAGTAATGATTTCATACCTTGAATGGTATCTAGAAGCGTCCACTGACTATGAAGTTAAAAGGACTCTTTTACTGACGTGGTCTTTTGCAGTCCATGTCATACTTGGGTTTTTATACAGTCCTTTAATCCAACTCTCAGTATTTCCAGCTGTAAATGGGGTTAAATATGCTGACCTTTCAAAATGCTGAAGAATCAATGAGATAAGCATATGAATGTATTTTTCCCAGTGCAAATGATTATGCCGTTAGTTAATTTCAATCTTGCCTCAGAAAGTTGAAGAGAAGTCTCCATCTGTGTGTACCAATATGCTTTGTACAGTGAGAAGCATAAGAAGACAAGTAAACAGCAGCTGAATCATAGTCTGGTCCTCTCCTGGGAGACTCATTCAGGCCTGTAGTATCAGAGAGTATACAGAGTCAGGGACAGATGTGTTCTCCCTGTGCTATTAAACCAAAAAAAGGTGTTAGGTAGGATTCCTCCCAAACCTAACCTGATAAATTATCTGGAATGTTAGGTGGTTTATTTGGGATGTGATTTCAGGAAGCACAAGTAAGGGAGTGGGGAAAGTGAACCAAGGAAGGGAAAAATATCAATAGTGGGTGTGCTATTGAACAAGCCCCCATTGTGGACAATTAAGACTCATTCCAACTGGGTCCCTCTTAGGAGTCTGTAGAATGTGTTTCAATATTTTCATATGAGTAATGGGAAGCTGGGGCATTTGTCCATCAACTCCAGTCCATCATCTGTTGACAGTCACTCCTGGAGGTGTTAGATCTCTGGTCATTCTGGGCAGCCATTATTGTTGACCATCATTCATTCACAGTTCTAGAGCAAAGCCCTCAAAGAGACACAGGCCTTGAAGAGGAGGCTTTCTTTCATGACACTGTCACCTCAGCTGTAGGTGAATTCAAGGGTGAGGTCAGGAGACATGAGGGATACACAGCTTCTGTGACAGGAAGTATGATTTGTTTAAACATGGGAGGCAGCAATATCACAGAAAACACAGTTATTCACAAATAAATTAATCAAAGGAAGTTTCACACAAGTGTTGGGAATGGATGGTGAGATGAAGAAATACTATTTTGGACATGAAACCTCAGAAAACCTGACATACTGACTTCAGCTTGCTCAGGGTCCCACTGGAAACAAGGACAGGATAAAGAACACTTTAATATAAAGTTTAAGTCTCTGTCAAAATGGAGCTGACAGGCTCAAGGAAAATTATGGCTTAGCAGTTCCTAACTATCAGCTAGAATTTATAATTTCATCCAGTAAGAAACTTGTATATATTCCAGGTTGTGTTAAAACTTTAAATAGACATCTTTCAGATGATCAGCAATAAGGCAAGGGAAAAAAAGCCAGAATGGTTAGAAATGTTTCACATAAGTTTCTGAAGGAATTGGAAGAGAGGAAGATCAAAATATTTACATTACCAAGGGCATGAAAATGGAAGAATATGAAAAGTGCCTCAGATCTAGAGGAAAGAATGCAATAATTATTTCACAAAGTCATAGGGCCCAAGACTGAAGCAGTTCATACAAAATGTGGGATCCTTAACATAATTACAAAAGACAATGGTGTAAACCTTAATCACATCCTGTATTAAGATGCAAAAACAAACAAAAAAGAACCTCAGACTGTTCAGAAGGTTTGGAAGGAAAGAAGGAAGGAAGGAAGGAAAGGAGGAAGGAAGGAAGGAAGGAAGGAAAGAAGGGAAAGAAAGAGAGAGAAAGAAAGAAAGTGAGGGAGAGAGAGTCACGGAGTCAGAGAATAAGAGAAAGCTCGTAGAGGGCATTAACTGCATTTTATGACCGTGTCTTACCCTTAGGAGTAGCTATGTCTCACATTTTAAGTATCAAGTTAATTAATTAAATGACTTAAAGATTGATTGAATGTCTAATTAATTAGTTAATTACTTGACCTAACCATCCATTCAGACAAAATAATCATGGTAACAGTTCTGTCTAAACACTGCCTGATTTTGCCAAGGTCAATGTCTAGGAGTCATCGCAAAGCAGATTCCCAGTGCACACTTCAGAGTTCATAGTGGCCCTGAGGATAAAAGAATCATTTGGAACTTTTCTCGGTTGGCACATTCTTTCTCAACTGACACTGGGCTCAATTCCTGTCCAAAGCTTACAAAGTTAGGTTGAACTTAAAACATTAGGACAGAATATTCCAATTACTAATTTTCTGACACAGGAGCTGGTGCAATTGGAACCAACCTCAATACCTACATAGTCCCACCCACACCTTCACTGGGGGCATGACAAAAATGTCAAAATTTGTCTTCAAGCCAGAATGTGAAGAAGTACATGCTTACAGATTATATGAAGATTTCAAAGTCCACTGGAACTTATGTCTGCTCTTCTTCTACCCTTCCATTTAGAACCACTTATAAATCTATAAAGCCCTGCATTTGTTAAATGCTTGGACTAAAGTAATAAGAAAGTGGATATGCTACTGTGTAAATATTCTTTATAGGAAACTCTCCTAAAAAGAAGTAAAATATACTAAAATATTCTAATTTTTTCTTAATATCATGACCACATTAATATTTTTAAGTACTCCAGGTTATCAATGTATAAGTGAACTTCTTTAGTCTTTGTAAACTTATGATCTATTTGATATTTAACAAAAAGGTAAACTTGGTAAAACTGCCTTGGTATTTGAAAGAATACTTTTTTAGGACAAATTTAATGAAATACAAAAGCTCTCTTTAATCATAGTATAGTAGAACCAGAAAATTGCTCCAATTCCTTTAGAACATGGGTTGGCAAATGACACCTGGAGCTGGCTGGACAAATCTGGTTTGCTGCCTGATTTGGTAAATAAAGTTTTATTGGAACATAACCACACCTACCTGTACATATTGTCTGTGGCTACTTACTGGCTACACTAGTAGAGATGAGTATATGAAATGATGATCATTACAACATCAGTTACAACAGAAATCATATGAACTAGAAAGCCTAAAATATGTACTATCTGGCCCTATAAACACAAAATTTTGCCAACACTTGCTCTAGACCATCATGGTAGCCATTAGCCACCTGTGACTAATTAGCATTTAAAATGCAGCTGGTGTAACTAAGGAACAGAAGATTTAGTTGAACTGAGATGTGCTGAAAGTATAAAATATAATGGTCCCCCAGAGAAACAGAATCAATAGGATGGATGGATAGAGAGATAGATATATAGAAAGATAGATGATAGATAGTAAGTATATATATATACATATATATATACTTACTGTGTATATATATGTATATGTGTGTGTGTATATATATATATATGTATATGTATATATATATACAGATGCATGGGACTGAATTCTTCTGGAAACTTAAATGCACTTGCAAGAGGATTTGTCTTCTGATCCTCAGGAAAAAGACACAGCACTGCCAAAAAACTTGATTTCAGCCTTATGAAAACTGGTATAGAAAACCAGGGAGCCACTCTGTACCTGGACTTCTGGCCTACAGAACTGTGAGATCATAAGTAAGTGTTGCTTTTGAGTTTCTTTTTCACTCTATTTTTGTGTATATGTGTTTTATTTTATTGACTTCTGATCTTATGATCCTTTTCTATTGTTTACTTTAAATTTAATATTCTTATATTTTCCTATCTTCTTAACATGAAAATTTATATAAATTATTTAAGCTTTCTTTTCCAGATACCTGTTATTCATTTTTAGCTTAATTTGCCTGTGATAAGAAAACATATTTTATATGACTCTTTTAACTTTATGGACTCTTGTTATAACCCAGAATGTTGTCTAATATGGTGAATATTCCATGTGCACTTGAAAAGAATAAAAGTGTTGCAGTTGTTTGGTGGGATGTTCTATAAATGTCAATTACATCAAGATATAGAGGATATAGGTCCTCTATATCCTTATTGATTTTCCATCTTTTTTTTCTATAATTGCTGAAAGATGTATTGAATTGTCTAACTACAATTGTGGGTTTCTAATTTCTTTTTGTTCTATTAGTATTTTGTTTCATGTATTTTGAAGCTCTGTAATTAAGAGCATACACATTTGGTATCTCTTTCTTTGTTGAATTAATCTTTTTGTTACTACTAAATGTTCTATTTTATCCCTGTGGCATTCTCTATTCTGAAATCTACTTTTTCTCATATCAATATAGCCTGCTCAGCTTTCTTTTTATTAGGGTTAGCAATATATATATTCCTCTTACTTTCACCTACCTGCAAATTTATATTTAAAACAAAATGGATTTAGTTATGTCTTGCTTTTTTTTTTCTGGTCTGTTTTGACCATTTACTTAGAATGTGTATACTATATTTAATGTAATTATTGACATGCTTTTGTCTAAGCCTACCATCTGTTTTTGTTTTATATTCTCTCTTGCCTTTTTCTTTTAATTAATTGAACACTGTTATGATCATTTTGTCTCCTCTTTAAAATTTTTCAGTGGTTGCTCTGCATTTACAAAATAAACTTCTAACTTATCACAGTCTACCTTGAATATTATTTCACTTCCCACATGGTCTAAGAAATACAATAAGTATCTTTCTATTTTTGCCATATTTAGTCCTATTGTTGTCATACATGTTACTTTTCTCTATATTATAAACTCCTCGGTACATTATTATTTTTGCTTTATATAGTCAGTTATATTTTACTATTTTACTAAATGATAGAAAAAAATCGTCTATAATTGCTCACATTTATACCACTTCTGGTGTTCTTCCTTCCTTTGTGGTGATCTGAGATTCCTTTGGCTAATATTTCCTTCTTTGTGGAAAAAAATTAACATGCTTATAGTCAGAATTACTGGTGACACATTCTCTCTGATATTTTTTTTTAATACATTATTCACCAAAGCCTCTGTGTAAACTCTCTGCATACTTCCAGAGCTCTTTCTCTGTACCATCCTCTTCTCTAATGCTCTGCCCTATGAAGTCTAGTTTCTTCAATCCCCCCAAACTTGGATCTTTTTTCCCTCATTTCAGCAAGATCACTATGCTCTAATGGGGTCACCTCTCCCTGCACAAAAGTTGACGGAGAGCCTCTAGGCAGAAATACAGGACTCACCTCTTTTTTTTCCCCTTCTCTCAGATATCAACGTACTGAGTTGCCTGTCTGGCCAATGTGTGCTTCATTTGTTTCATTTATTTGTCCAGTGTTTTACTTGTTTTCAATAGGTGAAAAAATTCTATACTAGTAATTCTACCATAGCCAGAAATGGAAATTTCTGTAGATGACTCTCAAAATTTATTTCCAAGTACCACCTTCCCTGTTTTTTATGTTAATATTTAACTACATTTGTGAGAGAACTATTTTATTTTATTTGTAGAAAAACAGCACTGTGAATAAGTATTTCTGAAAACTCAGTGAGAAGATTTTTTTTTAACTCCAAGATATTCCTGAGATGAAGCATCTGTAAAGTCTTAGATAATGAGGTTAAGTGATTACATGAGAAAGAGCAGAGTAGGTGAGGTCAGAAGCTTCAATGATTTTACACATAGAGCTACAAGATTCATATTCCTTATACAGTAGTTAATGTATTCTGTGCTTATTGATTTGCTTGACCAGTACTTACACAAGGGGCATAAAATAATACAACAGTCAAGGAAACAATACATCACTGTGTCATCTCTTTATGCAAAGACACCCCCCCAGATGCAGAACTTGGAACAAAGTAGACATACTAAAATAGGTATCTACTGTGTCAAGTATTTTATAGCTGTTGCTCCAGTGCATGCTGAGGTTGTATACTCCTGTATAAAGTGTAACTGTGTCCTATGATTTTGAACAAGTCTGCATGTTACATTTTTATTTAAAATATCTCATCTTGGAATTTCAAAACCAACTGCCTAAGTAAAAGTTGGGAGAAAATGAAGCTTGAAACAGATGTATATGTAACAATAGTTTAAGAATAGATTTCACGGCAAACTAAATATGGATTAATTGTGGTTGTGACCATCAAAAAAGCTAAAACAATCTATGACTGAATCTATAGATCCTAGAGTTTGTCATACAGGGTGAAGTAAGTCAGAAAGAGAAAAACAAATACTGTATGCTAACACATATATGTGGAATCTTAAAAAAAAAAAAAATGGTTCTGAAGAACCTAGGGGCAGGACAGGATTAAAGATGCAGACATAGAGAGTGAACTTGAGGGTACAGGGAGGGGGAAGGATAAGCTGGGACCAAGTAAGAGTGGCATGGACTTATATATACTACCAGATGTAAAATAGAGAGCTAGTGGGAAGCAGCCGCATAGCACAGGGAGATCAGCTCAGTGCTTTTTGACCACCTAGAGAGGTGGGATAGGGAGGGTGGGAGGGAGACACAATAAGGAGGAGATATGAGGATATATGTATATGTATAGCTGATTCACTTTGTTATAAAGCAGAAACTAACACACCATTGTAATGCAATTATACTCCAATAAAGATGTTAAAAAATATATATGTATAAGTAGATTGAAAGTTAAAGGATGAAAAATATATCATGCAAATGTTAATAAAA
Organism: Balaenoptera physalus; assembly: GCF_965194825.1. Taxonomy (NCBI): domain Eukaryota; kingdom Metazoa; phylum Chordata; class Mammalia; order Artiodactyla; family Balaenopteridae; genus Balaenoptera; species Balaenoptera physalus. The sequence continues at coordinate 21,522,637 of NC_138894.1, forward strand.
GGAAAGGAAGTATATCTACATTAATATCAGACAAAGTAGACATCAGAACAAAGAAATTATATAATGATAAAAGGTCAATCTTCTAAGAAGGAAAAGCAAACCTAAATTAGTGTGCACCAAACAATAGAGCTGCCAAATATGTGGAGCAGAAACCAGTAGAACTGAAAAGAGTATAGAAAATTCACAGTAGTGGTTTAATATATTAACACCACTCTCAGAACAACTGATAGAACAGCTAGATAGAAAATTAGAAAAGATAGAAAACTCAGTAACACCAGTAACCAACAAGATCTGATAGACATTTATAGAACACTCCACCCCACAACAAAAGATGATTATACATTATTTTCAAGTGATCCCAGAACGCATACCAAAATAGACCATATTCTGAGTCATAAAATAAATTTTAATAAATATAGAATAGTTGAAATCATGCAGTCTAGTTTTCCATCCACAATGGAAGCAAAGTTGAAATAATAAAAAGATAACAGGAAATCTCCAAATATTTCAAAACTAAACAAGACACTACTAAACAATCCATAGATCAAGAGAAAGTCTCAAGGGAGGTCTAAAAATTAAATTTAAATTAATGAAAATGATAATAAAAGAGAATATGTGTGCCAAAATGAAAGTTGTGTTGAGTAGAAAATTTACATCAGTAAATGCCCACATTTGAAAAGTGAAAAGATCTCAAATGAATAATCTAGGATTCCACCTCAAAAATATAGAAATAGAAAAGCAAAATGACCTCAAGAAGGCAGGCAGAAACAATAAACAACAAAGAGGTGCAGAAATCAATGAAATTAAAAATAGAATCACCTCTCACTGTTTGCAAATCACAGAGGAGACTGAAGCTGGATGAGATTACCTTCACCATGATGGGGCAGTGTTTCTATGTGAAGCTTTGAGGCACCTGTACTGTGCTTTACAGATGCTTAAGATGGACAAATCTGCATTTGATTTGGAAACTCAGATGCAGCTGACAGTTGTGGAAGGGAAAAATCCTCACCTGACCATTTCACATCAACCTTGGTTTGACAATGAGTATAAGTTCGAGGGTGTGCTCATCTGATAAGGAACACCCTGAAGTAATCTTCTCACAAAGTCTTCTCCTTGGTCACAATGTGTGTTTATACTCCTGGCACAACCTGTACTATAAATTATACATCATGGCAGAAGGCTGTGATTTCTAGCCCTCCACCACAGCGTTTTAACAATATAATTGTGGAATGTGATTCAAAGTGTATGTGCTGTTTGTGCGTAAGTGCTCTATCCACCATTATTAAAATTCCCATCCTCTCTGGCAATATTTAGAAGAATGAATACATTAAATGGATAAACACTTTACAAAAAAAAAAAAAAGAAAAGAAAAATAGAGAAAATCAGTGAAACAAAATGCTGGTTCTTTGAAAAGATCAGTCATTGCAAAATCCTCTAGGAACACTGACAAAATAAAGTGAGAAAAGATAAAAATTATCAATATCAGCAAAGAAATAGAATATTACTATAGATCTTGCAGACAGCAAATGCATAATAAGGGAACACTACAAGAAATGCCCTCCAGTACCAACCATGTTGTTGCAAATGGCAAAATTTTACTCTTTTGTATGGCTAAATAGTATTCAATTTTGTACATGTACCACTTCTTTATCCACTCATTTGTTGATGGACACTTAGGTTGCTTCCATATCTTGGCTACTGCAAGTAATGCTGTAATGAATATTAGGGTGCATGTATCCTTTCAAATTCATGTTTTCATTTTCTTTGGATATATATACACCCAGCAGTGGAATTGCTGTATCAAGTGGTCAGACCCAAAATATATTGCTATGATTTAAGGGAATGAGTGTTCTACCTATGTTATCTTCTAGGAGTTTTATGGTTTCTGGTCTTACTTTTGGGTCTTCAATCCTTTTTCAGTTTATTCTTGTATATGGTGTGCAGAAATGTTCTAATTTCATTCTTTCTTTTCTGACTACTGTATCTAGGGCTTCCAATACTATGTTGAATAAAAGTGGCAAGAATGGGCATCCATGGATTTTCCTTGATCTTAGAGAAAATGTTTTCAAATTTTCACCATTCAGTATGATGTTAGCTGTGTGTTTATAATATATATGACCTTTATTTGTTGAGGTATGTTACCTCTATACCCACTTTCTGGAGGGTATAAATGCATATTGCATATTGAATTTTGCCAATAGCTTTTTCTGTATCTATTGAAATGATCATATATTTATTCTTCAACTTCTTAATGTGGGATAGCACATTGATTGATGTGCAGATACTGAACCATCATTGCATCCTGAGATAAATCCCACTCAATCATGGTGTATGACCCTTTAATGTTTTGTTGAATTGATATGCTAATGTTTTGTTAAGGATTTTTGCATCTATGTTTATCAGTGATATTGGCCTATAATTTTCTTTTATGTGATATCTTTCTCTGGTTTTGGAATCAGGGTGATGCTGGACTCATAGAATGAGTTCAGAAGTGTTCTAACCTCTGCAATCTTTTTGGAATGAATTGAGAAGGATAGGTGTTAACTCTTCTCTAAATATTTGGTATAATTCACCTGCGGTCCTGGACTTTTGTTCATTTGGAATTTTTTTTTTACTAATTCAATTTCATTACTGGTAACTGGTCTCTTCATGTTTTCTGTTTTTTTCTGGTTCAGTCCTTGGAGATTGTACATTATAGGAATTTGTTCATTTCTACTAGGTTGTCCATTTCATTGGTGTATAGTTGTTATAGGAATTTGTTCATTTCTACTAGGTTGTCCATTTCATTGGTGTATAGTTGTTCATAGTAATCTCTCATGATCCTTTGTATTTCTGTGGTGTTAGTTATAACGTTTCCTTTTTCACTTTTGATTTTATTGATTTGACCCTCTCTCTTCTTTTTCTTGATGAGCCTAGCTAAATGTTTATCAAATTTGTTTCTCTTTCCAAAGAACCAGCTCTTAATTTCATTGATCTTTTATATTGCTTTGTTATTCTCTATTTTATTTATTTGTGCTCTGAGCATTATGCTCTCTTTCCTTCTACTATCTTTGGGTTTTTTTTGTTCTTATTTTTCTAGTTCCTTTAAGTGTAAGGATAGGTTGTTTATTTGAGATTTTTCTTGTTTCCTGAGATAGGCTTTTATCACTATGAACTTCCCTCTTAAACTGCTTTTTCTGTGTCCTATAGATTTTGGATTGTTGTGTTTTCATTGGTTTCCAGATTTTTTTTTATTTCTTCTTTGATTTCTTCAATGATCCATTGGTTGTTCAACAGCATATTGTTTAACCTCCATATGTTTGTGTTTTTGCAGTTTTGTTTTTCTTTCTTGTACTTTATTTCTAGTCTCGTAATGTTTTGGTCAGAGAAGATGCTTGATAGGATTTCAGTTTTCTTAAATTTACTGAGATTTGTTTTGTGGCCTAGCTGCAGTCAAACCAGTGTTCCACAGGGCTGAGGCCCAAGAGGTTCTAATGAAAGTGCTGGCTCACTGGTGAGCAGAATGAGGTTCCCCTATTCATTTTATGAATCTAGTATATCCTTTATACCCAAACAGAAAAGACAAAAAAAAAAAAAAAAAAAAAAAACTAAAGAAAAATATCACTTATAAATATGAGGCAAATATTCCTAAAATATATTAGGCAATAAAATTCAGCAATATGTAAAAATAATTTTAAGCTGTGACCAAGTTGTATTTGTTTCATGGTGCAAGTCTGGCTAAATACTCAATAATCAATCTATGCAAACCACTATATTAATAAGATAAAGAATAATATCATATGTTCATATCAATTGTTGCAGAAAAAGCATTTAACAGAATACAATACTTCCTCATAATAAAAACTCTTGAAAACATAGAAATAGAGGGGATTCAACTTGATAAAGTGCATCTACAGTAAACCTAGAGGTAACATTATATTTAATTCTGAAAGACTGAATTTTTTCTCCTAGGATTGTGAACAAAACGATGATGTCTGCTCTCACTGGTCTTATTCAACATAGTGCTAAGAGTTTTAGTCAGTGGAATAAGCAAGAAATAAAAGATTTCCAGTTCAGAAGGAGAGAAATAAACCTGTCCCCATATGCCAATAGCATGCATAATTCTTGGAATAAAAAAATCTCAAGAAACCTATAAAAATATTTCTAGAGCTAATAAGTGAGTTCAGCAAGGTTTCAGGGTAAAAGTTAAACACAAAGCCATCAGTTGTATTTCCACATACTAGGAAAAAAACACATAGACAATGAAATTCAAAATATAATACCATTTATAATAGCTCCCAAAATGAAATTATTCGGTGTAAATCTAAAAACAAACAAATAAAGAAAAAGCTTGTATAAGACTTGTATGCTGAAAACTATATAATGTTGATGAAGGAAATCAAAGAAGATGAAAATAAATAGGGAAACATACCATGTTCGTGGATTGGGAAGATTAACGTAGTAAACATGTCAATTCTCCCCAAATTGATATACTTCTTTGACACAATTCTTATCAAAATCCCAGCAGTCTTTGGTAGATATATAGTAGATTATCTTAAAATTTATTTGGAAAGGTCACAAAACTAATATAGCTAAAACAATTTTTAAAAAAGAATAAAAAGTGAAGAATCAGTATACCCAATTTCAAGACTTGTGAGACAGCTATAATCAAGAACAGGTGGAACTGGCAGAGAGACAGACACATGGATCAATAGAACAGAATAGCGAGATCAGAAATAGACTTGTATAAATATGTCCAACTGATGTTTGACAGAAGTGCAAAATAATTTTAGATACCATTTTTAACAAATGGTACTCGAGCAATTGGACCTATATAGGCATTTTTAAAACCCTAAAATTTGACCTAAATACATAAAATTTAACTAAAAATATATCACAGACTTAAATAAAATTTACAAACCACATAGCTAACAAAGTAGAAATATCAAGAACATATAACTTAAATCTCAATAGTAAAAAATGAAAAAGTCTGATAGAAAATTGGGCAAAAGATATGAAGATACATTCTACCCAACAGGATTTACAGATGGCAGCCAAGCACATGAGAATATGTTCAACATCATTAGCCACTAGGAAAATACAAATTAAAATCTCAATGAGATATTGCTAAACATCTATCAGAATGGCTAAAATAAAAAATAGTGATGACACCAAATGCTAACACTGATTCACAGAAAGCAGATCACACATAATATACTGAGTGGAATATAAATTGTACAATCACTCTCAAAAACACTGTGGCACTCTCTTAAAAACTAAATATGTAACTACCATAGGACACAGCAATTACACTCCTGGTCATTTATTCCAGATAAATGAAAACCTATGTTCACACAAAAAGCTGTACACAATGTTTATAGGACCTTTATTCCTAACAGCAACAACAACAAAAACAAATGCTCCTCTAAAGGTGAATGGGTAAATGAACTGTAATACATCCTTACCATGGAATACTATTCTGCAATAAAAATAAATGAAAGTATACATACCCATAACAACCTGAATGAATCTCTGTAATATCACATTGTGTGAAACAAGCTAGCCCCAAAAAGTTATATATTGTATGATTCTATTTACAAAACATTCTTGAAATGACAAAATCATAGAAAAGAAGATGGTTCTTGTCAGGGGTTTAAGGAGGGGTTTAGGGCTGAAGAGAAGAGGATTTGGCTACAAAAGGACAACATGACAAATCCCTGTAGTAATGGAAATGTTCTTTATCTTGACTATATCAATGCCAATATCCTGGTTGTTATAATAGTTTGCAAGGTTTTACCGTGAAGAGAAAGTTGTAAAGGGCACATGAGATCTCTGTATTATTTCATTCAACTACCTGTGAATCTATAATTATCTATGAATGAACAGTATAATTTTTTTAAAAACCAAAAATGTATTAGGAGGCAGAATCAGATTGCAGTGGGTTAGAGCTAAGGTGAGAGGAAACTGAAAATGGGGAAATATTATGTTGTCACCTAAGGAAAGCCTGATATTTATTGGTTAAATTTATATGCTTTTCTTTATCTCACACTACTTAAATGTAGTTATTCACCCTGATTCAGTGCTCACTTCTGTGTTCTTCTCCAGATATTCTCCTTGAGTGAGCTCATACATTCTCATGATTTTAACTGCCTATATGTTAATGATTTCCAAATTGACATTGTCAGCCCTTTCTCCTCTAACTTCCAATTCATGCAGTCCATTGAATATCAGACATACTCATGTGGACGTTCTGCAGACACCTTACTCAGAGCAGAATTCCTTACTTTTCCTCTCTTGCAATCTCTTTTTCATTTAGTGTCACCACCATCCAACTGTTCAGCCTAATTAGTAAACTGGGAATTATTCCTGATTCCAGTATAGCTTTCAGACCCCTTGCCATTCAAACATAAAGTTTAGACACTTCATTTTCATGTTTATTTTTGCCTTGTTCATGTTCTCATAGTTCTCTCCTATAGGGTACTACTATTTTTCTCTAGTTTCTCTTTCTTGAGATTTTCCCACCTCAAATTAATCCTTTATACATCTCCCAGAGCTTTCTAAATTGCAAATTACCTGTGTCATCCCCCACAACTCACAGAACAACACTTAAGATCCTTATCAAAGTATAAAGCCCTTTATGATCTGGTCCCTTCTACCTCCCCAGTCCCATTCAGGTCTTCCTCTGCCTGGAACTTTACGCTCCAGTAACATTTAAATTGCAGGTAATCATCCTATATTATATTTCTTGTCTTTTGTTGTAATAAGCCTCTGCTAGCAATGCTCTATATCTGTCTCTACCCAACTCTCCCACAGAAACTATTGCCCACTCCTCTTCATCTGTTTACTTACTCTTCAAGGTTTTTCTTTTATAAATTTATTTATTTATTTTATTTTTGGCTGTATTGGGTCTTCGTTGCCGCACGTGGGCTTTCTCCAGTTGCGGCAAGCATGGGGCTACTCTTCGTTGCGGTGCATGGGTTTTTCATTGTGGTGGCTTCTCTTGTTGCAGAGCACAGGCTCTAGGTGTGTGGGCTTCAGTAGTTGTGGTGCATGGCCTTTGTTTCTCCACAGCATGTGGGATCTTCCCGGACTAGGGCTTCAACCCATGTCCCCTGCATTGGCAGGCGGATTCTTAACCACTGTGCCACCGGGGAAGTCCCTACTCTTCAATATTTAAAGATCACATTAGGTGTCATTTCCTTTTCTTGTCCCTAAAAGATTGCAGAGTTGTTCCTCCACCTTTCCACAGAGCTCTATATACACGTTTATCATAACCTGTCATAGATACTATTTATGTATCTGGTTTTCCCAATAGACTGGGAGATTTTCAAGGGCAGGGAGTATGTCCACAACTCCAGAATAATGATGTGAAGTGAATGTAGAACTTTTAAAAACTATTCCAGCTTTTATTTCATAAAGACAACCTTTTATAAACTCCCAGAGCCCAAAGTATGAGAAAGATGCAAACTTGTCATTCATTCATTCAACCAGTATGTACTGACTACCAACCACTGTGTCAGGAACCAGAATACAATGATGAAAAATGCTTTATGGCCTCAAGAAGCTTATGGTTAAGTGTAATGTTACTCTGAAAGATACCATGAAATGGAAAAGATATAATTCTAGAATAAGTTTCACAAGATCAAAACGATGATTGGGTAAGAAGGTATCAGTGAAACTATGGAAAGCCAAAGACCCAAAAGTTAGAGTTAGGCCAAGAGTCAGATCCACCAAAAGAAAGAGTAATGAGGTGAAAAAATAAGTATCTGGAATGAGTGTGGTGGGAGGAATTGAAAGAGTTGAGTTCTAAGCAAAAGTATACAGCATGATGACTAAAGAAAAAAGTTTTCTGACATACATGGCTTGATTTTTATGGATGGACTGAAATACAAGACATAGGTGGTGCTAATTCTGAAGACGTAGGTGGTAACATTGTGACCTTAGAGGATCTTACCTGCACCCCACATCAGTGAGACTTGGCCCCACTGAGTACAGGACATTCTGATCCCTATTGTTTGAACTATTTTTCTAATGGGGTGCAGTTTTCTCCCAAAAAGCAGATATCTCTCTATATACTGTCAATCTTGACTCTATTTACATTGTTAAAGTAATAAACAAACAAAACACTTGGTCATCTCCTTCCAGTACTAAGCCACCAGCAGGTTATATAGCTTCTTCTACAGAATAAGAGTATCAGGAACTTCCTTTTTCCTAGGATGAGGTCCTATTGAGCCCCCTTGTTAAGAGTGAATTCATTATACCAACAGGGTAGAGTGGAGGAATCTTGTCCAAAGTACCTGCATCTCTTCAAGAAATGTCCATATCCATCCTTTTAAGTTCTTTTCTTTTTTAATGTAATTAGGAATTCTTACAGTGGCTCCTGTCTTACCCCACCTTCCAGGTAAACTCTACTTCTCCATAGAAGACTTTCTACATTTTCTTTGGAGAAACTATTCTCTTCCAGAATTCGTAATGTTTCTCTGCTCCTGTTGCTGCTAGAAAGTTTGAGTTTCATGAGATATATACTTACTATAACAGAATAAAAGTGGTAAGAAAAAAACCAGACAATAATAAAGAACCAGACAATGAAGGATGACCCCTGACCCTGCTTCCATGTTCAGAATCTGGAAACTCTGCAAGTGATAGAATTCACTTGATGTTTTTTTATTCATTAATTCATTCATTTTCATTCAAGAAATATGTGTTAAGTACCTACTATGTGGCAGACATTATTAGGTTCTCGATTCCCACCTCTGTAGACCTTTCAGTCTAGTGGGCTCTGACCTTCTGGCAACAAACTGCCTCTTAATTCTCAAGTCATTCACATTCACAAGGGCATACAAAGGGGACTGCAGAGCAACCTATCATTATCTAAGGAATGAGAGTACTTCTTTTTTTTTTTTTAAGATTTTTTTTTTTTTTTTAATTTATTTATGGCTGTGTTGGGTCTTCGTTTCTGTGCTAGGGCTTTCTCTAGTTGCGGCAAGTGGGGGCCACTCTTCATCGCAGTGCACGGGCCTCTCATTAGCGTGGCCTCTCTTGTTGAGGAGCACAGGTTCCAGACGCGCAGGCTCAGTAATTGTGGCTCACGGGCCTAGTTGCTCCGCGGCATGTGGCATCTTCCCAGACCACGGCTCGAACCGGTGTCCCCTGTAGTGGCAGGCAGATTCTCAACACCTGCACCACCAGGGAAGCCCTAAATGAGAGCACTTCTGGCTTTATCACTTCTCACTCTCTTGCCTTGATGTCCCAGGTTTAGGTTTTTCCTGTCAAGATCCCCAACACCTCACTCATTTAATCCAAATGGTCACTCCTTGCCCCCTGCATCCAGCATATGAGGTAACCCAAGATGACACGAAAGCAGGTAGCATTAGCAGTAACTAACAATAGACTACCAATAGTCCAATTAGGGTTGATAATCTCATTGCTTTGATTCCAGTATCAAATGCACTTCAAAGTGAACTATAACATCACAATGCCCAAAAAGCCTTAGCTCTTCCCCAGTTCCTGACTTATTGGTCTGACACATCCTCCCTTGGTTTTCTGCTTTATACTTCAATTCATCCTTAAAAGCAAGAGTGCTTTCCTGAACTTCAGCCCTTTTGCCTGGGGCCCCTAATACTCTTCCAAGCTCTTGCTAACATCATCCCCAGGAGGGCTACTGAGTCTTCTTCACTTTCTCTCACTCACTTGCTAGACTCTCCTTTCAATAGATCAATCTCCTGAAACACCACTATTCTGCCCACCACCTGCTTCCACCCATCTGATTTCAGGTACTTCCACCATCTGTAGCCCTGCTGTTATGTCCATCCATGAGCTCTGCATTTTGCCAAGTGGTGGCATACCTCCAACAACAATTATGATGCACAGATGGTTCAAGGGTGGGTTGAGATGTCCATTTTGTTTGTGATATTTCTTTCCATAAGAGAGCAAAAAATTCAAAATTAAGCAGTGGTACAATGAATTGAAGTAATTTACAGATATTTTTAATGCTGGAGAAAAAATAATGGTCCGATTAAATCTTCCCCTAAGAAATCATTATTCTATTGAGTTCATCCAAATAGCAGTGTGTGATTTTAATTATTATAATGGAACATAATTGTCACTAAACTGAGGAGTTAATTATTCTGAAAATAATTGTGTCATTCTTCTACAAATAAAGTTATACAAAAATGTATTTTGTGGCTCTGAGTGTTGAATAATACCAACACAGCCAATATATTTACTCATGTGAAACCTAAGCAATAGTCACTTGTGATTCACCCAATTTTCTCCCAAGAGTTGATTTTGCAATTTTAAACTTGCAAATTAGATGGTGGCTGCATTATTTCTCTAACGGGAGATACAAAATTCTTACAGAAGTGCTTCAGAATTGGCATTTGCCATCTCTCTTAAATTCCACCATCCGGTTGGAGCATTGTTATGGGTCTCATTGAAGCTGTCTAGCCGTTTGTCTTTTCTTTCATAACTCTTTATCCATGGGATGATTTCCAGACAATACAGCAGAGACTCAAAGACATGAAATTATCAGACAACAAATTACTCTCAAATGAAGGCCAAAATTGTATCACTAGAGAAAAATTGTGAATAATTTCTAGGGTTAGGATTGAATTAATGACTCTCATCAAATAAATTAAAAGAGTCTTAGGGAAAAATAATGTAGTAAAAATATTCGGTAGCTTAACTCTACCTCCTTCTCTGGGAATTACTTCAATTATTTAAAGCATCATTGCATAACTTGTTTCTAGGTTTCTTTGTGTTGGTGTGACTTACTTGGCCCCAATACCACCACACATATCACCCCTCCCACAGCCTATATTCTGGGGCCTTGGGCCTCTTTGCCTCCAATATTAAGAGTTTAATAAGAGCCCTAGTCTCTCATGGAAACTGTTCTCTGAGTACTTGAATCCATTAGAGACATTAGAATGACTTGTTATCATGAAACCCTTTTAGCTTAAAATTAGTCTTCAGTTGTCAGTTAAGTGTCCTAAAGTCAAGATAAGGAGAAGGGAGCTACATAATCTGGAACTGGTCCCAACAAATGTGTCAGAGGTCAGAGAACAGATGAACTGAGTGAGATTCAAACTTTAGGGGAGGGAAGAGTCAGGTAAAGAGTAAGTGAATATAAAATACCCTTTGGGCTCCACTGATATCAGCATTTGCTATTACTGAAAAAAAACTACAAATTCAGCATTTAAACACAAGATACAAAGAACTGCAAAACAAGAAGAAATAAGGGGCCAGGGACTACTACATACCACTTCTTTAACACAGCAAAGTTACAGACTTTCTTTTATACCTGATTATATTCTAAGATTTGCCTAGTGGTTAGCATGAAATGTGAGACTCATGACACTCAGGTGGTAAAGATGAGAAAATATAGCATGCAACAGGGCACTGTGAGTAGCAAGAGAGAAGACAAAATTCAGGAAGAGGTTTGTCATGGAAACTCAGGAAGTAGAGTATTTTAAGAAAGAAGGAGAAGTCAACTATATCAAATGTTGTTCAGAATCAAGTGAACTGAGGAGAGAGAAATGCTTATTGAATTCAACAACCTATATGTCACTGGTGACTCTAACAAGACTTGATTTAGTGGAAAGATGAGGGTAGAAAGCAGATTAGAAGGGCTGAGGGGTAAGTGGCATGAAATGGAGATAATTAGTATAGACATGGGGGAGTAAAAATATGGGGAGAAAGAAGAGTGGAAATGTTGGTTTATTTTTGGTTTTCTATTGCTTGGAAGAGACCTAAGTGTGTTTAAAAATAACGATTCAGTTCAGACGAAGTAGTTGTATATATAAGAGAAAGAGAAAAGATTAAGCAATAAGGCATGGTTCCTCAGCAGGTTAGCATTCAAGGGAGCAAAGCATAGGTATAAGGCTTGGCCCTAGACTTGAGGAGGGGCAGTTCTTGGCTCTGTCATTAACCCTTCAGAAGAGTGCCAGAGGTCAGTAATTCCATTCTGTCAGCTGAGACCTGCTTCTCTCTTCCTGAAACACCAGCAGCATATTCAAGGTTTATTCCTAGGAGCCTTTTTCCAATTTGAGATGGGGATTACATTATTTTTACGGTGATGAGAAACCTGTAACTCCACCTGCTGCCAGATAGAAAGGCAAACTTGAGGTAAGCCTGAAAGTGTGCAGCACATGCATGATGGTGTGTCCCTAACAACCAGTGACAGCTTGTGTTTATGTTGCTTATGTATCTTTATCTTGGAAGCAGGAGCCTGAGCTACTTACTAATGGAGAATGGAGAAAAACAAGGTCAAGCTACAGACTAAGTGTCATTTCTGAGATTCATGGGAAAAAAAGATTGGAATGAAATTTTTTTCTTCTTTCTTTATGGCACATGTCACTCCTTTGGCACAGTTAGTGGCCCTGGGTTAGTTACTCCTCAAGAATAAAGTAAACTAAAAGAAGAGCCCATCAGTAGCCTAGGACAGGGATCCAGAAATGAAACTAAGCACACAGGCAAATTTTCCACACTTCCTGATTTGTAAATAAAGTTTTATTGAAACACAGCCATGTCCATAATTTATGTATTCTCCATGGCTGTATTTGTGACACAATGGCATAGTTGAGTAGTTGTGACAGAGACCATATGATTCTCATAGACTAAAATGTTTATTCAGCCCTTTTCATAAAAAGCTGGGGAGTTCTCTGGCCGTGAGGAAGGGGAGAGCCATGCAATGCCCAAGATCGTTGACAGAGAAGTAGGCAAGAGTTCCTACTTTGCTATGAGGAGAAGCTTTCAGACAAGTGTCATGGTTAGAATCCACAGATTCAACCAGGAGGGCTGGGACTTAGAGATAGGGCCCAAGTTCTATAAGTGTTCAAATAGGTCGTGCTCCTCTCTTCTATTTGAGGGCTCAGTTTTCTGAGAAGGATGTGGGTTATGAGAACAAGACAAAATCCAAGAATTAATACAGGAATACAAGGCTAAAGTCGAAGCAGCATAGGGCTGGACCAAGGTCACTTTTAGAAAAGAGTCTGGTGGCACTGAACCTAAGGCAGAAGGGGCTGGGCAAAGTGAGATGGTCACTGTGTTGAAACAGGCAGACATCCAAGATCCTTAGGATCTCTTAGTTCTTCATAAATGAAAATGATAAAACATAACCTTGACTTCCTCAATATTAATGATAATAATTGCTAACATTTGTCTAAAGCCAGGAATATATACATGAGATATATATCTATAGATATATAGATATATAAAATTTCTGTATCCATGTATCCATTGATGGACGCTTAGGTTGTTTGCATACCTTGGCTATCATGCTGCAATGAACATGGGAGTACAGATATGTCTTTGAGATTATGATTTCATTTCCTTTGGACGTATACCCAGAAGTGGGATTGCTGGATTATATAATGCTTCAATTTTTAATTTTTTTAGGAACTTCCATACTGTTTTCCATATGGTTGTACCAGTTTATATTCCCACCAACAGTTGAAAAGGATTCCCTTTTCTCCATATCCTCCCCAGCACTTGTCATCTCTTGTCTTTTTGATAATAGACGTCTTAAGAGATGTGTGATGATATCTTGCTCTATTTTTATGGGTTCAGGACTTACATTCAAATCTTTAATCCATTTTGAATTGATTACTGTGAATATTTTAAGGTAGAAGTCCAGTATCATTCTTTTATATGTGAATATCCAGTTTTCCCAACACCATTTATTGAAAAGATTATATATTTGTTCTTGGTTTCTTTATATATTTGTTCTTGGCTCTTTTGTAAAAAATTAATTGACTCCATTCTGTTCCATTGGTCTATGTGCCTTTTATATGCCAGTGTCATAACACTTTGATTACTACAGATCTGTGAAATAGATTAAAATTAGGAAGTGTGATGTCTCCAGCTTTATTCTCCTTTCTCAAGATTATGTTGACAATTCAGTGTCTTTTGTGGTTCCAGATGAATTTTAGAATTGTCTGCTTCTATTAATGGGAAAAATGCCATTGTAATTTTTATGGGGATTGCATTTAATCTGAAGATCACTTTGGGTGATATGGACATTTTACCGTTATTAGTTGCCAATCAATGAACATGGAATATCTTTACATATATTTGTATCTTCTTCAGTTTATTTAGTCAGTGTTTTATAGTTCTCAGTGTACAGGTCTTTCATCTCTCTGGTTAAATATAGTCTTAAGTATTTTACTCTTTTTTATCTCTTGTAATTGGGATTTATTTCTTAATTTTTCCTTTGAATACTTTGTTGATAGCATATAAAAATACAACTGATTTTGCATATTGCTTTTGTATTCTGCAATTTTACTTGACTTCTTTATTAGTTCTAAAACTTTTTTGAGTAAAGTCTTTAGAGTTTTCTGTACATAAGATCATGCCTTCTGTAAATGGAGATGATTTTACTTTCAATTTGTATTACTTTTATTTCTATTTCTAGTCAAATTTCTCTGGATAAGACTTTCAGTACTATTTTGAATAAATGTGCAAAGAGTGAACATCCTTGCCTTGTTCCTGATCTTAGAGGAAAACCTTTTATCTTTTCTTTTTAACAACATCATTGAGTATGATATTAGCTGTGGGCTTATATATGGCCTTTATCATGTTGAGGTCTTTTCCTTCTACATACAGTTTGAGAGTTTTTATCATGAAAATATGTTGAATTTTGTCAAATGCTTTTTCTGCATCTACTGAGATGTTCATATATAATTTTCTGTCTTTCATTTTACCATTATTTTACATGGTATATCACATTGATTGATTCTATGGATGTTGCACCATCTTGCATCCCTGGAATGAATCTCACTTACTCATGGTGTACGATTCTATCAATGTACTGTTAAATTTGGTTTGCTAATACTATGTTGAGAATTTTTGCATTTATGTTCCTCAGGAATTTTGGCTTGTAATTTTCCTTTCTTATAGTGTCCTTGTATGATTTTGGTATCCGAGGAATGTTAATGAGTTTGGAAGTGTTTCCTCCTCTTCTATTTTTTGGAAACACTTTAGAAGGATTGGTATTAATTCTTGTTTAGAAGTTTAGTAGAATTCTCCAGTAAAATCATATGGTCCTGGGATTTTCTGTATTGAGAGGTTTTTGATTGATTCAATCTCAATACTAGTAATTGGTATGTTTCAATTTTCTCTTTCTTCATGATTCAGTCTTTGTGAACTGGATGTTTCTAGGAATTTATCCACCTCTAGGTTTTCCAATTCATTGGTGTATAATTATTCATACAGTTTCTTATTATCTGTAATATTACTGTGTTACCAGTTGTAATGTTTCCTTTCATTTTTGACTTTATATATTAGAGTCATCTTTTTTTTTTCTTAGTTTAGCTAAA
Organism: Balaenoptera physalus; assembly: GCF_965194825.1. Lineage (NCBI taxonomy): Eukaryota > Metazoa > Chordata > Mammalia > Artiodactyla > Balaenopteridae > Balaenoptera > Balaenoptera physalus. The sequence continues at coordinate 21,537,930 of NC_138894.1, forward strand.
GGTTAATCAATTTTTTTCCAAAAAACAAACAAACAAAAAACACCTACTCTCTGTTTAGTCTCTATTTCATTTATTTCCACTCTGATCTTTGTTATTTCTTTCTTTCTACTAACTTTGGGCTTCATTTGGTCTTTTTCTAGTTCTTAGAGGTGCAAATTTAGGGGTATGTATTTAATTTTTTTCTTAATGTAGATGCTTAATTGTATTAAATTTTCATTTTCATTTGACTCAAGATATTCTTTGATTTTTTTTTTCTTTTGACCTTTGATCCATTGGTTGTTCAAGAGCATGTTGCTTAGTCGTGATATGTTTGTGAATTTTCCAGAATTATTCTTGTAATTGATTTAAATTTTTGTAGCATTAGAAGGAAAAAATGCTCAATATGATTTAAAACATCTAAAATTTATTAAAGTTCATGCCCCAACCTATGCCAAGAGTCCAGGCAGACCTGCCCTGCCCTGGGGTGGGGCTCCACAACAGAGCAGGGATGGTGGAGGCTGGGGGAAGTGGTAAACTGTGAGGGACAAAGGAAACTTGCACCTGAGGCTGCATCTGAGCAAAGTGAGGGAAAGAATTGAGGGCACCTGAACAGCAGCACATTGGAGACAGCTCAGACATCTGTCTATGGCCGATACAGCCAAGAGCCCACACAGGTCACACCCTTGCTTTGGCACTCCTCCTCACCTCAGCAAAAGAGTTCTAGTGCAGGGAGAGAGGAAAATAACACTCTTAAGGGGAACAGAGCCAGCTCAGACCTGAGCAACAAGATTTAAGATCCAACTTGGGGTAAGACCCCAGCCCAGATAGGGCAGTGAGGGTCACTGAGTAGAGGGGAAGTCCTGCATCACATCCAGCTCTAGCTCTAGCCACTCCAACTCCAATCCCACACCCTGCCAAGGTGATAGCACACCTTGAGGAATGACGTGGCTTACCTCCGAGTCAAATCTAGCTCTCCCCCCAAAGGCATTGAGCACACCAAGTCTGTATAGGGAAGTTCCCACATAAGAACACCCCTTTAAGACTGCAATAGGTAAATGTTTCACAGAAATTCATAGAGTCAGAAAAAGCTAAACAAAAGGAAAAGGAAGAAAAACTGCTTGCAACTGAAAGAACAAGAGAAAAACCCTGAAAATATAATGCAATGAAACAGAAATAAACAATTTATCAGATAAAGGATTCAAAGCATTGGAAATAAAAATGTTAACTTAATTAAGGAAAAGACTGGATAAACACAGTGAAAATTTTAACAAGGATCTACAAAATATTTTTTAAAAAAAGACCCAATCAAGAGAAAAGTATTCAATAGCTGAGATAAAAAACACACTAGAAGGAATAAATAGTAGAATAAGTGATAAAGAAGAACACATAGGTGATCTGGAAGATAGAATAATGGAAATCACAGAACCAGAATAGCAAAAAGAAAAGCAAATTAAAAAAAAAAAATTTGAAACCATTTAAGAGATCTCTGAGGTAACATTAAGTGTACCAACATTCACATTATAGAGCTTCCAGAATGAGAAGCGAGAAGGGGATGGAAAATGTACTTGATGAAATTATGGCTGAAAACTTCCCCAAACTGAAGAAAGGAATAGATATCCAGGTACAGAAAGCACAGCAGGTTCCAAACAAGATGAACCCAAACAGACTCATGCAAGATATATCATAATTAAAATAAAAAGTTAAAGAGAGAATTATAAAGGCTGTAAGAGGAAAAAAAGATTAATCAATAAGAGAATACCCATAAGGCTACCAGCTGATTTCTCTGCAGGAATTTTACAGGTCAGAAGGAAGTGGCATGCAATATTTAAAGTTGTAAAAGGAAAAAACTGCAACCTAGGATACTCTACTCAGCAAGACTATTATTTAGAATCAAAGGAGAGAAAAATAACTTATTAGACAAGCAAAAACTAAGATGTCATCAATACTAAACCTACCTAAAACATATGCTAAAGGGCCTTGTCTAAGTGGAGAAAAAGTGAGAATTTATAGGAAAGAGGAAGTCCCATTAGGAAAGGCAAATATAGTAAGGACTGAGGATCAACCACATAAATAAACCAGTAAAACAATTGAAAGACAAAAAATTGTAAAAGCAACTATAACCAAAATAAACAGTTAAGGGGTAAACATGAGGATGTAAAATATGACATAAAAATATAATTTATGAGGAGGACAGTAAAATAAATGTAGATCTTTTAGAATATGTTGAAACTTAAATGACTACCAATTTAAAACAAGTATATACATTTATAGGTCAACATATATGAACCACATGGTAACCACAAACCAAAAACCTACAATAGTTACACAGAAATTAAAAAGAAATGGACACAAGCATACTACTAAAGAAAATCATCAAACCACAAGGGAAGAAACAGGAACAAGAAGAAATGAACAAAGAAGAACTACAAAATCAACCAGAAAACAAGTAATAAAATGGCAATAATATATACCTATCAATAATTACTTTAAATGTCAGTGGACTAAATTCTCCAATCAAAACACATAAGGTGGCTGATTGGTTAAAAAAAAAAAAAAAAAAAAAAGACCTTTCTATATGCTGCCTACAAGATACTCACTTCAGATCTAAAGACACACACATCCTGAATGTGACGGGATTCAAAAAGATATTTCATACAAAATAAAACAAGAAGAAAGTGCGGGCAGCAATTCTCTCATCAAAACAATAGACATTTTTTTTTTAGAAAAAGGCTATAAATACACAAAGAAGGGCATTACATAATGATAAAGGGATTAATACAAGAAGAGGATATTACACTTGTTAACATACGTGCACCCAATACAGGAGAACTTAAAAGTATAAAGCAAATACTAACAAACATAAAGGGAGAAATTGAAAATAATATGATAGTAGTAGGAGATTTAAGACCCCACTTACATCAATGAACAGATCATACAGACAGAAAATCAATACAGCAACAGTGGTCATAACTGACACATTAGACCAGTTGAACTTAATAGATATCTACAGGATATTCCATCACAAAACAGCAGAATACATATTCTTTTCAAGTGTGCATGGAATGTTCTCCAGGATAGGTCATGTGCTAGGCCACAGAACAATTCTCAACAAATTTAAGAAGATAGAAATTATATCAAGTATTTTTTCTTACCACACCAGTATCAAACTGCCAATCAATTACAGAAAGAAATAGTGGGAAAAGAACAAACACGTGAAGACTAATCAACATGCTACTAAAATAACAATGGACCAATAAAGTCAAAGAGGCAATCAGAGAATACCTCAAGACAAATGAAAATGAAACACAATGTTCCAAAATCAGTGGGATCCAGCAAAAGCAGTTCTAAAAGGGAATTTTATACTGATACAGAGCTTCCACAAGAAACAAGAAAAATCTCAAATAAACAACCCAACATACTACCTATAGGAATTAACAAAAAGAAGGACAAACAGAGCCCAAACTTTTCTTCCTAACAATGTGATTAGAACATTTTCTTACACCATATACAAAAATAAACTCAAAATGAATTAAGGGCCTAAATATAAGATCAGAAACCATAAAAATTCTAGAAGACAACATAGGCAGAACACTCACTGACATAAACCATAGCACTATTTTTTTAAGATACATCTCCTAAGGCAAAAGAAATAAAAGCAGAAATAAACAAATGGTATAATTAAACTTAAAAGGTTTTGCACAGCTAAGGAAACCACTGACAAAACAAAAAGACTACTTATGGAATGGGAGAAAATACTTGCAAATGATATGACCAAAAAGGGATTAATATCCAAAATATATAAACAACTCATGCAACTCAATATCAAAACAAACAAACAAACAACCCAATCAAAAAATGGGCAGAAGACCTGAATAGATATTTTTCCAAAGAAGACATAGAGACAGCTAACAGGCACATGAAAAGGTGCTCAAAATATATAATTATTAGAGAAATGTAAATCAAAACCATAATGAGTTATCACCTCACACCTGTCAAAATGGATATCCTCAAAAAGTCTTCAAATAAATTTTGAAGAGAATGTGGAGAAAATGGAACCCACTTCTGATGGGAATGTAAATTGGTGTAGCCAATATTGAAAACAGAATGGAAGTTCCTCAAAAACTAAAAATAGAACTACCATATGATACAGCATTTCCACTCTTGGGTATATATATCCAGAAAAACAAAAACACTAATTCAAAAAAGATACATGTACCCCAATACCCACAGCTACATTATTTACAATAGCCAAGAAATGGAAGCAACCCAAGTGTCAGTGAACACACAAATGGATAATGAAGAAATGGTAGAATATGTATCCTGTTGCTATTGGATAGAATGTTCTGTAAATGTCTGTTAAGTCCATTTATCTAATGTGTATTTTAAGCCCAACGTTTTCCTTACCCATTTTCTGTCTAGTTGATCTATCCATTGTTGAAAGTCTGATATTGAACTCTCATACTATTATTGTATTGCTGTCTATTTCTCTCTTTAGATCTGTTAATATTTTCTTAAAATACTTAGGTGCTCCAATGTTGGGTGTATAAATTTTACAATTGTTATATTCTTTTGTTGGCTTGACCCCTGTATTATTATATAATGACCTCCTTTGTCTATTGTAACAGTGTTGGCTTAATGTCTATTTTGCCTGTTTAGTTACCCTTGCTTATTTTTTTAATTTCCATTTTTATAGTATATCTTTTTCCATTCCTCACTTTCTGTCTATGTGTGTTCTTTAAACTGAAGTGAATTTCTTATAGACAGCATGTAGCTGGGTCCTTTTTTTTTTTCAATCTTTTCAGCCATTCTATATTTTTTGATTGAATAATTTAGTCCATTTATATTTAAAGTAATTATTGACAGGTATGGATTTACTATTGACATTTTGTTAATTGTTTCCTGGCTGTTTTGTAACTTGTTTGTTCCTTTTTTCCTCTCTTGCTCTCTTCCTTTATAATTTGAAGATTTTCTAAAGTGGTGCACTTTGATTCCTTCCTTTATATCTTTTGTATATCTAACTATAGATTTCGGTTTGTGGTTATAATGAGGCTTACATAAAACATTTTACAACAGCTTGTTTTAAGCTGATAAGAATTTCAAATGCATACAAAAGCTCTACACTTTTACACTCCCCACATTTTATGTTTTTGATGTCAATTTACACCTTTTTATATAGTGTATCCATTAACAAATTATTGTAGTTATAGATATTTTAATACTTTGCTTTAAACCTTTATACTAAAGTCATAAATGATTTACACACCACCAATAAAATATTAGAGTATATGAATTTAACTATATATTTACCTTTACCTGTGAGTTTTATATACTTTCATATATTTTCCTGGTACTAATTAACATCCTTTTATTTCAGCTTGAAGAACTTCTTTTAACATTTCTTGTAAGCTTAATTTAATTGTGATTAACTCCTTCAGCTTTTGCTTTTCTGGAAAATTATCTCTCCTTCAATTCTGAAGGATATTTTCCCAGATAGAGTATTCTTGATTGGCATTTTTTTTTTCTTTCAAGACATTGAATATATCATCCCACTCCCTTCACCTCAAAGTATTTGCTGAAAAATCCACTGATAGTTTTACTGAGGGGATTTGTACATAACAAGTTGCTTTTCTCTTGCTGCTTTTAATATTCTATTCTTGTCTTTAACTTTTGGCAATTATAATACGTCTCCTTAGGTACCTCTTTGGATTCATCTTCTTTGGAACTACCTGGGATTTCTGGATCTGGATGTCTGTTTCATTTCGCAGGTTGAGGAAATTTTTAGCCATTATTTCTTTGAATAAGCATCCTGCCTCTCTCTTTCTCTCTCTCTCTATATCTATATCTCCTGCTCCCTCTCTCTCTCTCTCTCCTTCTTGACCACCTAAAATGCATGTTGCTCTGCTTGATGGGACCAATAAGTCCCTTAAGCTAGCTTCACTCTTTTTATTCTTTTTTTTTTTCCCTCCTCTGATTGAACAAATCTCATTGTCCTGTCACTGATTCTTTTATTCACTTGATCAAGTCTGCTGTTGAACCACTTTATTAACTTTTTCAGTTCAATTATTGTGTTCTGCAGCTCCATGATTTCTGTTTGATACTTTTTTGTATTTTTCTGTCTCTGTCAAAATTCTCACTTTCTTCCTTCTTTGCCCTCCTGACTCAGTGAACATATTTATGACCATTTTGAACTCTCTATTTGGTAAATTCCCTATCTTTTTTTCACTGAGATCAGTTTGTAGAGGTTTATCTGTTCCTTTGTTTGAAATATATTCCCTTGTTTCTTCCTTTTTTCACTCTTTGTGTTAGTTTCTGCACATTAGATAAAATAGCTACCTCTCCCAGTCTTGACAGACTGGTCTTGTGTAGATGAACCTTGGCAATCTGCCCACCCTGAGCTTCTGGTAGTCTTTCAAGTCTTTGCAATTGTCCAAACCACCATCTTTGTTCTTAGTGGCTCCCAGTATTTGAGGGTGTGCCAAGCCCTGTCAGGGTCCCAAAGTGGAGGATTACATTCAATACCCAGATGTAGGCTAATTAGAAGCCAGACCCTCAAGCAGCAGCTGGGAAAGTATGTGGTTAAGCCCGTTCCAGGAAGAAACTGGGAGAAGGGCATTTTTGCTTGCTCCCTCTGTGCTGAGCCTGAGCATAATGTCATTAGGGAGGGGGTGCTCTTGTGCTTGTTTTAAAACTGCTTCTTTGTTTGCTTCATTGTCCTTTGGTACTTGTGAATGCAAACCCCTTTGGAATCAAAGGCCATAGTCCACAAAATTTGTGGTGTCAGATGTATATACAAGCTCCTTCCATAGAGATGCTGGCAACCTGGTTTTATCATTGGAGCAAGATGAAGGGAGAAGGCAAGGAAAGTGTCCATCAGCTCCCTCTGCCTCTGGAGAGGATTGCAGCCAGACCATAGATACATGCTAAATTAACAGTCTGACCCTCAGGCAGCAACTAATAAAATATGCAGTCAAATCCCTTTCATTGACAGACCTGGAGATTAGCATTTTTGTCTGTTTCTTCTGTGCTAAGCCTTGGAGGGATAGTTACAGTGATTGCTCACATGCACATGCCTTTTAAGTTTGCTATGGTCCTCTGGATCCCATGGACGTAAGTTATTTTGGCTTTAAGAGTTACGTGTTTGTGGGCCCTGCTCCCTGCATAGGAGCCTTAAAAGTTGAGACACTATATGTGTGGTCCAAATCCTTCATTCCTCAGGGAGAACCTGAAAGTTAGGAATTCCCTCCTGATGGTATGGCGCTGTACCAGAGGTGGAGTTTATAAAGATAGTATGTCTCAGCTTTTCCTACCCATTTTGAAATGGGTATTTTCTTAATCACCCAATATATAGAAGTCACTCAGCTAATTTCTGGATTTCTTTCAGAGAGAATTGCTACATGCGTAGCTATAAATTTGGTGCATTTTTGAAAGGCAGGAAGTTCAGGAGCTTCCTCTATTGTCATCTCGGTTCCTCCCTTCTAGAGATATTTTTTATACTTTACTTTTGAACAATTATCAATGCATTGGGTTCCAAGTACCCTCCTAAAACTATGAACTTTTCTTCTGGCTTTCAATAACATATCTTAATAGATCTCATTCACATCTTGATACTTATTTTTCTAAACCAGCTACTTTATTTATGTTTTAACTTTTCATGATCCACAAAAAGTCTCTCCGTTTCTGTGTTTTCCAACATGTTGGTTTATCTCCCCTGGACACCTTTTCTTCACCTCCTTGAGTCCCACCATTGTTCTCATCATCCATTTGCCTTGTGATGCTCAAAGAGGAAGCTGTTGTTATTCTCTTTGGACTGAGAGAGAGATTTAAATTATTGAATATCAGCTAAACTAATGGTAAAGCCAATTGACATATGAATAGTTCCAGGATTTGGGCATTTATATTGAATTTCTACTACGTGTCAGCTATAAATTTGATTAACATTCTTTTATATTATTTTGACTTTTATTTAAATATTTACTGATCCATGACTGTTTACCAAATACAGTTCTTTGAGCATGCTGGTATGCAGCAGTGAACTAGATGGACAATGTTATTCTTGTTCTACCTATAAATATAAAAATGATGTGGATCACCATGTCAAGTGTCACTTCTCCCCCTGGAACTCAAGATTTATGATGTTCTCACATTTGAGAAGAATATTTAACAACTTCTTTTAAATCAATGGAGTTTTGTCTTAAATTCCACGTTTTGGGTTTAGAGGTTTTACAATGTTCTCATTGGCCTGGGTGCCATGGTAGAATCTCTGAAGTGCAGAAAGCAGCATAACCAAACTTCTTGGACTTTGTCCAAGGGAAGTTATTAATAAACTTTAGGAAAATGTTTTTCTTGGCCCTCTTATTACCGTTTAATCCTTAGATGTCTTAATGACATTGCAGGTCATAAATGATTCCCCAGGAGATTTGTATTCATTGCAGGTTGAGAAAGAGATTGTTGGAGTTGTGATAACATTAAAGGCTCTTTAGAGGTCCTGGAACATGATATAGAAGATGACATAATGTAAGAATCCTGAGCTTTGGCACCAGACCAAATTATATTTGAGTGCTGGTCTTTAAGTCATTAGCTGTATGATTTTGAAAAACCACTTAATATTTTGGGTATACTTGTCTTCATCTGAAGAATAAGGATAAACAATAACTGCATTTCAGGTGTGCTGTTAAAATTACACGGAATGAAAGTGATTGCAATATATTGCTGCTTTGTATTTTGAAATCCCTCTCATTTGCGATCAAATGGTTCTAACTATGAAGAGAAGATGGTTACAGAGGAAGAAACAATAAAATCATAGAAAGCATCATGGAAATAATGGGTAATAGTGTTAAGTGGTAGATAAGTTAAGGTAAGGCCAGCTGTAAGAGATAAATTCCCAGAAATCTTAGTGGTTCACCATAATAAAACTCAATTTCTTGCTCAACTAACAACCCAATGAACATGTTCAGTCTGTAGCCTTCCACATGGTGATTTAAGGGCCTAATTTCTTTCCATCTCATCGTCCCACCATCTTTTAGAGCATCTGAGTCATTTACTTCTAGCCAGCAAGTAGAAAAGAATGAGGATGGTGTGGTAGGTCTTTTAGGCCAGGTCTGAAAGGGACACCCATCATTTCCACCACATTTCAATAGCCTCTGTCATATGATCACACCAAACAGAATGATTGGGAAATACAATCAACCCCTATGCCCAGGAAGAAAGGGAAATAAGTGTGGTAAGCAGTTAATTTCTGCCAAAATTGGTAAATACTGATCACCAGGGGAATTTGGTTATGGGAGAGGCATGCCAACATTATGTACTTAAATTATTAAATTTAGGAAAAATTGTGCTGTTTGTTGGGATCTTAAAAGAAAGAAAGACCTTGTGGAGACAGAAGAAAAACAAAATTGGATAAAAAATACACAGAACTTGAAATGGTGTGCATTCTTTTAACCGCAAGAGTAAAGGTAACCAAAAATCCAGAAGAAATCTGATCAAATAGAATTTAAGTTTTCATTCAAAGCTTAACTTATAATATTGACATTCTAAAAAAAATAAATCCATGCACACAAGTAAAAATTAACTAGTTGTAAGGCCTGATATTACTAAGTTAGTTCCACCTGGGAGAAATTCTGGATAGAAAGATAAGAATTGAGGGAGTTATTTCAAAAAATTTTTTGAAAAAAGGATTGTGTCATGTTGAGGAAAATTGAAACTTAAGGTTTAAAAGTTACTAAAAGTTAAATGAGTATCAAATTCTTCAGGCAAGTTTTGGTACCACTCACTTTGAGCTTGGTAAATGTTCAATGATATGACATACAACTGCATATCCACCTTATTTTTCCTGAGTCTACTCTGGGATAGCTCTGGGGAAGGAAATCCCCTATAACAGAAAACTTGACCTAGGAAATTTACACTCAGATTTCCTGTGGTTCAGAGCAGTCTAGACAGTCTGCTTCTTGGGTTGCTTTTCCTACCTTATCAGTGTCCTGGAAGGTTGAGAGCAAGAGCAACAAGTTCACAAAAATGAAAAGGAAGTTACGTGTCAGGACTTCTTCCTCATCTTGATTTCTTTCTTCTTGCTCAGAGGGTTTTACTTTTCTCCTAAAACTGGAGGTTCGGGGGACATTAAACTGTCTCTGTTGCTTATTTCTTTTTCATGTCCATGATTATTTTTATCTATAATGAATAAGAAAGTTCCCTTGTTTTAGGAAGAACCTGGGTTTGACCCAAGTCTTCCTGGATCCCAAAGAAAGAATTAGAGGAAGATTTCATTTGGCAGAGGTAATCCCTTTCCTTGGTGTTCCAATTCTCTGGCCATAATGCCCTGAATGAAACATCTAATTTTCTTCAGCTTTTTTAGTCTTCAATCTCTCTCCCCTGCCTATTTCAGTATTATATCAAAGATTACAACTTTGCCAAAGAAGTAAAAAAATCAGTGAGAAACTCAAGTAAGATAAAGACAAACATGGATGAATTCCTGAATGGGGAAAGCTTTGGAGCCCACAAATAATCAAGATGAGCAAAACTTATGGACTAAATCCAGCCTGCTTTGTGATTTGCACAGCTAAGGATGCAGCCACACCTATCTATTTAGGCATTGTCAATGGCGGCTTTCTCACCACGACAGAGGTGAATCGTTTTGACAGAGACCATATGTGGCCTCCTAGACTAAATTTTTAGTCTTGGACTAAAATATCTACTATCTAGCCCTTTGGAGAAAAACATTGTCGATCCCTGAACTAGATTGTCATAGATCAGGGGTCCCCAACCCCCGGGCCACCGACCGGTAGCAGTCGTTGGCCTGTTAGGAACCTGGCTGTACAGCAGGAGGTGAGCAGTGGGAGAGGGAGCAAAGCTTTATCTGCTGTTCCCCATTGCTCCCCATCACTCCTCATCGCTCAAATTACTGCCTGAACCACCCCCACACACACAACCCCCCACTTCGTCCATGGAAAAATTGTCTTCCACGAAACCGGTCCCTGGTGCCGAAAAGGTTGGGGACGGCTGTCATAGATGGAATTGAAGAATAATCCAGGTATAAAAGAATAGAAGCTTTATGGCAGAGAGGGAAATTTGAGCATGCAGTCTATCTTTATAGTAAGTAAACAGCAAAAAAATACACAAATATATTTATACATGTGTGTATATATACATGTATGTATATGTATATCTATATACTTGTGTTACCCTTTAGTTATTTCATTTATATATTATATGCATATATATGTATATTATGTATATATAAAAGTATATTCAAATATAAATTCATATATATGAAATGAACATCTGCTCTTTGAGAATAGTGATCTTATGTTTTAATTTTTTTTCATCCTTTCCAGTACTTAAAGTAGGTCTAATGTAGGAAGTAACAACATTTCTGGCTAACCAAATGCACTTAACTTCAAAAAACTTTATGACTACCCATGTCTCTATCTCTAGGCACTTATCTTTGTTCTTAGTTTGGGCAAATATTGACTGTTTTAAAATGGAAATTCTTAGAGGAACTTGCATTTATCCTTGCTCAGTTAATGAACAGAGGACATTCTCTATTCTTCTTCAGGGTCACTAAACTGGAACTTGTCTTGAGAATTAAATGGACTTTAATTAAAGCTTAAATATAACAAGAATGTTTGCCACTTTTCATATTTTTCTTGTGGCCAGGCTTCAGTGATAATGAGACTAAGGTCATGGACCTGATCCCCATGTGGGCCACTTAACTCTGATCTATTCCAAGTTTAAAAACATTATGAAGTTTCTACAATGTGCCAGGTACTGTGCAATTCATTAAGACTATGAAACTGAATAAGACACAGCTACTTTCTTCAAGAATCCTAGAACCTGGTGGAAAAGATTGGATAAATCTGGTACATTAAATGACTGAAGTTGTAAGTAATGTTATAAGAGATATAGACAAATTGCTGCAAATATTCAAGAAGGAAAGCATAGGAAGAATTATGAAAAAATTTATGGAAGAGCCTGTATTTGCAGTGTGCCTCAGAGGCAGATATTATTTCATTTTTAGGTAGGAAGATGAGGCAGGGAGCTTTGTAAGTAGAGAGTAGCTGAAAAAAAAATGTGATATATTTAGTAAACACCACCAGATTCCAAGTTTCTCAGTGTATGGGCTATACATATGAGAGTAATGAGATTAAATGTTTATGAAAGCTTTGTGGAGATGTTTAGGGAACTATGGAGAATTCTACAATTTGCATGTTGGTTTTAAAGTGCAGGTAAAATCTCCAATGAATTTATCTGGTAGGACTGGAATTGGAAGAGAGATAAGGGATGAACAGACAGACCTGAAAGTCTTCTACATAGAAGTTGTTTACACAGATATTATTGTGACGGACCCAATACCCAGAGATGCATGTATAGAAAGAGAAGTGATGAGTTCTTACAATAGAACCTTGGGTCATGAATATGTTTGAGAAAAAGTGAAGTCATCTTTGGAAACAGATAGTGAAAGAGCCCAAGAAATAATGTGGATCTCCAGGATAGTTTCGTGTTCAGGGAGGAAGAACACATTTCAGGCAATCTTATCACAAATAGCAGTAAAGAAGCCTGGGAATATGCATAAAAGCTTCCATTGTAAAACATGCAGCCAAGATAACATAGTAAATGACAGTAAAATTAATAAAAATGTAGAAATGTCACCCTAAGTATTAACCAGAAATCAGAGGCTTAAGAATTTTAGGAGCATCTAGAGCCAGATAAGTGTTACTGGTTTTGTTTCAAGAGAATGAATTTGGGTCAATCATTCTAAACCAGTCATAGCAAATGGGAAAAACTAACCTAATCATGTACACTTTGTCAGGAAGAAAACAGGTAGTAGGCAGCATGAAGCCTTTAAAAAAGAGATCAGATGGCTTTATTTAAACTTTAATTAAGTCCATTTATGTCTCAAGATCAGATGGCTTGAATTTGTCAATGCCTATATGTGTCCTGGACAGAGAGGGTTTTCAGAGGAGCTGATATGTGTAGTCTCTCCTCCTTATCAGGTTTATCCCACTTAGATGGCTCTGATTATCCTAGTTCTGTAATTTCTACAATTAAGAGCATAGGGATAACTCTTCACGTTGGGTTTCATGGCCATCATGCAATGTTTTGATGATAAATTGGCCATTTGTTTAGCTTGAAGTATAGAGGGTAAAATTTGCTGACTAGAATATTACAGTTCACGTCACATAATATATTAGTAAATTGGCATTCTGATTTATACAAACTATTAATCTCTGGATATATTGTTGAATATGAGTGTCTGGATCTGCCTTCATGAGAACCAGACATGAAAAGTAATACACTACCCAACGATTTCCATTGAGTTCTTCAGAGCTAGGGATACTACTCTTGTGCTACTGCTGCTGAGTTAATAGCACTGTTTTGGTTACTCACCGCTGTTTAACAAACTATCCTAAACTTCAGTGGCTTAGAACAACAATTTATTACTTCTCAGAAATCTGCAGTCTGGTCTGGATGCTGCTGGGCAGTTCTACTCCACATGGTACCTGATAGGGTTGGCAATGTAGGCTTGTGTCTTCACTCACGTGTCTGGGATGGATAGAACCAGGAGGGACAAGATAAGCATCTCTCTCTTCTTCATGTAGTCTCTCTACATGTCTGACTTGCACTCTCTCAGAGTAGGTTGAGTCTCAGCTTAGCTGAACATCTTACGTGGAAGCCAGTTTCCAAAGGAGAGGAAGCAGAAGTTGGCAGTTATTTTAAAAGCGAGGAGAAACTGGCACAACATCCCTTCTGCTACATGTTATTTGTGAAAGCAAGTCAGATTCAACGGGAGGTGAAACAGACTCCAGCTTTAATGTGAGGAGTGACATGCACATATAGTAAAGAAGGAATTGATGGCTGTCATCTCATATACACAGGGCAACAGGCATGTAATAGACACTCAATAAATGTTGAATAAATGTGAATAAATGAGTCAGTGGCTTGCAACAAAAGAACTCTTCTGCTTAGAAGAAGGTCTAATATTCTTTTTTGGAATTTATATATGTCTCAAAGGAGCCTTATTTTTGTATTAAATAGAGTTGAAAATTTGATTTTTCTGGATGACAGTATATTATTTGGCTATTTGTAAAAAAAGAAAGAAAGAAAGAAAGAAAGAAAATCAAGAGAGACCTTCAGAATAACTCTGAAATTAAAACATTAATAATAATAGTAGTAATAACTAATACATATAGTGCTTTCTATGTGCTAGGAATTATTATAACTCTTTTATGTTTAAAAATTATAAAAATCCTACTTTATGGATAAGGAAACCAAAGCACAGAATAGTGAAGTCAAAATCACTTTGCTGGTAAGTGACAGAGTCTACATTCAAACCTAGGTCTGAACCACTATGCTGTGCCATCTCTCCTACCTAAAGGAAATAATAGGTTTTACATTGGAATAAATTATTTTCCTTTCCATTCATCCTCACCATCTTTCTATCCTTGCTCCCTAGCTTCTCTGTCCTCAGTAAAAGTAGAATTTTAATTATTGTACAATGGTGAGAATAGTGATAAATTGTCTTCACATGGTACTTTGAAATACATGAATACATGTTTACTAATTATACCTCTCTACATAACTGGGAGTATTTGATTGGGGAATAGGACCCAATTAGCTAACTAATGTATGCCAACTTTCAACACACCCACCTTAGAGAACAAAGGAGGAAGAATGGAATATATCAAAGAGAAATTGTTAGGATTTAGGTAGTGAAATAAGTTTATAGGAAGATTGGTATTAATACATTTCATTTAGGACTTCTGATGCTCATTTCTTCAAACAACACACAGGAAATCTAAAGAGAATCAGACCCAGAAAACCCCTGGGAAGATTTTCATTTGTTGAAGATGTCTTCCTCAACTCTGAATTCAGATCATAATTATACAAGTAGTTATTTTAACCAACATGTCCAGTCAAATCAAACAGTTATTTTACTAAGTGTCTTGTTTTTATATATAAAAAAATTTTGGAAAACAACCAAGTGCTTAGACTTTATTGATGAACATAAATTTTAACTTTATACCATGGGTTTGAATTCTAAATCCTGCCTTCTCTCTAACTGGTTAAGTGAATTTAAGAGTACTAGTTAATATCTCAAAGACTTTCTCCCTCTATAAAATAAAACTCTACTTATCTCATTGTGCCTTAAAGAAAGTTAAGAAAGAGAACTCATTTAAATATCTATTTCTATGCCTGGCATATATAGTGTGAGTACTTTATAAACGGTCATTTCCTTAATTTAATTTCAAATTATTACTTATAAAATTACTTGCTACTAATATGTTTTGAAATATGAATATTTTGAGACCTTTTGTGTTAGACTTATTTTAAATTATGTAGTTGGTCATAATGATAGTAATACCATATTTTATGTAGGTTTTGCAGTTTAAAATATGATTTTATATTTCCTGGAATTTTTGCAACATACTTTTAAAAAGCAATAATTGATATCCCTATTTTCAGATGACAAATATGGAGGCCACTGAGATTTAGTTATTTGCCCAGAATTCAGGTCTTTCTCTAGGACTCAACCACGTATAAGGTAGACATAACCTTTAAGAGTGCTTTGAAAGGAAAACCTCTTATGATGAATGTGATATTGAGAAATTTTACCAAAGTGGGTTTTGAATCCCAGCTCAATCCTCAAGCTACTGTCTCATCTGTTTCCTTTCTCCAAATTATAAAATTCTTAAAAGTTCTCTCTACTAGACTACCTCCACTGCTTCCTCCTCCTTCCTTCTTTACTTTGTGCTAATCTGTTCCTATCCCTAGCACAGCAAAAAACATCTGATATAGAAATTTAATTTCCAATTATTCCATTCCAGCAGGACTTTCCTGAGTCTCAATCTTCCTTGATTTTTCTATTGCAATTAACCCTAAAGATCACTTCCTCCCTGTGCTTCCTTGTTCTCTGACTGCTCTTTCCCTTTCCACGGAAAAATATACAGGTAGTCTAGATGGCTTTTCCTTCTATTGTATTCTTCTCTTGATTGAATTCATCCATGCATTGCTTCTACTCTGATTCTTATATTGATGACAAAAAAATCCACATCTTTTGTCAAACCTTCTTATGTAGCTTCACTTCCATAGTTTTAAATGTTTCTTGCCCGCCGCCACCAGGGTGGCCAACTGAAAGAGAGATTTAAAACTGACTCAGAAATTTTAATGATTCTACAAGGGCAGTACTGAAGGCCTAAGGAGAGGTGAGCATATGTGAAAGGCATGGAGATGACTCCTATTCTGACTGAAGAATAAGAGGCATGAAGGCAAGAAGTTGGAGATAAATTTACCAAGAAGTTAGAGTGAGATTATGATGCCACTCCAAAGATTTTGGACTTGCTACTGCAAGAAACTGATAGAAAGAACCTCTCCTTTCCCCTTTCTTTCCTGCTTTCTAACCTTGGATCTCTACTTTTAAATCTACCAAACTATTTGAATATATGGTGGCAGCACTTAATAAGAATGAACCTGTAGCCCCTTAGTTCTGTTCTTTAATTATGTCTCAAGTAATTTAGAATTATTCTGTATTGTACCATATTTACCTTTCAACTCCTGATCTCTTGTCTCTTTTCCTGCCTTTGACCTTGTATCAGAAATGCAATGCAAGCATTGGACTTGGGCTGGACGTGCTCAAGTGCATGCTTTTATTAGGACATTACACCACCCTTTGTTGACCTCAGTATACATGGGAACTAAATAATCACCTATGCTTTTTCTAATTTTCTAATTCCTGGGAGCAAACGCATTTTGATGTCATGTGAATCAGACAAAACAAAGTGTTTGGCTGAACTAAAAATGTTCTGTTTCCCACATATGTAAGCACAGTATCTCTTGAAAATCACTTCTTGAGTAAGGCCAAAGAGCATTTCACCTGCAAATCTATCAGGTCTCTACTCAAAAATCTGTGTAATGCATATGGTGGAGTCAGATTCTGCGAGACTCTGAATTTGCCCAGACCTTAGTTTCATCTCATTCAGATGCAAACAAAAAGTCTGTAATGAGAGAACTCATTTGCAAGGAGCTTTGTGATCCAGAGGTGTCAGGGCAAGGGGAGAAGTGAATGTTATTACTGACTCCAAACTCAGTCCTCTCTCCCTCTCAGTCCTTTGAATCCAGTACTAATTTCCAGCAAACTCGGGATTTGAAGCCTCATTATCTATTCAGGCAAATTTTTCACCTGGTTATCATCCATTTGAGGGCCTGACATGCCTTTATTGAATGAGATATTTTGTTTTGGGCAAATAAAAATGCCTGAAAGATTTAAATAGAACATTAAATTAGTTTCAACTGCTTTCTTCAATGCCACCAGAGTCTTGGAGAAAACAGAGTGAAACGACAAATCTAGTTCTGCCTTTTGCAAAATGCATCTGTGTATACAGACAATTCTGATTATCCTCCTGATGAATTAACCCTCTGGGTTACTAAGCTGCGTGTCCTAAAGCTAAACAAGAGCGGTTCTTGGCTCTTGTTGCCCTCATAGCAACTCTTTTCATTAATAGGAAAAGTTACTATTTTAACAAGTATTTGTTGAACAACATATATCAGGAAATGGACCACGACTGAGTTTCTACCATACAGCTCTCACTCTGCCAGGGTTAGGGAAAGATGCTCTGCTAAAAAAGCTGCTTTCTAACTGGACAGAAATTAAACGTTTCATGGGGACATAATAATACATAGAAACCACCAGCTTAAATCCAAGACCAAAAGAAGTTGGTGTTAAACAGAGGTGCAGCGGAGTGCTGTGGTAAGTACTTAGGAATAATCAGTTCTGTACAGGGGTTATGAAAAACCTTTAGAGACAAGGAGCATTTGAGCTGGTTTATGAAGGCCATATGGAATCTTAAAGGTAGGCAGATGGGACAAGTGTTCCTGATTGGGGAAAGAAAAGTCCAGAAGCATGAAAAAACCTGCCACATGCAGGGATTCCCCCTCTGCAGCCAGAATATCCCTCATTGAGGGAAGTAATGAGGAATGAAGCTGCAAAGATGGATCCCAGAGTGATCTGTTTCAGTGGATGGTGGATACTTGCAGATTAGGGACTTAAACGTGAGGCAAAGCAACTCTGAAACTTTATCTCCATGAATCCTCACAACGGCTGATATCACTGGTGATGAGAGAAAACAAAAATATCATTTCATTTGATATTCTATTCCCTAAGGGAGAGTGTATTAACTGGGAGACAAATATTGGCCAGAATTAAAGTCTATTTAGGGCATGTACCTATTTTGCTGACCCTACTTCTGATTTGAAATCGAGAACAACTTAAATTATAATAGTTATTATTTGTGGTGCCCTCTCTCTCTAGAGAGAGAGACAATGAGTGTGTATATATGTATATATATAGAGAGAAAGAGAGAGACAAAAGTTGTGTGTGTGTGTATATATATGTGTATATATAGAGACAGAATGTGTGTGTGTGTGTGTGTGTGTGTGTGTATATATATATATATATATATCTTCCAAAGTGGTAGTAATAATACTAAGTATCATTTATTGAAGAGTCACTGTGGGCCAGGTACTTTATATTGTTCTCATTTGAATGCTAACAATTACTCTGCAAATTAAAATTATTATCCCAATTTTCAGGGGAGAAAATGGAGTAAATGTTTAGAAAGTTTAAGCATGTTGCTCAGGACACACAACTATTTTGTGATGGAGCTACGATCTAAACAAGAGAGCCTCTGATATATTGATAGAAGTCTTTCCATTACACATGCTTTTTGCAGAAATAAGTGGTGCTGAATAGTTTGGATGTTTCAGGTTGTTAAGTTATAAGTCTACAAATATCAGAACTTTCTAAATTTTTGTTTCTTTCAAGGAAATTCTTTGAAAATTTGCTATCTTTTACTTTGCCCTCTATAGCAGAGTTTTGAACATAACAATCCTTTTCTTCATGAACTCTCAGGAACCTTTTAGTGGACAAATATATCTAACAATAGTTCCCTCCAATCTTCCTTATTCTTCTTTCTTATGATCCTCTACTAAGACCTCTTTCTTCTATTGCTCATTAAAGGACAATGTTCCTCAAATCATTATCTTCTCACTCTTCTCTTATTGGTCTACACACACTCCTTGTATAATATTATAGTCTCACAGTTTCAATTCTCCCCTGTGGTAGCCTGAACAATGGCTTAATCTCCAGAACCTGTTAATATGTTACCTTACATAGCAAAAGGGACTTTTCTGGTATGAGTAAATTAAAGATCTTGAAATAGGGAGCTCATCCTGGATAATCTGAGTGGCCAAATGTAATCACAAGGGCCCCCATTGGAGGTGAGAGGGTCAGAGAGAAAGATGTAAGGACAGAATCATAGATAAGAAAGGAGAATAAAGGCTATGCTGCTGGCTTTGAAGATGACAAAAGGAGCCACAAGCTAAGGAATGTAGTCAGCCTCTCTAGAAGCTGGAAAAGGGAAAGAAATGGATCCTCCTCTAGAGCCTCCAGAAGGAATGCAGGCCTGCCAACACTTTGATTTAGCTCAGTAAAACTGACTGTGAACTTCTGACCTCCAGAACAGTAAGACAATAAATTCATGTGGTTTCAAAACACTAAGTCTGTGGTGATTTGTCACAGCAGCAATTGGAAACAAATATAGTTCCCATATACTAAGAACTTCCAAGTCATTGAGTCTAGTTCACATCTCTCTCCTGAACTTCAGAATTTAATGTAAAACTACTTGCTGATTATCTCAACCCAAACATCCCACAAATACATAGTCACACTGATTCCAGCCATCACTGCCACCCACCCACTCAATTAGCAAGAAACCTTAGGAATCCTCTTTGACTTCTTCTTTGCCAATACTCAGAGCCAAGCTTTGACTCAAAGATGGTCTTAATCTACCCTAACATAAACTAGTGAAAGATTAAGCCACAGCTTTGCTTCATAGAACAAATCATAATTTTAGCATGACATTCATTCAAAGCTTGCTTGCCATTTATCTACCAAAATGTTAAAATGTCTCAATAAGGCACGGATAGTCTCTAGCTATAAGACATGTAATTCATTGGTGAACTTTGAAATATGAGCTGGCTCCAATGGGAAAAAAAACCCATAGAGATATAGACTAAATGTAGAGAAAAAAATAGAGTGGTAAATGTAATTTTCTAAAAGAGTCTTTCTGCATGGTGACTAAATGAACTTACATTCAAGAAATGTCAGTCAAATCCACACATCACACTTCAGCTCATACCTAGGGAATCATGTTCAGTTCTTGATGACACAGTTTTTTGAGTGATACCAGAATAACTGGGTATTTAGAGGAGAATGACCAGAAAGGAGGAGAAGGAAATCATGAAATTTTTATGTGAGGAATGAAAGAAAAAATAAAAAAGATTCATTGGGTCTAGAATATTAAAGTGTTGCCATGGCATGAACTCAGAGGTTCAAACTAAGACAAAAATCTGTAAATGCATTTTGGCTTCCCAATAGTTGAGGATGGAAAATTACCAATAGTAGTTAAATATTCATTATCATCCATATGGAATGACTTATATCGAAAAAGAGGAAGCCTGGCATTTTTATTAACAATTAAGATTAAGCTGAATAACCATTTGGTACCAAAGCTATTGAGAGGAAATACTATGCAGTAGGAAGAAATGGGCTATAAAGTGTAAAAAAGAAAGACTTGATTTGCATTCTGATTTTGCAACTGCTTCATTGGCACGTGAACATATGCAAGTCATTTTACATCTCAGAGCCTTATTTTTCTTCTCTATAAATTGTAAGCAATTTCTTTAAAATCAGTGAGTTTTTTGTAAGGATAAGTTAAACAATGCATGAAAGCATTTAGTAAACTCCCTGTCACACACATCAAATTTCAAAAAATGGTGGTATTACTAGAGGTAGGAGAATTCAAACACTGGATAATACATTAGTCTAGATGACCTTTAAGATATTTCTAAAAATATGTTTCCAACAAAATAGATCACTAGAAAAAAATTTGCTCTAGAAATAACTGTGAAATGCTGAAGAAATATAACTAATATACTTTAAAATGTAGATCTGAGGAAATAGGAAAACTAGGGAAATGTCCAAGGACCAGCACTCAAAGGAGAATGGAAACCAGAGTGGTTAGGCTAAAGCTTTGGCTATCCTAAGAACATATGCCCATCTCACTAACCATGAGGTTTAGTTTATATGGCCTCAAAATGACAGGAGATAAATATTAGGCTTGTGTGAAATGGGGAGATAAAGTAAGATCTTATAAATCAGAATCCTTGATGCATTGAATGAGAAATAAATTCTCCACATAAGAGAGAGGAAAAGGAAGATTGAAGATCTTAACTCAGACTCTAATAAGGAAAAACAAAATAAAGACATTCTCTCCAGAGAAATTATAAACCTAGGCCTGACATCACTCAGGCAAGTGAGTGATACAGGACCTACCCCACTGAGTTGTCACATAAAAGGAGACCTAAGCAACCTAGGCAGAAACAAAGACAAATCCATCAGGTCACATTTGATCTAGAACACTTAAGATTCTCCAAGGTAAGTACCATCCAAAATGAGTTCAAATTACAAAATTAAAAACCCATAAACAAATCCCCATAAATGATTAGGCAGAGACCATACTGAGTAAAATTAAATTTGAAAAAAAATCACTGATAATTAGATACAAAATATAAAATAATTATGTTTACAATGATTTAATAACTAAAAGAAGGAAGTAAAATATGAGGGGAAAATCCACAGTTAAATACATAGGCATACTTGAAAAAGCACCTATTAGAACTTCTAGAAATAAAAACTAAGGTTTTTCACATTTTAAAACATCAATGAATTCTTTAAATATTGCATTAGCACAGCTGAAGATAGATTTAGTAAACTGGATATTAAATTTAAAGAATGTACCCAGAATAAGCCACAGAAAGATAAAACAAGGAAAATAAAAATTATATTAAGAAGTACAGAGAACATAAGAAGGTTTAAAATACATAACTTTGAGAAAAAATAATAAGAATAAGGAGAATATAGAAATATCATATTTGAAAAAGGCTGAGCCTTTTTCGGAATTTATGGAAAATAAAAATGCTCAAGTTCAAGAAGCACAAAATTCTCAAATAAAACAAATACAACTAGATCCACATTTAGGCATGTTGTAATGAAACTGCAGAAAGTTATTTTAAAAAAGAAGATTTTTCAAAGGTGCAAGAAAGAAAACGTGATGTATTCATTTTTTTTAAATTGGCATGTAACATGACCACAAATGTAGTGGCTTAAGACAACACATATTGTCTCAAGGTTTCTATGGTTAAGGGGTCTGGGCAAAGCCTAACTATATCCTTTGGTTAGGTCTCAGAAGGAAGCAATTAAGTTGTCAGCTAGGCAGTTTTCTCACCTGTATCTTGGGGTTCTCTTTCACGCTCATTCATATTGTGTGTAGAATTCAGTTCTACATGGTTGTAACACTGAGGCCCTCAGCTCCAAGAGGACTGCCCTCACCATACACAGTTCACAAATGAATTTTTTGCTTCTTTAAGGCCAATGGAAGAGCATCTCTCTCTTCAGGAAGGTCCCAGTATATCTTTTGTGGACTTTCACCTCATTAAATCAGTCTCACACAGGATTAATCTCACTTTTATTTACCTTAAAATCAACACACTTGTCACTTTAATCATGTTTGAAATATCCCTTCAACTTTGCCACGTAATGTAATCTAATCTTCAGAGTGTTACCCCATCTTAGTCACAGAACCTATAAAACCCAAGAGGAGGGGATTATACAATGTGTGTACATCAGGGGTGGGAATCTTGGAGGGTTTTTCTGGAATGGAGTTACAAGTATACCAATAGTAGTTCAACAGCAACCACAGAAGCCATAAGACAATAAAATTCTATTTCAAAACATTGAGAGAAAATAACTCTTAATATAAATTTACCAGGGGAAAACTAAGTTTTCACCTAATCACTAAAGTAACTCATAAAAATGTATATTGAGAAGGAAATGAAACACTGAAGGAGGAACTAAAAGACTAGAAGCAAAGGTAAGCAACGAAATTATAAAATGTATGGGTAAATCAAAAAAACTTTTGACTAGACAATAACATGTAAGACAGGATGGAGATGATTAAAATAAAATCCAAATTTCTGAGTTCAGGGTGAAGAAGTGATATTGACTAAATTTAGTATCCTTAAAATGACATATACATGTTAAAACTCTAGACCTATTCACTAAGATAATAGAATTTTATTGCAATAGTTGTAAATAAGTAGAAGCAGAAAAATAAGGGAGAGGACATAAATAATCCCGAGGAAAGCATTTAATGAAGAGGTAGGAAAAGAGTCATAGAAGAAACCACACACACAGAACCTACAACATCATATACAACACCTGGAACCAGCTTGCTGACTGATACACAGGAGCTCTGTAAAAACAAAGGTAAGTAGATGTAGATTCTTGGCCAGGTATAGGTCTAAATTTTTTGGTAAAAATCCATCCTGTAGGAATAGTCATCAGATGCTTAAGAGAAGTAACTTCTTAACAACTGTACCATATTTATATACCTCCCTTCAAGCTGCGGGCCCCAAGGCAAATTCCAGGAACAGGAGAGTCTTGGAAATTCACACCAGGTGTCCACCCACAGTTCTCTCTGATCAGAAGAATTCAGATAGCGATTAACACCAATAGCAGCAGTAAGGAAGGAAGACATCCCAGACATTCTAGAAGTGCTCCCACTTCATGTCACTCACTCCACTCTGCTAGAGAAACCCATGGAAGGAATGACAGATGCACCATTGATGATAAGAAGTGGGGACCCTCATGGACCAAAAGTATGTCCTTAAGTCTTTGAACTTTCTCTAAGGATAGCTTTTTGGGTGGCCTTATACTCTAGAGATTAACATACTAAGTGAAGGAAATCAGACAAAGAGAAATATCATATGATATCACTGACATGTGGAATCTAAAAAAAAAAATGAACTTATTTACAAAACAGAAAAATACTCACAGACTTCAAAAACAAACTTATGGTTACCAAAGGGGAAATGTGGTGGGGGAGGGATACATTAGGAGTTTAGGATTAACATATAGAAACTACTGTATATAAAATAGATAATCAACAAGGAACTACCGTATAGCACAGGAAACTCTACTCAATACTCTGTAATAACCTGTATGGGAAAAGAATCTGAGAAAGAATGGATATATATATATATATATATATATATATATATATATATATATATATATATAACTGAATCACTTCTGTACACCTGAAGCTAACACAACATTTTAAATCAACTATACTTCAATATAAAATAAAAATTGAATTTACAAAAGAATATCTAAAGACGCTTTCAGTTTCATTGTTTTAAAATTCACCTAAGACTATTTACTCTTAAAAGTCTCCAAATAAAATGCATGCCCTATCCTCAGAATACAGATAAACCTCCCCAGCCCTCCACCTGAGGTTTTCTTTCTCTACTGTTTTCTAGATAAATCTATTTCTCTATTTATAGCCATATTCATATATAAGGATATAACCATACATATTTATATATATATACATATATACATAAACATATATATATATAGCTACATTCATATTTATATCTATTTATAAATTCTCTCTATTCCTATCTTCTCACTCAAACCAGAATCATCTATTTACTTGCAGGGTCCATTTAACTAAATATCTTTTTCTCTTCCCTGTTCCCAACCTTTTGTCCATTCCTTAAAGGCAGGACAGTCTGTGCCCAAGGCTCAAACAGATAATTTTCTCTTTAGCCAAGGAAACTGGAGAGTCAGTTGCCTCACAATATACTCAGCTATTAAAGGGTTAGGTGTCCCCTTTTCATCTCAGGAGTTGATATTTTGCTACCTGCCACCTCCAAGGGACCATTAGATAAAAGTTTCCCCAGTAATTGCTGTAGGGTCTACAGAATTTCACAGGAGATGAAATTATTTACCTGATGATAAATCAATACCCTTCTCAAAAGCGTTTCTTATACATTCAACAAAGCAAAGGTGACTTTTTCTTTCATCTTTCTATTTTCCTTTCAAATCTTCTGTGCTCACAGCTAGCTTGGTTTTTAAAAAGACATGGAGGCATGTGCATGAGATTTTACGTGTGTGTATGATATGTAAGAGCGTGTGCATGTGTACATGTGTGCATGTGTGTGTGTGTGTAATTGTGTGTGAGTGGAGAATACTATGTGTGCTGTGTGTTTCTGAATATTTGAGTATATTTTCTGGCCCAGAAATACATCCCAAATGTGCTGTTGCTCCCTTATACTCTACACTGCCAGGCGATGTTTCGTCAAATATTCTCAGCTATCAACCACCACAATGAACACATGCAAAGAAAATCTTTGCTTTCCAAGGGACTGTTGGCAAAGGAAGGTCATGGGAGGATAGTGCTGGCTTGTACACTTTTCTGGCATCACAATATAAGGTCATACCATGAAGGATCATTGATGCCTTACACTATGTCTCTAAACTGGACTGCTGTCACATAACCTGAAGTTAGAGGACATTATACGATGATGCTTACCTGCCCCGGGTCTCCTTTTTTGCAGGGGGAATAAAAAGGGAAAAAATAATCTATGTTATGTTTCCTCCTCTTTGTGTAAGTTCTTTAATCTAACTCTTCCCTTTCGAAGATGTTCATATTCCCACCACCACCCAAATCTAGGCCCACTTATCTGCCTGACTGTTTGGTAGCCACCTTTTCTTCCAACTTCCCTCCAATCCATCATGTCTGTGTTGAACACATAATAATATAATGTTCTAAAATAGCACTGAGTGCTCACAGAACAACATACATACTCTTTTGCCTAAAACTCAAGGGCCTCCACAATCCAGCCCCAAGACCACTCATCTAGTTCTATCCATCAGTACATAAGTGACCCTGAGCTGTGGCTGCACAAAAGAGTCATCCAGGGTCCCCAGCCAAGAGCAAGTATATCAGAATATCTGCAGAAGATAGGGAGACCTACTATTCCTCTCTTTCAAAGACTGAGGGTTTTTCTGGGACTCAGAATTTTCAGTGCTAAAATTGAGAAAGTCTTGGGCAAACTGATGAGTCTGGTGGACCTGAGCCTTTCCATCAGAATGTTTTCCTGTTGTTTATGAGGCTCATCAAAAGGATGTTTGCATGCTCCCTGTGTTCAACCAGCTTCTCCTCACCTTCATCAGTTGACTCTGTCCTAAACTGATCTTTTCTCTGAGTCTTCTGCATGTTGTTCATCTTCTCATGACAGTGTTCTCTCTCTACCTGGGTTAAATGCAAGGTTTCTCCACAGTTAGTAACAGAGTACAAAAGCCCTATACTTCATATTTGATGCTTCTGCTTTGCTGTCAATTAACTTCCACGGAGAGATAAAAGCCCTGCTCTCCAACACCAACAGAGAGCATCAAAAACCTCCATACATAGAGGTTCAACTTTCAGCACTGAGAAGTCCTTTATAAAATAATAGTTAACATTCCAGTTGAAAGCTTCATACTTGGCATCAATCCACTATGTAGAGTCTTCACTCTGAACAATGAATAAAATATTTCTTCTATACTGAATGACTAGACAGTTATTCTGGTGGCTATTTCAAAACAAAATGATATATTTCAAAGTAATTTGCTTTCTTTATCTATAGAAACTACTAGAAACATTTAAATTTAGTCCTTTTGAAAAGTCTATTTCTAAACACCTTGCTACAAATACTTGCTGTATATGAAAATATATTTTTCTATTTATGTATCCATGTCTTGACATCTCTCTATCTACATATAGTAGGCATAATAGAGATCGTGTGAGTGTATGTATTTTTGCATTTTCTCCTCATTTTTTCTTGCTCTTCCACCTTTCCCTATTTATTTTGCCAGTTTTCCAACTAAATATCTCCGCTAAGAAAGAACACAGAACAAAGCAAGAGAATAAAATACATTAATTTTTCACTCTCAAAATTTCAAATATATATTTGAATTCAAAAAAAAAGTATTTGAAGTGTCCATACTTTTTTAAGTTTTATTTTAATTGAATGAAGGAGTCTTTAAATTCTCTGTTGCTTTACAATTTTCAAAAGTTTCACACACATGATTTCATATAATCCCATAATAACCTTTTTTTAACTCCTGTATCCCTATATTGCCCCTTCCCCCTTCCCTTTCTCCACTGGTAACCATTAGTTTGTTCTCTATATCTGTGTCTCATTCTTTTTTGTTTTATTCACTAGTTTGTTGTATTTTTTAGATTCCACATGTAAGTGATATCATACATTACTGGTCTTTCTCTGTCTGACTTATTTCACTTAGCATAATGCCTTCCAAGTCTATTCATGTTGCTGCAAGTGGCAAAAAAAAATTTTTTATGGCTGAGTAGTATTCCATTGCATATATATACCATATCTTTTTTATCCATTCATCTGTTGTTGGACTTTAGGTTTCTTCCATGTCTTGGTTATTATAAATAATGCTGCTATGAACATTGGGGTTCATGTATCTTTTCAAGTTAGTGTTTTTGGTTTTTTTGGATATATGCCCAGGAGTGGAATTGCTGGGTCACATGGTAGATTTCTCAAAAAATACCTAAATATAGAAGTGTCCATAGCTTTTGAATTTGAAGAGTTTAACACCTGAAGGGGCTCTGAGACCTTGCATTATGTGGTTGGGGCAAAAAGACCATGAAATTTAAATAACTACTACTGATGTAATTTCATTCGTATTCATAACATGGTGAAATATTTAAGTTCTACAAATACACATTATGTAGAAGAAAAGAGGGGGAATAAATAAAAGAAATATATATACCAGACCAAATTTGCAAAGAGTGTTTATTTTTCTGTTTCTGGATAAAATCACAATGCCTTGAACATATTAAGTGTTTGATTAATATATGTCAATAATAAAAGCAATAATGAGAACCATATAGAAAAATTCATCTCTGCTGTTTCTAGATTGTTGAGTTTGAAACTTACAACTTGCCCTGTTTTAAATTATTAAAAATTATCTCCATGTGCTAAACCTATTAACACTTGTATTTTGTTTAACTCTCACAGCAATCCCATGAATTATTTATTATTTACATATTTTATACAGAGATAAACTCAAACCCATAGAAGTTATGTAATTTGCCAGGGGTCAAATACTAAGAAAGTTGTAAAAATCAGACACAGACTCACATTTTTGGGCTCAGAGAGTCAAGTTCTCTTCACAACACCACATGATCTCTTGCAACTCTTCTTGAACTCATATATTTCCAGCTCTGTCTTCTCTGATTCCCAGTAAGAGCAGAAGCCAATATCCCTGGTAAGTTGTAAAATGGTTTGCTGGTTAGAAACAATGTTGTGGGGAATTCCATGACAGTGAACAGGGAACCTGGTACATCTACATGGAGAGTCATTACATAAAGCATACAGGGAAGATAAATCCATATTCTTTCATAGTGTGAAGTTTACTATTTATTCTAGTGAGAATACTTTCTCTTCCATGAAAAAAGAGGTTTCATTGACCTGCCATGAGTTGCCTATTAAGTGCCTTGAGACATGAGACTTTATTGTGATGTAACATTAATTTTTGCTGCTGGCAAATGAAGTACTCAGCAGTGGCACTTATATGATTAGCCTAATGAGAAATCCATGTTTTTAAGGATTCACTTAAAACTTTCCTCACTATTACCAGAGCCACTTTTATTCATGAATCCATTGAGCAAATGTGGAGTGCAGAGAATAGCGGCTGAGTAATACCAACAGAGACAATTATCTTGTTCACATGATTACTGAAAGCCGTGATAATCATGGGAAGCATCCCCCTAAGGCACAAATATCGTTATATTCTGGACAATTTTAAGCAATGCATCCATGAATCTCTTACCAAAACTCCCTTGTCAATGATATTCCAACATTTTATTTAATTTCAAGTCTCTGACCATCTTTGCAAAATATTATCTACCCCTACTACCCATGGAAGTGATATGTATCCATATCACAATGACCTCTTCTTTAAATAAAGGTGGCTATCATATTTAGCACTTATGTTAGTCCCAATAGGAGGATTACCATCTCTACTTTTGTACAGGGGTATCCCTGAATAGGACTACAAGAGTGAAACAATCCATGTTTGGCTGATGCCAACACATTAGATTGAATCTACAGTTGATAAAGCTTAATTTTTTTCCTCAGTTAATTGATAATACGAGAACTCTTTTTGAATCATAGTTTGGCTAGAAATGACAGTACAGTCACAGAAGTGGATGTGTTGGGAGTGTTAGATAAAGTTAGATAAAGCAAATTTTTTCAGCCTTTAGACACACTAGGACCCAATCCTGTATATTTCATTTCCTATTGATAGTGATGTCCTCCTAAGCACATTCAAATTTTGTGGCATACACGTTCATGATAGCAACTCAGGTAGCATATATGGTAACTTGACCCACTGTATCAGTTGGAGTTCAACAAGAGAAACAGAACAAGTAAGAGATATATGTATATCCATGCATGCATACATATGTATATATATACATACATATACACACATACATGTGTATATATGTACATGCATATATAGAGAGACAGAGTAGCAGAGAATAGAGACTAGATTATATATTTATATTTATTATTTTTATATTATATTACATTTATGTATATAAAGGGAGAGATACACACACACACAAACACACTCACATATATAAAGAGTGAGAACTCTGTTACAAGGAATTGACTTACATATGGTATGGACTGTCTACACAAAAGGAAAACCACAAGGCTGGAAATCCACTGTCTGCTTTGTGAATGGCTAGGAAGAGATTTATATAAAATATATATGATATTATTTGCAGTCTCATTTTTTTCAGATATCCAGGCTGCCCTTCTTTCTAGGACTTCTGAATACCCAAGAATAGGGTGAAGAGCCAATTGCATCGCAGTTGTGGTTGACTGAAGTCTGTCTACCATTTCTGAGAAGCAGATTTTTCATCATGATAATGTTCAAGTAGAACTCTAATGTATGGTCTAACTAATTCAGTCCTAGGGACACCGTGATCAGTAGCCACTGCGAAAGCTGCTTGTTTGCCAAACCATTTTGATGATCACTCCAGCCTCACTGCTTATTGAGTAATTACTCCTAACTTGTTTCCTGGCCGCTTCCACTCTAGGACACAATCAGTCTCATTGCCATCAGAGAGCCGAGTTCAATAGCAACACCTTCCACCTATTCGCTTGCCTTATTGCGGAGTCTCTTTGCTACAGAGCTTTACAAACACACTGATGCATTCATAACATGACATTTCTCAAAGTCATAATAAATGGATTATTTTATTACTGTCTTTATGGATATATTTAAACATAACTGAGCACTTGATAAGCTCATTTCATCTCTTAAACCTCTATTAGCTTTTATAGTTTTCCTTCTATAAAACTAAGGAATTTGGGGCATTTCAACTTCATTTAACATAAACCACTCTTATGTCTAGTTTTTAATAAACAAATTCCAAGCATTTGTCAGTCTAAATGAGAAAACTTTTATTCTCTTGGGCTTGACTATCTGTTTCCTTTGGGTCAAACTGAGGTATATCTGTAGTTATATAGATGGCAGGATGGAACACAGAGAAAAATTGCTATTCCCTTGCAAAATAACTGATTACATGGTTTTCAAATGAAGTAGGAAGAGCCTCATCAGCCCAGGGGGAAAACATGGCTGCTAGTGCTCTCTGGTAACATTCTGTAAAATTTGGGGGTTCAGAATATTCAAAGTCAACTAAGTCATCTCAAATTCCCACATTAGAATTTTTTAGGTTTAACTTTTTTCCTGTCAATACCTATATTTTTACTCAAAACCTGGCAAAGATCTGAATTCTGCCTGTGCTTTTTCATCAGCTTCACCACTAGTCTCTGGATTTGACTCTCAATTGTATATACCCAGTACCTAAAAGAAGTATAAGATATTTTTGTGGGTAGTTGTAGAAACTTCTTGGTTCTTTGACCAGGATTTGATAACTTGCCTCTATCATTGTCTTGCCTTATGCTTTCCAGTTCAGTTGGAAGCAATGGCCCATCCCACTGTCATTAACTCTTCACACCCTTCAACAATTCCATCTAAAATCATATCCTCTGCCTTCCATAGATATGTTATATCTTTCCTAGGAACAAAGGGCCATAACTTAATAATTCTTTTGCCATTAAGTGTTACAGACTACCAGGGTTCCAATCTCTACTGTCAACTAGACCACCCCTACCTTCAACCCAACCAGGTCAGATAAACAATCCCAACTCCCATTGCCTTATCTGAAGCCATTCTGATATTGGTTACTGTACCTTTCAAGGTTCTTAGCAGCAAATGCCATAATCTCCTGCAGCTCTATTAAGCAGAAAGGGGTTTATTACAATTATCTTACAGATTTTCTAGTAGTCCAGTTGTTAGATGATAGGAACAGGAAAAAAAGGCTTTTAGCAAAACAGGACTCAACAAAAACCCATAGTCACTTTTGTTCTATGATGACACCCATGCCACCTAATTGCCTCCAAAGAGTTAGTCTCCATGCTTGTGGCTGCCCTTCATATTGTTGACTTCCCCTTTCCAAGTCTTATATAGTGCATTTTCTTAGTGGAATTTAAGCCACACACAAAATCCATGCTGAAATTTTTTAGCTTTCTAACCTCTACAGGGTAAGAAGATACACTAAAGGAGATTTAGAGTTGGCATTAAGCCAATAGGCACAATCTAGGTAAAGTGCTTTGCAAGCAGAAATCTGTCAGTCAGTCACACTATATTAACATTAATAAACATTATTGAAATGAATTAAACTCCTTTGAGAAGTTCTCCCAATACCATACGTGGTTAAATTTAATTTATCACTCTTCTATGTGCTATCTTTTACTATTTTCCAACACTTCTATATGTGTAAGTCTGGCATTTTCCTTGGCCCCTTCAAATTAATGCAAACTATTTAAAGACTGTGTGATGGACTTCTTTTATGCCCTACGGCTCTCTCCTGGGCACGTTCAGTAACGTGCTAGGAGGAGCATAGCTATGACCTCAGACATCTAAGTTGAAATCCTGACTCATTTATGTTAGTAAATGTGTCATCTTGAGTAAGTACTCACTTCTCTGATTTTAGATTGTGTTCCCTTACAAAATGGCAAATTTTCAACAAGATAATATTTTTAAAGCAATTAGTATAGTCATAAGAATTACAAAATATTTTATTAGCAGGCCAGAGAATGGGCCGATAGAGAAAAAAAAATGTTTTAGTTTTTTCATTTCTTTTCCCTCCTCCTATGCTAGAGAAATGCCGTATTTTTCATATCATAACCTAAGATATAATATTACTTGGAACTATTGAGAGGTGCCACCCTTAACTGGTAGGTTTTGTTTGAGTAAGCCCTAAACTGTCCAATTGTTCATGGAGAGGACTGTACATACCCTTTGATTTGTGAAGATTTAAAGAAAATGTACCATCCTTCTGGGAGAGGTAGTCACCAGGTGGAAAAGCAGAAGATAGTTTTCCAGGTGTGAAAGGAGTAGACACAAGCATGAGTCCTGATCCAGTACTTTGAGGCTGAGACTGGATATATGAACTTAAATAGCTGATTATCAAAAGCTGTCATCCTGGGAACCCAAAGATAAATGATCTTTACACTAGAGGATCCTTCTCATTTAAAAACTGCCTTTCTGGGACTTCCCTGGTGGTGCAGTTGTAAAGAATCCACCTGCCAATGCAGGGGACACAGATTTGAGCCGTGGTCCAGGAAGATCCCACATGCCACGGAGCAACTAAGCCCGTGCCACAACTATTGAGCCTGCGCTCTACATCCCGCAAGCCACAACTACTGAAGCCTGAGTGCCTAGACCCCATGCTCTGAAACAAAAGAAGCCACCACAATTGGAAGCCCGCACACTGCAATGAAGAGTAGCCCCCGCTCGTCGCAACTAGACAAAGCCCACGTGCAGCAGTGAAGACCCAACACAGCCAAAAATATAAATATATAAATAAATAAATTTATAAAATAAATGAATAAAAATTAAAAAAATTAAAACTGCCTTTCTGTCACAGAAATCTGAAGGAGTAGAAACACCATCAGAGCAGAGGGCTGGCATCATCCATCAGACTAAAGCAACAGTCATCAACTGTTACATACTATAACAGCGAGAAACCAGCAACTGGACTCAATCATGCTAAAGCTCCTTTAGACTGAAAAATTTCCTAGAATTATCTGATAATTAAGTAGAAACGGAAGGAGATACTGAAATTCCTGATATTAAACAGGTGAGAGACTGCAAAATTTATCTGAAAAAATTAGAAATGTTAGTGGGCTGATACCTTCAAGCCTGTGGAGCAATTCATACTATTCATTTACACTTAGTCTGCCTCTCTTTCTCTTCCACAATTTCTGTCTTATCACCAGTAAATAACTGCACTTCAGATGTGTCATCAAATATTGAAGGGTAATGTTAAGAAATATGCTATAATTTTACAATATTCTGCAAAGTTTTCTGCTTTTTTCTTTGGGAGGGGGGAAATAAGAGTGAATTCACTAATATTGGGAAAAGCTATTTATTTTGCAACTGTTCTTTAACATCTTCCTAGATCAAACCTATGGTTGTTTCTCTGTGTATTAGTTATTTGAAACATTTTAGATATATCAACAAAATAAAAAAACATGGACTTTCAAGGCCGACTATTTCACCTCACGTTGTGCTCAACATCTAGCACTTTTGCGTAACTGATGGGGTTGGGGTGATTTAACAAAAAAGGCTTTTGGCAGTTTTCAGAGTCCTTTAGCAAGCTGTTGAAGAAACCAAGAGAGATCATAAAACCTTAATGAATTTTATATACAAAATTAGGATATTGCCTCCTTCTCAGACTGAATGGATTGTCCAAAGGATTTGCATATATAGATAAGTCATTTGTAAATATCCATCTATTCAGTGATCTCTCTCCCCCTGCTTCAACTCATAGAGCTTATTACTTGCACTGTTCATTAGGTGAAAAAAACATTCTAAGTGCCTTGAGACACTGTGTTATAAAACCTTGATTGCTTCTCTCCTAATATAATAAATTCTGTGAGGAAGGCCAGTACCTGAATCAGAAAACTAAATTTGGGGAAAACAAAATATAATATACTGCCCACTGCAGTAGTCTACTACAATGGGGATATAAAAAAGCAGTGCGAAAATTCTGTAGTAGTCAAACTAAAGATGTAATTATTGTCAACTGTCGTGTCCATCGATTCCTTTTTTCTTGTTCTTCTCTCTTGTGTGACTCATCTTCTGGCTAGGAAGAACTCTACCCCTGTTTCTTCTTGGGCTTATTACATGGCAGTTTTCTTCACTGCTATTTCATGGTTTCATACTGATTCTAAACCAAGGCTGTATGGTGATTTTATCATCTAGATACTCTTAATACTGTTATTAGAGCAATTAAGGCTGATCCTGCTAGAATCATTCTCTGGCCTCTGAATTCAAAACATGTTCATGACGTCTGTTTGTATCATCTTTAATTTCTTTCATCAGTGTCTTATCATTTTCTGCATACGGGTCTTTTGTCTCGTTAGGTAAGTTTATTCCTAAGTATTTTATTCTTTTTGTTGCAATGGTAAATGGGAATGTTTCCTTAATTTCTCTTCCAGATTTTTCATCATCAGTGTATAGGAATACAAGAGATTTCTGTGCATTAATTTTGTATCCTGCAACTTTAGCAAATTCATTGATTAGCTCTAGTAGTTCTCTGGTAGCATCTTTAGGATTCCCTATGTATAGTATCATGTCATCTGCAAACAGGGACAGTTTTACTTCTTCGTTTCTGATTTGGATTCCTTTTATTTCTTTTTCTTCTCAGATTGCTGATGCTAAAACTTCCAAAATTATGTTGAATAATAGTGGTGAGAGTGGGCAACCTTGTCTTGTTTCTGATCTTAGTGGAAATGGTTTCAGTTTTTCACCATTTGGAACAATGTTGGCTGTGGGTTTGTCATATATGGCCTTTATTATGTTGAGGTAGATTCCCTTTATGCCTATTTTCTAGACGTTTTTATCATAAATGGGTGTTGAATTTTTTGAAAAGCCTTTTTTGCATCTATTGAGGTGATCATATGGTTTTTATCCTTCAATGTGTTAATATGGTGTATCACATTGATTGATTTGCGTATACTGAAGAATCATTGCATTCCTGGGATAAAACCCACTTGATCATGGTGTATGATCCTTTTAATGTGCTGTTGGATTCTGTTTGTTACTGTTCTATTGAGGATTTTTGCATCTATGTTCATCAGAGATATTGGCCTGTAGTTTTCTTATTTTGTGACATCTTTGTCTGGTTTTGGTATCAGGGTGATGGTGGCCTAGTAGAATGAGTTTCGGAGTGTTCCTCCCTCTGATATATTTTGGAAGAGTTTGAAAAGGACAGGTGTTAGCTCTTCTCTAAATGTTTGATAAAATTTGTCTGTAAAGCCATCTGGTCCTGGGCTTTCGTTTGTTGGAGTATTTTTAATCACAGTCTCAATTTCAGTGCTTGTGATTAGTCTGTTTGTATTTTATATTTCTTCCTTGTTCAGTTTCAGAAGGTTGTGCTTTTCTAAGAATTTGTCCATTACTTCCCGGTTGTCCATTTTATTGGCATAGAGTTGCTTGTAGTAACTTCTTATGATCCTTTGTATTTCTGCAGTGTCAGTTGTTACTTCTTTTTCATTTCTAATTCTATTGATTTGAGTCTTCTCCCTTTTTTTCTTGATGAGTCTGGCTAATGCTTTATCAATTTTGTTTATCTTCTCAAAGAACCAGCTTTTAGTTTTATTGATCTTTGCTACTGTTTCCTTCATTTATTTTTCATTTATTTCTAATCTGATCTTTATGATTTCTTTCCTTCTGCTAATTTTGGGCGTTTTTTGTTCTTATTTCTCTAATTGCTTTAGGTGTAACGTTAGATTGTTTATTTCAGATATTTCTTGTTTCTTGAGGTAGGATTGTATTGCTATAAACTTCCCTCTTAGAACTGCTTTTGCTGCAGCCCATGGGTTTTGGGTCATTGTATTTTCATTGTCATTTGTTTCTAGGTATTTTTTGATTTCCTCTTTGATTTCTTCAGTGATCTCTTGGTTATTTAGTAGTGTATTATTTAGTCTCCATGTGTTTGTATTTTTACAGATTTTTTCCTGTAATTCATATCTAGTGTCATAGCGTTGTGGTTGGAAAAGATACTTGATATGATTTCAATTTTCTTAAATTTACCAAGGCTTGATTTGTGACCCAAGATATGATCTATCCTGGAAAGTGTTCCATGAGCACTCGAGAAGAAAGTGTATTCTGTTGTTTTTGGATGGAATGTCCTATAAATATCAATTAAGTCCATCTTGTTTAATGTATCATTTAAAGCTTGTGTTTCCTTATTTATTTTCATTTTGGATGGTCTGTCCATTGGTGAAAGTGGGGTGTTATAGTCCCCTACTATGATTGTGTTACTGTTGATTTCCCCTTTTATGGCTGTTAACATTTGCCTTATGTATTGAGGTGCTCCTATGTTGGGTGCATAAATATTTACAATTGTTATAGCTTATTCTTGGATTGATCCCTTCATCATTATGTAGTTTCCTTCTTTGTCTCTTGTAATAGTCTTTATTTTAAAGTGTATTTTGTCTGATATGATTATTGCTACTCCAGCTTTCTTTTGATTTCCATTTGCATGGAATATCTTTTTCCATCCCCTCACTTTCAGTCTGTGTGTTTCCCTAGGCCTGAAGTGGGTCTCTTGTAGACGGCATATACATGGGTATATCCAT
Source organism: Balaenoptera physalus (assembly GCF_965194825.1). NCBI lineage: Eukaryota > Metazoa > Chordata > Mammalia > Artiodactyla > Balaenopteridae > Balaenoptera > Balaenoptera physalus. Next base: position 21,574,605 of record NC_138894.1, read on the forward strand.
TGACATTTAAGGTAGTTATCAATATGTATGTTCCTATTATCATTTTCTTAATTGTTTTGGGTTTGTCTTTGTAGGTCTTTTCCTTCCCTTGTGTTTCCTTCCTAGAGAAGTTCCTTTAACATTTGTTGTGAATCTGGTTTGGTGGTGCTGAATTCTCTTAACTTTAGCTTGCCTGTAAAGGTTTTAATTTCTCTGTCAAATCTGAATGAGATGCTTGTTGGGTAGAGTAATGTTGGTTGTAGGTTTTTCCCTTTCATCACTCTAAATATATCCTGCCACTCCCTTCTGGTTTGCAGAGTTTCTGCTGAAAGATCAGCTGTTAACCTTATGGAGATTCCCTTTATGTTATTTGTTGCTTTTCCCTTGCTGCTTTTAATATTTTTTCTTTTGTATTTAATTTTTCATAGTTTGATTAATATGTGTCTTGGCGTGTTTCTCTTTGGGTTTATCCTGTATGGTACTCTTTGCACTTCCTGGACTTGATTGACTATTTTCTTTCCCATGTTAGGGAAGTTTTTGACTATAATCTCTTCAAATATTTTCTCAGACACTTTCTTTTTCTCTTCTTCTTCTGGGACCCCCCTTATTTGAATGTTGTTGTGTTTAATGTTGTCCCAGAGGTCTCTGAGACTGTCCTCAATTTTTTTCATTCTTTTTTCTTTATTCTGCTCCCTGGCAGTTATTTCTATCATTTTATCTTCCAGGTCACTTATCTGTTCTTCTGCCTCCATTATTCTGTTATTGAGTCCTTCTAGAGTACTTTTAGTTTCATTTATTGTGTTGTTCATCACTGTTTGTTTACTCTTTAGTTCTTCTAGATCCTTGTTAAATGTTTCTTGTATTTTCTCCATTCTGTTTCTAAGATTTTGGATCATCTTTCCTACCATTACTCTGAATTCTTTTTCAGGTCGGTTGCCTATTTCATCTTCATTTGGTCTTGTAGGGTTTTACCTTGCCCCTTCATCTGTAAAATATTTTTTTATCATTTATTTATTTATTTATTTTTTTTATGGGTGGTGCTGTATTCCTGTCTTACTGGTTGTTTGTCCTGAGACTTCCAGCACTGGAGTTTGCAGGCGGTTAGATAGAATTGGGTCTTTGTGCTGAGATGAGGACCTCTGGAAAGCTTCATTCTGATTAATATTCCCTGGTGTCTGAGGCTCTATGTTAGTCCAGTGGTTTGGACTGGGAGCTTCCACCACAGGAACTTGGGCCCAACCTCCAGCCTGGGAACCAAGATCCCACAAGCTTCATGACACAGTAAATAAATAAAAGAGCAGTACAATATCAAAGAATAAAAAACAAAATTAGATAGATAAAAAATATATTAGGAAAAATAAAACTATAATTGAAACAACTGCAACAAGGTAAAATAAAACCACAACAGAAAAAAAAAAAAAAAAAAGTGGGGTGGAACAAGCCAAAAGTAGAGAACAATAGCAAAGTATATAGAATATAATAAAATTAGAAAATTAAAAGATGTATTAGGAAAAATAAAAATATAAAAGGATCAACAACAATGAATCAACAAGGTAAAACAGAACCCCAGTCTAAAAGAGGAAAAAAGAAAAAGAAAAATACAAAGCTTTGGCTATGTGGGCAGAGTTTAGGCAGGAGTGGTATTTTGGCAGGGGTGGGTTTTAGGGTGGGGCAGTACGTAGGCAGGTGATGTGGTGACATTTGAGCCTGGAGCGGGGCCTAGGCTCAGGACCTATGTAGCCAGAAAAGGCCCTGGGGGCGGGGCCTAGGCGGGCGACATTCAAGCATGGGGAATGGTCTCTGCTTAGGACCTGTGCAGAAGGGGAGAGGCAGCATGTGGAAAGGAGGGCCTCTGGAGTGTGGAGTTCCAGAGTTTGGAGGTAGGACCCTGAGTGAGGGTGTGTGGGTGGAGTTTAGCCCCAGCTTGTTGGAGGGGGTCTCTGAGTGTAGAGTTAGGGCCCTGAGTGGGGCTGTAGGGGCAGGGCTTGGGCTCTGCACGGCAGAAGGGAGGCTCCAAGGGCAGAGGTTTAGGCTCGGGAGCCCAACATGCTTCCTGATGCCTAAGTGGACAGGGAAAGCGCTGGCCGAGTTCCCTTCCGTTCCTTTGCACCCCCTCCACTGTCTCCCCCAGGGTCTCCCCTGTCACTGCTGCACCCCTAACTGTGGATTGGTCCCACTGGGTGTAGGAACTCCTCTCCTCACCGACCCACTCCTCAGGGGTGCTGGTCTCAGAGGTCCAGCCTTTACTTTTGCTCCCCCTTCCCTCCCTCCCACTCGCTCAGTACCTGCATGGCTGGAGGGGGCCTAGGTGGACAGAGGATCAGGCCTGGGATCTCAGCAGGTTCCTGGGGGCCCAAGTGGGCAGGGGAAACCTGGCCATGCTCACTTTTGATCCTCTGCCCTCCAATGTTTCCCCAATTTCCCCCTTCAGACATGGGATCCCCTCCCCTCCCCCAGCCACCCCACAGGGGTGCCAGTCCCGTCCCGCCTCAACTTCTCCTCCGCCTTCACTCTCCCCATGCCCCACGTCCTACCCAGTCACTGGGGATTCCTCCCATCCCCTTAGGTGTCCATGGTCCCCCACCGGTGCCTGGTAGGTGCCCTAGTTGTGGGGAGATGCAAATTCTGCATCCTCCGAGTACACCATCTTGACTGCACCCCCCGAAACGGCTCACTCTTGATCTTTCTCTAAACCTTATCCTGTTTTTAATTTTCCATCCACAAACCTACAGGTCCTTTTCCTGGCACCCCCATCCATGTTCCACATGACCTTTAGCTCTTCCTCTCCATTCCCATGACATGCCTCTTGAATATAATCTGTCCACCAAGTCTTCCAACAACATGACCACCAGGCTCATCCTGTTAAGAAACAGCCCTTGTTGTGACATTTTCCCCAAAAAATGATTTGAGAGCTCCTTTTTGCCCACAGGATAAACTTCAAACAGAGACCTTTCTTAGTCTACCCCCTGTTGAGTTTTCCACCCTCAACTTCTGCTCTCCTCCCCCAAACCCTATGGTCAGCCATACTATTTCAAATTCTCTAAGCATGTTCATGCCATTAAGATTTGAAAATACTGCGCGTTCTGTCCAATCACTTTTGCCCCCTTTCTGCATGATGCATTGTTTTATCCTTACAGACCCAGCTCAAATGTGTTGTGATCTCTTAGTTCCACTTTGCTTCTTCCCGGGAACTATTGATCCCTCCCTCTGCTGTGCTGCAGGAGAACCTCCATAAGTCCAAATTTCTCCAGGAGAACTTTGCCCTAATATCTACTTTGGCACTGAACAGATACACTATAATCATTTCTCCCTGTTAAACAGTGCCTCAGGTGAGAACACTGCTTCACTTATCTTTGTATCACCAAAATTTATCAGAGGGTCTGGCAAATGGGAAGTCTCCCAAAATACTTGGTAAATGAATGAGGGATCACTGGTTTGATATACCACCCTGTACCTGGTGCCTGAAGAGCTTTTCTCCTGTGGATCAATAGGTGTGGTCATACATAGTATGAACTGTGATCAGAGTCCTGGGAGAGTTATGTGACCCAGACAGGCATCCCTTCTGTGGAGTAGACGAGAGATACAGTGCTGATTCAGATGGACAAAGTTGTCACCTGCATTGAGAAGAGTACCTACTGGTGTCAACATGTGTACTGAACATGGGAAGTTCTCTTTTGTGTAAAAGCTGATCAATCAACTGGCAGAAACTTCTCTCATAGGCTCTTGGACAATCGAACCATCTTCCTCATGCCCCTTCAACAGATCTTCTCACCTCTCTTACATAGGATTGGACTCCTCTCTACTGGACTTACACCAGCAGCTTGTTTTCTCAGCCCCATCTGGTTAGCCTACTGAATTAATCCTCTACCCTCCTCAGTCCCTGCCCTTCTTTCTCCTTCCATTCCCTCTCTTCTCCAACTTTCAAATAAAATTCTCCTCTTTTTTTTTCACAACATACTTTGGAAGCTTATTTAACACAACACCCAAATAATCAGCAAGTGGAAAACAGATTTCCTTTTTTTCCACATTGCATGTAGATGACTTATTTTCAAAACATATTGAGTGAGAATAAATACTTGTTTTTTTCCCCCTAAAGCAACAAATAAAAGGAAGTAAAACAAATCTTCTTTCTGTATTAAACCAGGTTGAAAGTTCATATCCCATCATGACAGCTTTACCTAATGTCAGTCATAAATGCAGAGACCCCTTCTGAACTCCTGTCACTGAGCAACTCCCTGTGCAGACAAGCTCAGCCCTCACTAAGCAAAGCCTAGTTTCCATCCAAACAAATAAAGCTCAATATGTACCATTACATATTGAGTCTTATTTAAGTATTTAAAGCTTCCAAGAATCCCAGTTTATATGCAAATACTTCTCAAATGGGTTTTACCTTCATCATGTAATACCTTAAAAGATAGTTAATACTTTAGTTCACAATCCTCTGAATGTAAAATCTATTTAAAAAATGCGATAAGAAAAGGCATCTACCTGGCATTTAGATGCGGGCAGGAGTGTTGTTAAGTTAGGTTAAGGTGTCTCAGAAACTTGAACAACTTCACTGTTTCACTAAAGGATGAAGTTGAACATAATTTTTTTTTTTTGTAGTTGACAACTGCTAAATGTGTTTTCCTCTTCCTCTTCCTGCCTTCCCCCCACATCTTCCATTTGCTGAAAATTTAGAAGTCCTAGAAATCATATTTATGTTGCTCTAAGCATTTGATAATTATTTGGGCCAGTTCTGTTCGTGAGGGAATTACAATTCTTTAGGCGATGGCACGGGTTCTAGCTAGTGTATAAAATCTGGGAAAGTTTCTCATTATTTCAAAATAGCTGGTGTTTTCTCTTCCTCAATTCCAAAGTAATTTGAACATGTATCAATTAAGAATTCCCCATGAACATAGCAGTGAAGGTCTCAATTGGACAGAATGATTGTCCTAATTCTTTGTATTTTTATAGGCCTGGTATACAATTCCAGGATCTCTGGGGCTGGATATATTTCAGAAAATAAACAAGCTACTAAAGAGAAATTTCTTGACAGGATTGCAGAATGACTCATTTGTTTTAGGCCAAGACAAAAAGCACATCATCCAAATAATGTCTCATTTCTCCTCCCCCACCCCCCAAAAAAAGTAATTAGCTGCCATAACCTCATCTTTTCCAGAGCACACTGGACACAGCAAAAAATTAGAATATCTGCAGAGAAACTCAAGAGAGTGATCAATATTAATGTGTCAGAAGGTTAGCCCATTTTGTTTCTAACTATATTTCAAAAATGCTGGAAATAAAAGGGGAAATGTCTTACTATTGTATTATGTCCACTTACTCAAATTTCACAAAGTTTCAGAGGAGAGTGATAAACAGAGAAAATCAAAATCTAGTTTTATCACTTACTAGAATTTAAGTGTGAACAATTAAATGTAACTTATTTGAACTTCAGTTTCCTAAATTGGATTGTGTGATGCTAAAAATGTGGCCAATCCCTGATAGGTAACAGCAAGGTACTTCTCAGAGCTTACGGATGAGTTTACCCTCTGAGAATATAAAAAGGAATTAGCAAAAGCCAGACCTAAATAATAATTAATTGATAGATTGTAACTAATTGATAAACTTTTACATATAGGTCTAAGACTCGTATATAAAAATGACAATATACCACTGGATGGTTTTTGTGTGAGTTAAATGACTTGATTCCTCATAAAGCTTGGTTCTCTAGACCAAGAATTTTAGATGCTCAACCAAGCTTAGTTACATCCTTTCCCCTTCCTGTGCAGTAGTCTTAGGAAACCATGATAACATTAAGACATCAGCAGTACATTGGTATTGATATGTCAATAGAATGTGGTACTTGAAAGTGAAAAGACAAGAGAGGAGAAACTGGTAAACAGCTTTTGCGACAGCCTTGAAGAAGACATGCCCAATGCCTGATGAGCCTCAGGCTATTGTAGCCAAGGTCGTCTAACAAGCATCCAATCATGCCCTAACTGTTTATATTTACTACACAAAGTTCGTATTATAATTTTGCTTTTCGTGTAGGTCTTTGAGTGATCTTGAATATTCTAAGCTTTTTGGCAATTTTATTTCAGAAACTAAACTTGTGGTTTGTATTTCAAACTAATTCTTTAGACTTTTCAACTTTGGTTGACATGAGACAGACCGTAAAGCAATAAACACTTGCATATGTTCTTAAAATTTGGAGCATCTGAGTCTACTCCACTCAGGACCGAACCCATATCATGGTCTCCTAACCAAAATACTGAATTTCACCTCAGTGTCATAGCTTTCAAAGTATAACAGATATGTCGCAACAAAAATTTTTGAATGAAAATTTTATTATTAAGGCTTCCCTGATGGTGCAGTGTTTCAGAATCCACCTGCCAATGCAGGGGACACGGGTTCGAGCCCTGGCCTGGGAAGATTCCACATGCCGCAGAGCAACTAAGCCCGTGCACCACAACTACTGAGACTGAGCTCTAGAGCCCACAAGCCACAACTACTGAGCCCACTTGCCACAACTACTGAAGCCTGCACTCCTAGAGCCTGTGCTCTGCAACAAGAGAAGCCACAACAATGAGAAGCCCACGCACTGCAACGAAGAGTAGCCCCCGCTCACCACAACTAGAGAAAAATGCTCACAGCAACAAAGACCCAACACAGCCAAAAATAAATAAATTAATTAATTAATTAATTTTTTAAAAACTTATTTTTAGATAATTATGGATTCACATGCAGTGGGAAGAAATAATACAGAGAAATCTGGTATACTCTTTAAACAGTTTCCCTCAATGGAAACAATTTCAAAACGTATAATATCAAATGGGATGCTGACATTGATACGATCAAGATACAGAATACTCCCATTACCACAAGAATCCCTTTTGTTGCTCTTTTATAGCCTTACATACTTCTCTTTCATCCTCATTGTCTGCTTAACCCTTGGTAACTACTAATCAGCTCTTCGTTTCTATAATTTTGGCATTTCAAGAATGTTATATAAATGGCATCATACAGTATGTAACCTGTGGCATACAGTGACACCCAAAGGAGGAACTCCTCAGTACTGCTCAGTTGGAGTGGGAATTATGACTCCTCACTAGACCTCCACTCATATCTTCTTGGTTGAAAATGCTGGAATGTCTCTTGACTGCTCCCTTCATGGCCTCCATTGACCATGGTAGAAGGGGAGAGGTGTATGCCTGCATACCACTGGAAGTGATGAAAGTCCTGACTCTCCATTAGGTGACTCTGATCCTCTATCATGAGCCCAGAGGAGTAGAAGGGGTTGCCTTACTACTTGGCATTTGCAGGTGGAAATCCAGATTCACTATGTGGGCTCCAATGACACTGCCAGGAGTGCCTTGTTCCTACCCAGTGGGGATGAAGATGCTGAGTCCCTTTTCAAACTTCTCTGCCAGCTCCTTAGTGGGGTATTGAGGCACTTCATTAGCCTCACAAAGATGGAAGGCTAAGCTCCCTACTTTGGCTTTTCTGGTATGGGTGTGAGTGGGCCTACAGTCTTATCTGTTTCGTTGGAATAGAGTGATTTTTTTTTTTAACATCTTTATTGGAGTATAATTGCTTTACAGTGGTGTGTTAGTTTCTGCTTTATAACAAAGTGAATCAGCTATACATATACATATATCCCCATATCTCTTCCCTCTTGCATCTCCCTCCCTCCCACCCTCCCTAGCCCACCCTTCTACGTGGTCACAAAGCAGGGAGCTAATCTCCCTGTGCTATGCGGCTGCTTCCCACTAGCTATCTATTTTACATTTGGTAGTGTATATATGTCCTTGCGACTCTCACTTTGTCCCAGCTTACCCTTCCCCGTCCCCGTATCTTCAAGTCCATTCTCTAGTAGGTCTGCATCTTTATTCCCATCTTGCCCCTAGGTTCTTTATGGAGTAGAGTGATTTTTGTGTAAAAGTTTCATACTTGTTAGACTGCCATTTTCTTGGAGCAAGCTTTTATCTGGGCTGTTTGTTTGTTTGTTTGTTTGTCTATGCCCACTGGAATTTCTGAGTTTCCATCTTCTTCAGCTCCATTTTGGGATTTTAAAAAAACCCAGGAACTCAACACCGTGTTGTTCTCTGGGTCCTGAGGTCCAAAGCTTGTCTTCTTCACTCAAACGTTTTGTAAATAATGCCTGGGGTTTTTAGTAGTCCCATCCAAGTTTTTTGTTTTAATAAGTATGTGAAAATATCATTCAGCCCAGAGTAAAGCATCAGTGAACATTAGTAAAGTTAATATTTGGATTTACATAAACTCTACAACTATATATCCTAATATTCTTCCAGACACAATTCAGTCCCTACAATTGAATAATGACTTCCTCAAATACTCAAACCCCCTGATTTACCCCTCCTCGAACTCACAACACTTAATTCCTATTCTACTTGTTTAGTAAAACCTATATGTGCTCAGATATAACATGCCATAGTGGAAATAAACCACCATTCATTTACTAATTTTGATACATTAGACAAGTTTACTCAATCTTCCCAAGCGTCAAGTTCTTCATCTGTAAAATATTGATAATAACAACCAGCAAGTGACAGGAATGGGACTCTACCCCTGCCTAAGTCTAAAACTCTATCATAAAATATCTTGAAGAATTGACAGATTGGATCCAAAGCTGGAGGTCAGAGTTTTCTCTATAAGGCTAATTTAGTAGACACATAGTTTTAGAATATACTTTTTATTATAGCTATTGATGTTGATTTTAAGCATTGCATATTACAGTAGGGTTGTTCCAAGGTTACCATTACCCTGAGAGGCAGTTTAGAATAGTGACTAATCCTAGGGGTTTTGGAGCTGTGGCCACTGGAAAGATGTCCACATTCTAATGTGTGGAACATGTGAATATGTTACTTTACAGAAAGCAAAAAGAGCTTTGTTGATATAATTAAACTAAGGATCTTGAGATGGGGAGATTATTCTGGATTATTCAGTGGGCCCAATGTAACCAATAGGGTCCTTATAAGTAAAAGAGTGAGGAAGAAGAGTCAGAATTAGAGAGGGATTTTAAAATGCAGTGCTGCTGGTTTTGAAGATAGAAGAAGGAACCACAAGACAAGGAATGTAAATGACCTCTAAAAGCTGGAAACAGCAAGAAAGTGAACTTTCCTTGAAAACATCTAAAAAGAATTCAACCCTGCCCACATTTTGATTTTAGCCCAGGAAGACCCATTTTGGATTTATGACCTCCAGAAGTGTAAGATAATAAATTTCTGTTGCTTTAAGACACTAAATTTGTGGTAATTTGTTATAGCCACTATAGGAATCTAATACAGGAGCCAAATGCTCACTCTATATTCTAACTCTGCCATTTATAATATACCTAGTCTTGAACAAGGAATTTAATTTCTGTGCCTTAGCTGCTTCATTTTTAAAATGGGAGTATGCATTGTTCCTACCTCATAGAAAGAAATTAACATATATAAAGCTATCAAAACAATATTAGGTAAATAATAAGTGCTCGATAAGTCAACTATTAGTAGTATAGTAGTAATAACTATTCCTCTATACCAAGAATGTGATTAAAAAGACAATGAGCACTTTACAAAAATGATATCATCTACATACTTTCCTGCAACCTGTTTTGATTTTACTAGTAGATGGATAGATAGATAGATAGATAGATAGATAGATAGATAGATGATAGATATCTACATACATACATTCATACATATACATATATGGATATATAGACATCTCAAGAATCAAGGCAACGGTAAACAAAAAATAATGCAGGACAGTGCTTATATCCAAAGAGGAGGCTAGATGTTGAGATGGAGGAGGAATCTAAAGAAAGTCTCCAACAATAGAGAAATATTCTAGTTCTTAAGTTGGGTGTTAAGTTCATGGGTGTTTACTTCATTTTTATGCTTAGTAACTTACATACACAATTCATACATACTTCTTTTGTGTCAAATGCTAAAGAATACATTTTTTCCAAAGACTACTAATAAAACTTGAAAAACTTCTCAGATCTTTACTCATTGTAATTCAGTTAGGATAGCTCTATTATGCTGTGGTAATGAACAACTCCAAAAATCTCAGTGGCTTAACAAAACAGATGTTTATTTCTTATTCATACTACATTTTCTACATAGATCAGTGGGCAGCTCTGCTTGTGTAATTCCTCACACCCCCAAACTGACCAAGGCTTCATTTTGCCAAGTGATTTTGATTCATTGAAGTAGTGCAAAAGGGAAGAGAGGCAAATTGGGCACTTGCTTTTAGTGTTCACTCCCAGAAAATATACATGTCACTTCTGCACATATTTTATTGGCCAAAATAAATCACATGGCCATGTCCACATTAAAAATAATACAGATGTATAATTTTTGCATGTGACTATAAAGTAAAAAAAACACAAATGTTTTGTGAGGAGCATTAATGGTTCTCATAGTCTATCCTTCCAAGCACCAAATATTTGGCCCTTCCTTCATCAGTATGCAGATTTAAACACGGGCTCTATCTAATATATATGGTATGTGAATATTTTTTTGCATACACAGGGCAACAAATAGCAGTCTTGTGAAATTCAAATAGCAGTTCTAGGAAATATACAAGAGATATTAAAATAATGGTTAATGACCTTGCCTTGAAAATTAAGATCGCTGGCATAAGGAAGGCATTGCTCCTGGTATCAGGGGTGAAGAAAAGGTAATAGGTTATTTTACAGGGCCTGGAAAAGATTACCTATGAAAATTCTAGGGTGAAATACTAACTGGTAGTTAACTGTGTAAGTTGGTTTCAATGTGAAAAAACTAGATTCGATTTAAAACTGATAAGCCAGTGTGACAGTATACTTCAATTCATGCCCAAGAGCCTATTTTAAATCATATTCATTAAATATACACATGGAAGTATAATTTAAGTACTGTAGTACCATACTATAGGACAAATGCCCAAATTTTTAAATGTTTTATAACTTAAAATGATTCAAGATTTGCCCCCTCCAGTAGAAAGTCAAACACAATTTTAAAGGAAGAATATTTATAACAATATGAAATAGAATGCAGCTATCCTGAAACTTAGCCTGACAAATTTCTGTAGTGGCAGAGCCAACCTCAAAGATTCTCCCCCTTATTACTTTATTCTCCTGCTGATGGCTCTCTGGACATTCTGATAAATCACAATACAAAGTTGCTCTAAAAAGCTGGACAGGAGCCTTCTTCCTGGCCTTTCTCCCCAGTATAACAAATCATTCTTAGGTGGTTTGGGGAAGCTACATATTAATTTGCTCTGTGGAGCAGAGAGGATGGTGGAAGCAGAGAGCTGGAAAAATGTGTTAACAATGTGTAAAACTACATGAGTCAATGTTGAAGTCAGAAGAAAGGAGAGAGAAAAGGTCTTTAAAGGAGTTTGTGGTAGGCCTGCAACCCTTATACCCCCTTTCCAATCTCTGTCTCCAATACCTTGTTGTCAACATTCTTTGGTTAAGCTGCCATCTTAGGCTTCTGGGAAATGCCTATCCTTGAAGTGATTCCAAAAAATGTAATACATCTCTCATCGAGGTTGTCTTGATTTCGTGTTACTGCTTTTCTTTAAGACAATCTCTGATTGCTTTATTCATTATAATTCTTTTCATATGCACAGTATCTGTATTACAAAAACAATATAACATTAAAGAACAATTTGAAGAAAGAATTATCCATAATTCTATCACTCTGGAACAGCTATTTTGATTTCATGTATTCCCATGTATATTTTGTCCAAATGTATACCTGTTTTTTATAGTTGTAATTCTAGCACACAATTTTGCTTACTGTTTGTTCTTAATGCTACATACTAAGCATAATTTTGCATTGCTCTACATGTGTTTCATGAATATTTTAATAGCTGCATAAAGTTCCCTAAAGTTGATATACCATAATTTATCTTTCCCTAGTTTGGAAATTTTGCTTGAAGTTTGTTTTTCCCTACTGTACATAACAGACAAAAATGAACATTTTGTGCGTTGTTAACTTTTTCTAAACATTTCTACATTCAGCCATTATCTTGTTTTGTATAACATTACATGAACACAAGAGCTTGGTTGAGCACATACATACATATTACACAAAGACCTTTATCAGCGAGCTTTCCTAGAGCTAGAATTTGCATTAGATACTATCAACTCCTGTTTGGTAACTGAAACCCAATGATGTTAACTGCTGTTATCTGGTATAACTAACCACATTTAAAAATGAGAAAATGGAAACAAAGAATGGTTATATTTTTTATAAATTTATTCATTTTATTTATTTATTTATTTTTGGCTGCATTGTGTCTTTGCTTGCACGCGAGTTTTCTGTAGTTGCTGAGAGTGGGGGCTACTCTTTGTTGTGGTGTGCGGGTTTCTCACTGCGGTGGCTTCTCTTGTTGCAGAGCACAGGCTCTAGGCCCATGGGCTTCAGTAGTTGCGGCACACGGGCTTCACTAGTTGGGGCTCGTGGGCTCTAGCACGCAGGCTCAGTAGTTGTGGCACATGGGCTTAGTTGCTCCGTGGCATGTGGGCTCTTCCCAGACCAGGGCTTGAATCCATGTCACCTGCATTGGCAGGCAGATTCTTAACCACTGTGCCGCCAGGGAAGCCCAACAATGGTCATTTGATACACAAAAGTTACATCAACAAATTAGAAGAGAAGTTGATTCTACCCCACCCTTATACATCATATTGGACCCTCTTGCCTCCTATTTCTGGGTCATTACTAACCAAACTATTGTCTTAAAAGCTACAACTTGGAACTATTAATGGATACTGTTTGTATTGGGGGGTGTAGGCTACTCAATAAATGCTATTACTGCTGAATAAATATACTTTCTGGATCCAAGTATCTTAGCAAATATTTTTCAGATAATTTCCCCAAATGTAATGACATGGAACTATGATTGATTCATTTGATGTGTGAATTGAATTATTGATTTGCCAATACATCTTTTTTGAGAACCAACTAGGTATCTAATCATGTACAACAGAAACGGGATGCCAAACATGCAGCTGATCTCACACAAACCACACGCTCCTATGCATTGAAAAAAAAGTGTCCAGTGCATGCTAGAAGAGAAACCACATATTTCATCACAAGATACTGGACAGTCACATGTTTTCTAGGGACTTACACTATACGTGTAGTCACCCCAGATAAAACCATACAAATAAAAGAAGATACAGAAGTAAGTAAGGGGGGTCACAGACTGAATGTCTTCAGAGTATTGCAAGTAATAAAAAACTAGTTAAGCTGATGAATATAAGACAATATGAAGTAGTGGGATTCATCATGAACTGGACCATGCATACCACAGCCAAGTCATTTAACTCTAAAATGTCATAAAATAAAGTTCAAGCCAATGAAAACAAATTTGAGGACCAGATGAACCTAGCAGGCCATGGTATGCAACCATTGAAATGTATGTTAAATGATATGATAAGGACCACTGGTATCACAAAAGGTAAAATGTGAACTGGGAAGAGTCAAGCGAGATGTCTCAGGAGATGCAGGACATAAGCTGGATTCTGCTGCAGGCCAGGTTCCCTTGAAAGCCAACTCTGAGATGGAGGTTAGCATGCAGGAATTTTATTATGGAGTGCTCTTGGAGTTAATGCCTGAGGAATTGTAGTGGAAGTAGCAGGACTGGACAGATGGAGAAATTGAGCTACAGAGAGCCTCCACTAACCCTTAGGCTGCTATGGAGCTTGGATGATCCTTTACAGTTGTCACAATTTGGAGTGAGAGAGCTGTACTTTATACCCCCATGTTAATCAGTCACTGGATGTGGACCATCCTAGGAAAAGGTGACATGGGTCTCCTCAGCTAAGATAATTCTTGAGGAGGCTAACACCTGAGAGTTGTCTTTAGTGGAATTCTCACCTGCTAGGGTGCTAATGTCTTCATTTCTGAAGGGAGATCTTAGTGCACCACGACAGCTACCATATCCACTTTGGGAAAAAGTAAAATCATCCCAAGCTATTCAACTCTTCTTACACTGCAATTCCCTACTGTATTAGTCATGATAGAGAAACAGAACCAATAGGAGATATAGATGATATAGATATAGATATAAATATAGATATAGATATAGTTATAGATTTATATTTTTATAGTTATAAAAGCATACCTCATTTTATTGTGCTTCACTTTATTGTGCTTTGTAGATACTGCAGTTTTTACAAATTGAAGGTTTGTGGCAACTCTGCACCAAACAAGTCTATCAGCTCCATTTTTCCAACCACATTTGCTCACTTCATGTCTCAGGGTCACATTTTGGAAATTCTCACAATATTTCAAACTTTCTCGTTATTATTATATTTGTTATGGTGATCTTTGATGTAAACTACTATGATTCACTGAAGGCTTATATGATGGTTAGCATTTTTTAGCAAGAAAGTGTTTTTAATTAACGTATGTAAATTTTTTTAGACATAATGCTATTATATACTTAATAGACTACAATATAGTGTAAACATAAATTTTATATGCAGTGAAAAAGCCAACAAATTTTTGTGAATCACTCTGTTGTGATATTCACTTTATTGTGGTAGTCTGGAACCAAAACCACCCAATATCTCTGAGATATGCCTCTGTGTGTGTGTGTGTGTGGAATATTACTCAGCCATAAATAAGAATGAAATTTTTACATTTGCCATTTCCAACAACATGGACCTAGAGGTGGATGGACCTAGGATGGACCTAGAGGGTATTATGCTTAGTGAAATGTCAGACAGAGAAAGATAAATACTGCACATTATCACTTCCATGTGGAATCTAAAAAAATAAATGAATTAATATAACAAAACAGACTCACAGATATAGAGAACAAAGTAGTGGTTATCAGTGGGGAGAGCAAAGAGGAGGGGTAAATAGGGTTATAGGATTAAGACAAAAACTATCAATACTATGTATAAAATAAGCTACAAGACTGTATTGTACAGCACATGGAATATAGCCAATATTTATAATAACTGTAAATGGAGTATAATCTATAAAATATTGAATCACTATGTCCTATACCTGAAACAAACATGATTGTAAATCAACCATAATTCAATAAAAAATAAAATAAAAAATTCTGATAATTTGTCACTGAGGTAATGCTAATGCTATAGTCACTCAACACAGGTTTATTGAGCACATCTTTGATATACTATGGGGGGCATGAAGGAGAAGCACAAGACTTGGTTACTACCCTCCAGGGAGGTCATGGTCTTGGGGAGATGAGGCTTTCTTCAACACTATGATGAAGAGCAGGTCAGCTCTGATGAACAGGCTGAATCACATGTAGAGAAGGTTTGCTGAGGCTAGCTAAGGGAGCACAGAGTAGATGGGATTGGAGCACAACCTTAAGAGACAGTTACAATTTAGGAAAAGGTACAAAAGAGAAGAAACAAAAAACCGATTTGAGAAGAAGGCAGACAATATCAAAATATCTCCTTTCAGCACAGAAAAATCAGAAAACAGCTGAGGAAGGGTTATAGGTGATGCCTGGTAACACAGGTCTGGGGAGGCCACCACTTCCTATGCCATGCCTTCTTTTCATGAAGAATTCCCATTGCTCTGGCCCAGTGAGTTAAATGATTATATGTAAATGAGAAAATTTTAATTTAGAGAACATATGTTACCTTTGGTTAATTCTAGGACAGTTAGGACAAAAAGCAGTGTACCAGGTAATCTGAGCTAGTCCCAAAAGAAATTTTAATCTTGGACAAGTCAACTAACATTTCTGATTGACCATGCCGCATTTCTCCATTTCTTTCTTACGCTACTCTGAAATCTCTTCATGCTGAAGGACTCTACACATTTAGAACTGACTCATTAAGGGTTACATCTTTGTTTATATCTCTTTTCAAATGACTGCCAGCTGGCAGAGACTGAGATCTATTTAACTCAGCAAGATATGGGGTTACAGAAACATATCATGGATTAAATTTTACTGAGATTCCTTCTTTCTATGCAACCCTCCCTGACCACACAGCTGGCCAGCACTCTAGCTGATAAACAGTCTCTCTGTCCTCCATGTACTCAGTTGTATTTTCTTCCTCCCCTCTAGGTCCTTAAAAATCACCCTTTCCCCACCTTCTCTGCCCTCTTTGTCTCTTGGAATTGACTTTAACCATTTAAATATACACGAACAGTAAAATGTCGTTCTCCTTCCAAGGGTCTGCTCTCTTAATTTAGCTCAGGATAGAAACTTCCACCAGTTTCTGTATCTTTATTTCCAAGCATAGGACCAAGTTTTCTGCATTTTAGGAGATTAGCTAAAGCACACATTTTCGTGTTAAATTTCTGCATTCAAATCCAAGTTCTGCTGTTTACTACCTACAGGACCTTGAGCAAGTCACTGATATGAAACAAACAAAACCAGTTACTTCAAAGTGTTGTTTTAAAAACTACTTAGATAATGAATGTAGGATATTCGGCATATATTATGCACATGGTGGATACATAATAAATGCATATGCTGTTGTAAAATAGTCACAGTGTTCATATTATTCTGAAGGTTTTTAAGGGGTGAGATGAGTAGGCAGGAGCATAGATGTTTTATTACCTAGGAGATTTGTATCTACGGGTTCACTGTTTGCCAAGCTCCTTGCTACCAACCCCAATAGAAGATGGAAATGAAAGTGTTTTCAAAAGTTAAAAGCAACGCACAAATGTAGGTAGAAAGCTGGAACTATTCTCATCTCTACAAATATCTCCTTTCTGATCTATTGCCCAGCAGTTCCCTTCTCAGCTTCCTTCACCCCATCTAGGCTGGAACTGTAATAAGTAAGATTTGAAAACACAAATGTGAAGGAGCAAAGCTCCCAGTATGGTGGAATTTAATAATGCAGCAAGTCCTTTTTGAATAGGAAATAACTCTTAAAAGTTTCTTTTCATGTAATTCCAAGCTCAGTTCAGTGACATCCTCTTGCAATCTCTTGAATTTATGTCTTGCTTCTCCTTACAGGCTCGCGAGGCTTGCGGTATTTGGGCTGCTAGAGCATGGCTGGGAGATTACAGTCCTCCATGTCCCCACAGAATATATGACCAATAGATAGCCTGAAGAGAGGGGAGAATAAATGCATACAATACAGTCATCCCTCAGTATTTGTGGGGGATTTGTTCCTGGCCTGCTGCAGATACCAGAATCCTCATATGCTCAAGTCCCTTATATAAAATGGTGTTGTACAGTTGGCTCTCCCTTTGTGAGGATGCGGAACCCGTGGATACAGAGGACTGACTGTAATTTAAAAAATGAAACTCCTCATTTATCTAGTGGATCTTTTCTAATAGCAAAGTTTATTCAGTATTTTGGACCAGATACTAATTACATATATTATCCCATTTAATTCTATATCACCGTGAGAAAGCTACTCTTATTATCCTCCTGAGTCTTACAGTGGTTTAACAATTTGCTGCTTGTCTTACAGTTGCTAAATGGTGGAACCAGGATTGAATCAAAGCTAAAATTAAAAACATCCTTGTTCTTTCCCTTGAGTGGGAACAAAAAGAGCCTCCTACATAGGTGTTTGGCATAAGAAAATCTTATTTTTATTACATATTTTCAATCAAATAAGGGATTACTTTCCGTTAGCTTTGAAAGGAACTACACTGAGCTTCCACTAGACATATGAACCTCTGAGTAAATAACAAAACAGATTCTATCCAGATGCCATTTTTAATTATGGGAAGAATAGGGGCCTTAAAAACCCATAGCTTACAGCCTTATGGATGGGGAAGGGGCCATTGCCACAAGGTATCACCTGGGAATACAATTAGTTTCCCTGATAATGTTACCAGGATCAAATCCTAATGTTGAATATGATTGTGGACTATTGTAAGGCTAAGAAGCATTCATTTCTTCATATCCCTATAACATTTTTGGCATACCCTGTTGAAACATATCAAGCCATGTTTTACTAAACTAATAAATAAAGGATGAGCAAGATCTCTCCAGGTTACCTCTGGGAGAAGCCTACTGGCCCAGAGCCCAAGGAGCCATAGTTTAAAGGGTGATTCCTGCATGGGAAACGAAGCTAGATCAAATGAGTTCCATAGTCCTCTGTAATTAAGATAGTTTGTCCTTCTATAAATGACTTAGTCTAGAAATAAGCTGACCCTTAGACAGACGGTGTGCTCAGAGCAACTTGCTTGAATTTGTGTATAAATCTACATTCCTCTTGTCCTTTATATATCTGGAATTATGCTACCTTTGCTTAACCTGTATAATCAGCATTTCTTATATTGTCAAAAATAGGAGTTAACATCATGAATTGGACAACTGCTTTGTGCTGGAGTCCTTTTCATATTCTAATCCTCACAATATACCTTCATTAACTGTATTATTCAAATAAAGAAAAAGGTACATAACCTACTGTGGAAATCATCTTGCAATATATATGTTTATCAAATCGTCACATGTACAGCTTAAACTTACACAATGTTACATGTCAATTATATCTCAATAAAGTTGGGGGAAATTTTAAAAATCACGTAAAAACATGAAAAAACTGAGACACAAGAATTTTTTAATGATTTTTTGCATAACATTGGCAGTGATTCTCAACGTTTGATGTGTATGTGTGTGTGTGTGTGTGTGTGTGTGTGTGTGTATCATCTATGAATATTTTTCCCTATGGGCCATTTTATGACTGGCAGTGGTTCTCAAACTTTGAGTATATATACAATAACCTAGAAATATTTTTAAAATATACATATATAGGCCCTTTGACCAACATATCTTGGGGTGAGGAAAGAGGAAGTAGGGAAGTATACATATTTTGAAAACAACAAAAAATGGCACACGTCGATACTGATCCAGGGCAGAGATGAGATTCCCTGTACTCTGACATGACACCTCTAACTAAACAGATGGGAAGAAAAAAAATTTGAGACTATATTGCAGGTAACCATAAAAAGTTGGCAATGAAATATGTGGTAAGGGTTTTGGAGTCGACTCTTTTTCCGAAGCTTCAAACACAAGCCAGATCACCAAATGCCACATGGAGGGAGCGTGGATTGAATGGCTATATCAAGGTGGGAGTCTTCTCAGGCTACCATTTAGCTTGAGGATTGTGTACAGTAGGGATGAGAGAATAAAACTGGATCACTTGGAGGACCTGAGAATTCTTCCCATAACTCACTGACAGACCCTTAACCCTCAGTAGAGATTGAGGCAAATTTCTGGCCCTAGATGTTCAAACTTAAAATCTACCCTTTAAATTTTAATCAAATCACAAGAGGAACCTGGCAGAAGAGGGTGAACTGAACTACACTTTCTCATCCATATAGCAAAATAATCCTTTACAAAGCCCATCAGTCTTTATTCTATGGTTCATTTGTTAGTGAATCTCACAAATAATTTTATTTAAATGTTCAATATTCCCCATGTTTAAAGCAATTCATAAAATGTTCACTAGTGCAAGTGTTTCCTTCAGCAAACTGTTTAGCTATCTTTCATTTAAGTATTTTTAATTAGCGATATGGAGCTGGTGGAAAACCCATGAATCCTTGTCTAGATGTTTCCCCAAGGGCCAGGATTTCTGTGTCTGGGTGCCCCTCTCTTCCTACCTCTCTAAACCAACAGGAACAGGAAGGCAAGACTGACATCTTCACAGGAATTAAGTCAGCATTGCCTGTGAGATCAGAGGTAGCTTTTTGTTGTTCTTGGAAGCTTACACCTAAAAGATCTCCACACCTCTTCCCCAACAGCCCACCTCAGAATCCAGAGATCATTACTGAGTGCCTACTAAGCTAGCATTTCTCACAAGCATTATGCAATTTAATTTTTATAACAATACTCTGAGATACCCATTATAATTCTCATTTTGTTTCCTAACATCTTTAATGGAGTACAATTGATTTACATTGTTGTGTTAGTTTCTGCT
Source organism: Balaenoptera physalus (assembly GCF_965194825.1). Taxonomy (NCBI): domain Eukaryota; kingdom Metazoa; phylum Chordata; class Mammalia; order Artiodactyla; family Balaenopteridae; genus Balaenoptera; species Balaenoptera physalus. Next base: position 21,594,439 of record NC_138894.1, read on the forward strand.
GTATAACAAACTGAATCAGCTGTACATATACATATATCCCCATATCCCCTCCCTCGTGCATCTCCCTCCCATCCTCCCTGTTCCACTCCTATAGATGGTCACAAAACACGGAGCTGGTCTACCTGTGCTATGCGGCTGCTTCCCACTAGTGATCTATTTTACATTTGGTAGTGTATATATGTCAATTCCACTCTCTCACTTTAGCCCAGCTTACCCTTCCCTCTCACTGTGTCCTCAAGTCCATTCTCTAGGTCAACAACTTTATTCCTGTACTGCCCTTAGGTTCTTCAGGACCCTCTTTTTTTTTTTTTTTTTTTTTAGATTCCATATATATATATATATATATATATATATATATATATATGTTAGCATACGGTATTTGTTTTTCTCTTTCTAACATACTTCACTCTGTATGACAGACTCTAGGTCCATCCACCTCACAACAAATAACTCAATTTTGTTATATGTGTGTGTATATATATATCTATATATCTTCTTTCTCCATTCATCAGCCAATGGACACTTAGGTTGCTTCCATGTCCTGGTTATTGTAAATAGTTTGGCAATGAACACTGTGGTACATGACTCTTTTTGTATTAAGGTTTTCTCAGGGTATATGCCCATAGTGGGATTGCTAGGTCATATGGTAGTTCTATTTTTAGTTTAAGGAACCACGATACTGTTCTCCATAGTGGCTCTATCAATTTACATTCCCACCAACAGAGCAAGAGGGTTCCTTTTACTCACACCCTCAACAGCATTTATTGTTTCTAGATTTTTTGAGGATGGCCATTCTGGCTGGTGTGAGGTGATACCTCATTGTAGTTTTGATTTGCATTTCTCTAATGATTAGTGATGTTGAACATCCTTTCATGTATTTCTTAACAACCTGTATATCTTCTTTGCAGAAATATCTATTTAGGTCTTCTGCCCATTTTTCGATTGGGTTGTTTGTTTTTTTTGATACTGAACTGCATGAGCTGCTTGTATATTTTGGAGATTAATCCTTGGTCCGTTGCTTTCTTTGCAAATATTTTCTCCCATTCTGAGGGTTGTCTTTTTGTCTTGTTTATGGTTTCTTTGTTGTGCAAAAGCTTTTAAGTTTCAATAGTTCCCATTTGTTTATTTTTGTTTTTATTTCCATTTCTCTAGGAGGTGGGTCAAAAAGAATTTTTTTTAATATTTTATTTATTTATTTATTTTTAAACATCTTTATTGGAGTATAATTGCTTTACAATGGTGTGTTAGTTTCTGCTTTATAACAAAGTGAATCAGTTATACATATACATATGTTCCCATATCTCTTCCCTCTTGCATCTCCCTCCCTCCCATCCTCCCTATCCCACCCCTCTAGGTGGTCACAAAGCACCAAGCTGATCTCCCTGTGCTATGTGGCTGCTTCCCACTAGCTATCTATTTTACATTTGATAGTGTATATATGTCCATGCCACTCTCTCACCCTGTCACATCTTACCCTCCCACTCCCCATATCCTCAAGTCCATTCCCTAGTAGGTCTGTGTCTTTATTCCCGTCTTGCCAGTAGGTTCTTCATGACTTTTTTTTTTTTTTTTTTTTTTTTAGATTCCGTATATATGTGCTATCATACTGTATTTGTTTTTCTCTTTCTGACTTACTTCACTCTGTATGACAGACTCTAACTCCATCCACCTCACTACAAATATTTTCCTGTGATTTTTTGGCATGGAGTGTTCTGCCTATATTTTCCTCTAAGAGTTTTAGAGTGTCTGGCCTTACATTTAGGTCTTTAATCCATTTTGAGTTTATTTTTGTGTATGGTGTTAGAGAGTGTTCTAATTTCATTTTTTTACATGTAGCTGTCTAATTTTCCCAGCATCATTTATTGAGGAGGCTGTCTTTTCAGCATTGTATACTCTTGCCTCCTTTATCAAAGATAAGGTGACCATATGTGCATTGGTTTATCTCTAGGCTTTCTATCCTGTTCCATTGATCTATATTTCTGTTTTTGTACCAGTACCATACTGTCTTGATTACTGTAGCTTTGTAGTGTAGCCTAAAGTCAGGGAGCCTTATTCCTCCAGCTCCATTTGCCTTTCTCAACATTGCTTTGGATATTTGGAGTCTTTTGTGTTTCCATACAAATTGTGAAACTTTTTGTTCTAGTTCTGTGAAAAATGCCATTGGCAGTTTGATAGAGGTTGCATTGAATCTGTAGATTATTTGGGTAGTATAGACATTTTTACAGTGTTGATACTTCCAATCCAAGATCATGGTATATCTCTACATCTGTTTTTATGATCTTTAATTTCTTTCGTCAGTACCTTATAGTTTTCTGCATATGGGACTTTTGTCTCCTTAGGTAGGTTTATTCCTAGGTATTTTATTCTTTTTGTTGCAATGGTAAATGGGAGTGTTTCCTTAATCTCTTTCAGATTTTTCATCATTAGTGTATAGGAATGCAAGAGATTTCTGTGCATTAATTTTGTATCCTGCTACTTTACCAAATTCATTGATTAGCTCTAGTAGTTTTCTGGTAGCATCCTTAGGATTCTCTATGTAGAGTATCATGTCATCTGCACACAGTGACTGTTTTACTTCTTTTCCAATTTGAAGTCCTTTTATTTCTTTATCTTCTCTGATTGCTGTGGCTAAAACTTCCAAAACTATGTTGAGTAATAGTGGTGAGAGTGGGCAAGCTTGTCTTGTTTCTGATCTTAGTGGACGTGGTTTCAGTTTTTCACATTTGAGAACTATGTTGGCTGTGGGTTTATCATATATGGCCTTCATTATGTTGAGGTAAGTAACCTCTGTGCCTACTTTCTGGAGAGGTTTTGTCATAAATGTGTGTTTAATTTTGTTGAAAGTTTTTTCTGCATCTACTGAGATGATCATATGGTTTTTATCATTCAATGTGTTAATATGGGATATCATACTGATTGATTTGCATATATTGAAGAATCCTTGCATTCCTGGGATAAACCCCATTTGATCATGGTGTATGATCATTTTAATGTGTTGTTGGATTCTGTTTGCTAGTATTTTGTTGAGGATTTTTGCATCTATGTTCATCAGAGATATTGGCCTGTAGTTTTCTTATTTTGTGACATCTTTGTCTGGTTTTGGTAACAGGATGATGGTGGTCTCTTAGAATGTGTTTGGGAGGTTCCTCCCTCTGCTATATTTTGGAGGAGTTTGAGAAGGATAGGTGTTAGCTCTTCTCTAAATGTTTGATAGAATTCAGCTGTGGAGCCATCTGGGCTGGACTTCTCTTTCTTGCAAGATTTGTAATCACAGTTTCAATTTCAGTGCTTGTGATTGGTCTCTTCATATTTTCTATTTCTTCCTCATTCAGTCTCGTGAGGTTGTGCTTTTCTAAGAATTTGTCCATTTCTTCCAGGTTGTCCATTGTATTGACATATAGTTGCTTGCAGTAATCTCTCATGATACTTTGTATTGCTGCATTGTCAGTTGTTACTTCTTTTTCATTTCTAATTGTGTTGATCTGAATCTTCTTCCATTTTTTCTTGATGAGTCTGACTAACTGTTTATCAATTTTTTTTATCTTCTCAAAGAACCAGCTTTTAGTTTTATTGATCTTTGCTATTGTTTCCTTCATTTCATTTTCATTTATTTCTCATCTGATCTTTATCATTTCTTTCCTTCTGCTAACTTTGGTGTCTTTTTGTTCTTCTCTCTATAATTGTTTTAGGTACAAGGTTAGGTTGTTTATTTGAGATTTTTCTTCTTTATGCAGGTAGTATTGTATTGCTATAAACTTCTCTCTTAGAACTGCTTTTGCTGCATCCCATAGGTTTTAGGTTGTCATGATTTCATTGTCATTTGTTTCTATGTATTTTTTGTTTTCCTCTTTGATTTCTGCAGTGATCTCTTGGTTATTTAGGAGCATATTGTTTAATCTCCATGTGTTTGTATTTTGTACAGTTTATTTTTCCCTGTAATTGATATCTAGTCTCATAGTGTGGGGGTCAGAAAAGATACTTGGTATGATTTCAATTTTCTTAAATTTACCAAGGCTTGATTTGTGAACCAAGATATAATCTATCCTGGAGAATATTCCATGACCACCTGAGAAAAATGTATATTCTCTTCTTTTTGGATGGAATGTCCTATAAATATCAATTAAGTCCATCTTGTTTAATGTGTCATTTAAGGCTTATGTTTCCTTATTTATTTTAATTTTGGTTGATATGTCCATTGGTGAAAGTGGGGTGTTAAATTCCCAAACTATTTTTGTGTTACTGTCAATTTCCCTTCTTATGGCTGTTAGCATTTGCCTTATGTATTGAGGTGCTCCTATGTTGGGTGCATATGTATTTATAATTGTTATATCTTTTTCTTGGATTGATCCCTTGATCATTATGTAGTGTGCTTCCTTGTCTCTTGTAACAGTCTTTATTTTAAAGTCTATTTTCTCTGTTATGATTACTGCTACTACAGCTTTCTTTTGATTTCTATTTGCATGGAATATCCTTTTCCATCCCCTCATTTTCAGTCTGTATGTGTCCCTAGGTCTGAGGTGGGTTTCTTGTAGACAGCATATATACGGGTTTTGTTTTTGTATCCATTCTGCCATCTATGTCTGTTGTTTGGAGCATTTAATCCATTTACATTTAAGGTAGTTATTGATAGGTATGTTCCTATTATCATTTTCTTAATTGTTTTGGGCTTGTTTTTGTAGGTCTTTTCCTTCTCTTGTGTTTCCTGCCTAGAGACATTCCTTTAGCATTTGTCGTACAGCTGGTTTTGTGGTGCTGAGTTCTCTTAACCTTTGCTTGTCTGTAAAGATTTTACTTTCTTCATTGAATCTGAATGAAATCATTGCTGGGTAGAGTAATGTTGGTTGTAGGTTTTTCCCTTTCATCACTTTAAAGATGTCCTGCGACTCCCTTCTGGCTTGCAGAGTTTCTGCTGAAAGATCAGCTGTTAATCTTATGAGGATTCCCTTGTATGTTATTTGTTGCTTTTCCATTGTTGCTTTTAATATTTTTCTTTGTATTTAATTTTTCATAGTTTGATTAATATCTGTCTTGGTGTGTTTCTCCTTGGATTTATCTTGTATGGGACTCTCTGTGCTTCCTGGACTTGATTGACTATTTCCCTTCCTATACTAGGAAAATTGTCAGCTATAAGCTCTTCAAATATTTTCTCAGTCTCTTTTTTTTTTTCCATTCTTTTTCTGGGACCCATATAATTCGTATGTTGTTGCATTTAATGTTGTCCCAGAGGTCTCAGAGACTGTCCTCAATTCTTTTCATTCTTTTTTCTTTATTCTGCTCTGTGGTAGTTATTTCCACCCTTTTATCTTCCAGGTCACATATCCGTCCTTCTGCCTCAATTATTCTGCTATTGATTCCTTCCAGAGAATTTTTAATTTCATTTATTTTGTTGTTCATCGTTGTTTGTTTGCTCTTTACTTCTTCTAGGTGCTTGTTAAGCGTTTCTTGTATTTTCTCCATTCTATTTCCAAGATTTAGGATCATCTTAACTATCATTACTATGAATTCTATTTCAGGTAGACTGCCTATTTCTTCTTCATTTGTTTGGTATGGAGGGTTTTTATCTTGCTTCTTCATCTGCTGTGTATTTCTCTATCTTCTCATTTTGCTTAACTTACTGTGTTTGCAGTCTCCTTTTCACAGGCTGCAGTTTCATAGTTCCCATTGGTTTTGGTGTCTGCTCCCAGTGGGTAATGTTGATTCAGTGAGTTGTGTAGGCTTCCTGGTGGAGGAGACTGGTGTCTTTGTTCTGGTGGATGAGGCTGGATCTTGTCTTTCTAGTGGGCAGGGCCGCATGTGTTAGTGTGTTTTGGGGTGTCTGTGAACTTATTATGATTTTAGGCAGCCTCTCTGCTAATGGGTGGGGTTATGTTTCTGTCTTGCTAGTTGATTGGCATGCGGTGTCCAGCACTGGAGCTTGCTGGCCACAGAGTGGAGCTAGGTCTTAGCGTTGAGATGGAGATCTCTCGTAGAACTCTTCCTGATTGATATTATGTGGGGCTGGGAGGTCTCTGGTGGTCCAATGTCCTGAACTCAGCTCTCTCACCTCAGAGGCTCAGGCCTGACACCCGGCCAGAGCACCAAGACCCTGTCAGCCACACAGCTCAGAAGAAAAGGGAGAAAAAATAGGAAGAAAGAAAGAAAGAAAGGGAAAGAAAGAAAGAAAGAAAGAAAGAAAGAAAGAAAGAAAGAAAGAAAGAAAGAAGAAAGAAAGAAAGAAAGAAGGAAAGAAAGAAAATAAAGGTATTTAAATAAAAGACTTTTTGAAGGCTTTGGTAGAGGAACCACGATGGCAGAGTAGAAGGACGTGCTCTCACTCTCTCTTGCGAGAACACCAGAATCACAACTAGCTGCTGGACAATTATTGACAGGAAGACACTGGAACTCACCAAAAAAGATACCACACATCCAAAGGAGAAGCCACAATGAGATGGTAGGAGGGACGCAATCACAGTAAAATCAAATCCCATAACTGGTGGGTGGATGACTCACAGACTGCAGAACACTTATACCACAGAGTCCACCCACTGGAGTGAAGGTTCTGAGCCCCACATCAGGCTTCCCAACCTGGGGGTCCGGCAATGGGAGGAGGAATTCCTAGAGAATCAGACTTTGAAGCCTAGTGGGAATTGATGTCAGGACTTCAACATGACTGGGGGAAACAGAGACTGCACTCTTGGAGGGCACACACAAAGTAGTGAGTGCATCAGGACCCAGGGGAAGGAGCAGTGACCCCAGGGGAGACTGAACCAGACCTACCTGCAAGTGTTGGAGGGTCGCCTGGAGAGGCAGGGGAAGGTGGGGGGGCTGTGGCTCACCATAAGGACAAGGACACTGGCAGCAGAAGTTCTGGGGAGTACTCCTTGGCATGAACCCTCCCAGAGTCTGTCATTAGCCCCACCAAAGAGCCCAGGTAGGCTTCAGTTTTGGGTTGCCTCAGGCCAAACAACAAACAGGGAGGGAACCCAGCCCCACCCATCAACAGTCAAGTGGATTAAAGTTTTACTGAGCTCTGCCCACAAGAGTAACAGTCAGCTCTACCCACCACCAGTCTCTCCCATCAAGCCTCTTGATAGTCTCATCCACGAGAAGGCAGACAGCAGAAGCAAGAAGAACTACAATCCTGCAGCCTGTGGAACAAAAACCACATTCACAGAAAGATAGACAAGATGAAAAGGCAGAGGGCTATGTACCAGATGAAGGAACAAGATAAAACCCCAGAAAAACAACTAAATGAAGTGGAGATAGGCAACCTTCCAGAAAAAGAATTCAGAATAATGATGGTGAAGATGATCCAGGACCTCAGAAAAAGAATGGAGGCAAAGATCGAGAAGATGCATGAAATGTTTAACAAAGACCTAGAAGAATTCAAGAACAAAAATACAGAGATGAACAATACAATAACTGAAATGAAAACTACACTAGAAGGAATCAATAGCAAAATAACTGAGGCAGAAGAATGGATAAGTGACCTGGAAGACAGAATGGTGGAATTCACTGCTGCGGAACAGACTAAAGAAAAAAGAATGAAAAGAAATGAAGACAGCCTAAGACACCTCTGGCACAACATTAAATGCAACAACATTCGCATTATAGGGGTTCCAGAAGAAGAAGAGAGAGAGAAAGGACCCAAGAAAATATTTGAAGTGATTATAGTCGAAAACTTCCCTAACATTGGAAAGGAAATAGCCACCCAAATCCAGGAAGCACAGCGGGTCTCATACAGGATGAACCCAAGGAGAAACACGCTGAGACACATAGTAATCAAATTGGCAAAAATTAAAGACAAAGAAAAATTATTAAAAGCAGCAAGGGAAAAACGAAAAATAACATGAAAAGGAACTCCCATAAGGTTAACAGCTGATTTCTCAGCAGAAACTCTACAAGCGAGAAGGGAGTGGCATGATATGCTTAAAGTGACAAAAGGGAAGAACCTACAACCCAGATTACTCTACAGGGCAAGGATCTCATTCAGATTCGATGGAGAAATCAAAAGCTTTACACACAAGAAAAAGCTAAGAGAATTCAGGACCACAAAACCACCTCTACAACAAATGCTAAAGGAAGTTCTCTAAGTGGGAAACACAAAAGAAGAAAAGGACCTACAAAAACAAACCCAAAACAATTCAGAAAATGGTCATAGGAACATACATATCGATAATTACCTTAAAGGTGAATGGATTAAATGCTCCAACCAAAAGACACAGGCTTGCTGAATGGATACAAAAACAAGACCCATATATATACTGTCTACAAGAGACCCACTTCAGACCTAGGGACACATACAGACTGAAAGTGAGGGGTTGGAAAAATATATTCCATGCAAATGGAAATCAAAAGAAAGCTAGAGCAGCTAAACTCATATCAGATAAAATAGACTTTAAAATAAAGAATGTTACAAGAGACAAGGAAGCACGCTACATAATGATCAAGGGATCAATCCAAGAAGAAGATATAATAATTATAAATATATATGCACCCAACATAGGAGCACCTCAATACATAAGGCAACTGCTAACAGCTATAAAAAGAGGATATCGACAGTAACACAATAATAGTGGGGGACTTTAACACCTCATGTAGACCAATGGACAGATCATCCAAAATGAAAATGAATAAGGAAGCAGAAGCTTTAAATGACACAATAGACCAGATAGATTTATTCGATATTTATAAGACATTCCATCCAAAAAGAGCAGATTACACTTTCTTCTCAAGTGCGCATGGAACATTCTCCAGGATAGATCACATCTTGGGTCACAAATCAAGCCTCAGTAAATTTAAGAAAATTGAAATCATATCAAGCATCTTTTCTGACCACAATGCTATGAGATTAGAAATCAATTACAGGGAAAAAAACGTAAAAAACACAAACAAATGGAGTCTAAACAAAAGGTTACAAAATAACCAAGAGATCACTGAAGAAATCAAAGAGGAAATCAAAACATACCTAGGGACAAATGACAATGAAAACACGATGATCCAAAACCTATGGGATGCAGCAAAAGCAATTCTAAGAGGGAAGTTTATAGCTATACAAGCCTACCTCAAGAAACAAGAAGAATTTCACAGAAACAATCTAACCTTACACCTAAATTAACTAGAGAAAGAAGAACGAACAAAACCCAAAGTTAGCAGAAGGAAAGAAATCATAAAGATCAGAGCAGAAATAAATGAAATAGAAACAAAGATAACAATAGCAAAGATCAATAAAACAAAAAGCTGGTTCTTTGAGAAGATAAACAAAATTGATAAACCATGAGTCAGACTCATCAAGAAAAAGAGGGAGAGGACTCAAATCAATAAAATTAGAAATGAAAAAGGAGAAGTTACAACAGACACCACAGAAGTACCAAGCATCCTAAGAAACTACTACGAGCAACTCTATGCCAATAAAAAGGACAACCTGGAAGAAATGGACAAATTCTTAGAAAGGTATAACCTTCCAAGACTGAACTAGGAAGAAATAGAAAATATGAACAGACCAATCACAAGTATTGAAATTGAAACTGCGATTAAAAATCTTCAAACAAACAAAAGTCCAGGACCAGATGGCGTCACAGGTGAATTCTATCAAACATTTAGGGAAGAGTTAACACCCATACTTCTCAAACTCTTCCAAAAAATTGCAGAGGAAGGAACACTCCCAAACTCATTCTATGAGGCCACAATCATCCTAAAACCAAAACCAGACAAAGATACTACAAAAAAAGGAAATTAAAGCCCAATATCACTGATGAATGTAGATGCAAAAATCCTAAACAAAATACTAGCAAACAGAATCCAACAACACACTAACAGGATCATATACCATGATCAATTGGGATTTATCCCAGGGATGCAAGGATTCTTCAATATACGCAAGTCAATCAATGTAATACACCATATTAACAAACTGAATAATAAAAACCATATGATCATCTCAATAGATGCAGAAAAAGCTTTTGACAAAATTCAACACTGATTTATGATTAAAAACTCTCCAGAAAGTGGGCATAGAGGGAACCTACCTCAACATAATAAAGGCCATATATGACAAACCCACAAAAACATCATTCTCAATGGTGAAAAATTAAAAGCATTTCCTCTAAGATCAGGAACAAGACAAGGATGTCCACTCTCACCACTATTATTCAACATAACTTTGCAAGTCCTAGCCACAGCAATCAGAGAAGAAAAAGAAATAAAAGGAATACAAATTGGAAAAGAAGAAGTAAAACTGTCACTGTTTGCAGATGACACGATACTATACATAGAGAATCCTAAAAATGCCACCAGAAAACTACTAGTGCTAATCAATGAATTTGGTAAAGTTGCAGGATACAAAATTAATGCATAGAAATCTCTTGCATTCCTATACACTAATGATTGAAAACATGAAAGAGAAATTATGGAAACACTCCCATATACCATTGCAACAAAAAGAAGAAAATACTTAGGAATAAACCTTCTTAGCGAGATAAAAAACCTGTATGCAGAAAAGTATAAGACACTGATGAAATAAATTAGAGACGATACCAACAGATGGAGAGATATACCATGTTCTTGGATTGGAAAAATCAATATTGTGAAAATGACTATACTACCCAAAGCAATCTACAGATTCAATGCAATCCTTATCAAATTACCAGTCACATTTTTTATGGAACTAGAAGAAATCATCTTAAAATTTGTATGGAGACACAAAAGACCCCGAATAGCCAAAGCAGTCTTAAAGGAAAAAAACGGAGCTGGAGGAATCAGACTCCCTGACTTCAGACTATACTACAAAGCTACAGTAATCAAGACAATATGGTATTGGCACAAAAACAGAAACATAGATCAATGGAACAAGATAGAAAGCCCAGAGGTAAACCCACGTACCTATGGTCAACTAATCTATGACAAAGGAGGCAAAGATGTACAATGGAGAAAAGACAGTCTCTTCACTAAGTGGTGCTGGGAAAACTGGACAGCTACATGTAAAAGAATGAAATTAGAACACTCCCTAACACCATACACAACAATAAACTCAAAATGGATTCGAGACCTAAATGTAAGACCAGACAGTATAGAACTCTTAGAGGAAAACATAGGAAGGACACTCTTTGACATAAATCACAGCAAGACATTTTTTGATCCACCTCCTAGAGTAATGGAAATAAAAACAAAAATAAACAAATGGGACCTAATGAAGCTTCAAAGTTTTTTCACAGCAAAGTAAACCATAAACAAGATGAAAAGGCAACCCTCAGAATGGGAGAAAATATTTGCAAATGAATCAACTGACAAAGGATTAATGTCTAAAATATATTAACAGCTCATGCAGCTCAATATTAAATAAAGAAACAACCCAATCCAAAAATGGGCAGAAGACCTAAATAGACATTTCTCCAAAGAAGACATCCAGATGGCCAAGAAGCACATGGAAAGCTGCTCAACATCACTAATATTAGAGAAATGTAAATCAAAACTGCAATGAGGTATCCCCTCACACTAGTTAGAATGGGCATCATCAGAAAATATACAAACAACAAATGCTGAAGAGGTTGTGGAGAAAAGGGAACCCTCTTGCACTGTTGGTGGGAATGTAAATTGATACAACCACTATGGAGAACCGTATTGAGGTTGCTTAAAAAACTAAAAATAGAACTACCATACGACCCAGCAATCCCACTGCTGGGCATATACCCAGAGAAAACCATAATTCAAAAGGACACATGCACCCCAATGTTCATTGCAGCATTATTTACAATAGCCATGTCATGGAAACAACCTAAATGCCCATTGACAGACGAATGGATAAAGAAGTTGTGGTACATATATACAATGGAATATTACTCAGCCATAAAAAGGAATGAAATTGAGTCATTTGTTGAGACGTGGATGGATCTAAAGACTGTCATACAGAGTGAAGTAAGTCAGAAAGAGAAAAACAAATATCGTATATTAACGCATGTATGTGGAACTTGGAAAAATGGTACAGATGAACCAGTTTGCAGGGCAGAAGTTGAGACACAGATGTAGAGGACAAATGTATGGACACCAAGGGGGGAAAACCGCGGTGGGTTAGGGATGGTGGTGTGCTGAATTGGGCGATTGGGATTGACCTGTATACACTGATGTATATGAAATTGATGACTAATAAGAACCTGCAGTATAAAAAAACAAACAAACAAACAAAAAACCAACTAATACTAAACTTTCTTTGGGTTATTTGTTTGGAAATATGTTAATACAAATGTTTCAGACATTACATGAAATTTCTAAAAATCTTATATGTTCTGGTATAATGTTTAAGTCATAATTCTAGTTATTACTTTAAAATGTATATCTCAGAAATAACTAAATTTCCTTGTCAATTGCATTATTATGAACTTTCATCAAATCTTTAACCGTGGTCATTTTTAAGTCTTTTGTCATTTATAGACAGTTCTGGGTGTACTCTGATGCTTTTGCAAAAATGTTCCTATAAAAGGGTTTCATCTTCATGGAATTCATGGAAAAGACTCTGACAAGTACAGGTTTCTGGTAACTGACTATACTGCTGAACTGAATGAATCAGCATTTTCAGAACTCTAATGGAAAACTGATGAATTCACAAAAGTGCTAACAAAAGATCAAGATGAAAAAAAAACTTAATTACATGGGACTGAGTGAACTGATGAGGATGATTATAATTTTTGTGACTTTCTGTTTAAATAAAAAAAAAAAAATCCCACAAGGACTCAGAGGCAAAAAATATACAAATCAATTTTCACTGCAAAGTAAAGGAGCTGTTACAGTGGAGGATTACTGGACTGAATGTCAATATTATGTCATAGTATGAGTGTGTTTTGTGTTTGGTAATTGCAATCATTGTTGTTTTTGTTGTGGTCATCCATTTACAATGCTTGGTGTCAGTTTATTTATCTCTTGTAAAAATAAAATACAGTGTGTGGTGTGAAAAATTAAAAAAAATTAAAAAATTAAAATAAAATAAAAGATTTTTAAAAATATTATTAAAATAAAAAAATTTAAAAAGTAATTTAAAAGAAAAGAGAAGAGAGCAACCAAACCAATAAACAAATCCACCAATGATAACAAGCACTAAAAACTAAACTAAGGTAAACATAAAAATCAGAAATTACTCAGTTGTATACAGCAAACCCCTAGTCTATAGTTGCTCTCAAAGTCCATCACTTCAATTTTGGGATTATTTGTTGTCTGTTACAGTTTTCCACAGATGCAGGGTACATCAAGTTGATTGTCAAGATTTAATCCACTGCTCCTGAGGCTGTACGGAGAAATTTCCCTTTCTCTTCTTTGTTTGCACAGCTCGTGGTATTCAACTTTGGTTTTGGCCCCACCTCTGTATGTAGGTCACCCTCTGGTGTCTGTTCTTCACCCAGACAAGAGGGGGTTAAAGGAGCAGCTGATTAGGGGGCTCTGGCTCACTCAGGCCATGGGGAGGGACAGGTACAGAATGTGGGGCAAGCCTGTGGTGGTAGAGGCCGCCGTGACGTTGCAACAGCCTGGGGTATAGTTGTCCCTGGATCATAGGACCCTGGCATTGGCAGGCTGCATAGACTCCTGAGAGGGGAGGTGTGGATAGTGACCTCTGCTTGCACACAGGATTCTTGGTGGCTTCAGCAGCAGCATTAGCATTTCATGCCTGTCTCTGGTGTCTGAGTTGATAGCCGCTGCTCGCGTCCATCTCTGAAGCTCGTTTAGGCAGTGTTCTGAATCTCCTCTCCTTGAGCACCTCAAAACAATGGTCTCTTGCCTCTTAGGCAGGTCCAGAGTTTTTCACGGACTCCCTCCCAGGTCGCTGTGGTACAGTAGCTCTCTTCAGGCTGTGTTTACACAGCTAACCCCAGTCCTCTCCCTTGGAATCTGATCTCTGAAGCCCAAGCCTCAGCTCCCAGCCCCTGCCCAGGAGGGTGAGCAGACAAGCCTCTCAGGCTGGTGAGTGCTGGTCAGCACTGCTCCTCTGTGTGGGAATCTCTCTGGTTTGCCCTCTGCACCCCTGTTGCTGCACTCTCCTCTGTGGCTTCGAAGCTCCCCCCCCTGCTCACCCCCCATCTCCACCAGGGCTTCCTAGTGTGTGGAAAGTTTTCCTCTTTCATAGCTCCCTCCCAGACGTGCCAGTCCTGTCCTTGTTCTTTTGTCTGTTTTTTCTTTTGCCCTACCCAGGTATGTGGGGATTTTCTTACCTTTTGGGAAGTCTGAGGTCTGCTGCCAGCATTCAGTAGGTGTTCTGTAGGTGTTGTTCCACATGTAGATGTATTTTTGATGTATTTGTTGGGAGGAAGGTGATCTCCACGTATTATTCCTCCACCATCTTGAAGGTCCTGTTCTCTTTTTTTTAATGAGAAAAGACATTGAAAGGTAAAAAGTCCCTTGTCCCCAATCAAAAGGCTCATTTATGGCAGAAACAACAGTTCAATGCAGGCCATCAGTCACTGCCTTCCAGATTAAAAATTATTTCCCTGCTCCACCCTACCTGAATTTCTGACATTGAGGATTTATTTTCACAAGAACACAATTACAGATTAAGTCCATTGAGAAATGTAGAGAGGGAGATCAACAACAAAAATAGGCATTTTGTTAAAATGGTTATGAAAAGATTTCCTCCCTGAGTTTTAGGGCACTCTAGGGAGAGTCTGGAGCTCTTTGAGGCCTGAAGCTCCACAGGGTTAATGCTCATCTTTTTGAGTCTTCCTTCTCATTCCCCATGACTGATGAGTGGAAGGAGTACATAAAATCACTATATATGAATGGCTAGAAGGGAGTCAAACATAATCTAGAGAAGAAAATTGAAACACAGAGACATCTGTGTCATGCCTTCCAGGAGACAGGGTTAATGTGGACTAAGCAGGAGACACATCAGTGAACTTATTTTTCAGTCAAAAATCTATGATCTCAGCTTCTTTGGGCATCTTTCTTCATAAGTAAGGTAGCTGGAGAAATGGAGAGTGAAGCTTTCTCTATTATGATTTCCAGGTATTGAAATTTTATCGCAGACAAAAAGTTCCTGTCACAATTGTGTCTGTTAGTGTATGGTTCACTGAATCTGGTCATAAGTGTTATTTCATACCTGTTATTTTCATATCTGTTAATAACATCTGAGTTCTTTTTTATAGGTTCCTGTGAGGATTTCAAACATATCCAGAAATTATAATGAAAAAATACTTTAACTAAATTTAAATGAAATAGAAACTGAGAGATATATTTGGGACTCAGAAGAACAAGTTTAAAATTTCTACACATAAAGCTATTTGAAGAAGAAATTACTTGCAGTTTCCCAGAGTTTAGCCTTGAGTATGGGAGAATTTCCCTCTCCCTTAAGAACTGCCCAATATATGATACTGAATATCATTAAAATCAGATATCTTTCTCCTAAATTAGTTCATTATTTTGGTAATCTAATATTTAGGGTTACCTCAGGCATTACAAACACACGATCATCCAATTTTAAAAATAACTTATTTCCCCTTATGTTTCATGTTAGAAAAATGTGTTTATTAAAAGCTACAAAATTTCATAGCTGGTGGATCAAATCCTTCTGAACACACTTGTTGGAAAAGAGAAACAGTCATTTTGCCAAGGACATCTTCATTAAGACTTATTTAATTTTGAAGATACTGATTAAGATTCATGAAATATACTGCAGTGAAAATGAATAAATTGCATCTACATGCAACCACATGGATAATCTCTAGTTACATGATACTCTGTGAGAAAAGTAGGTTCTGGGAACTACATAGAGCATGGTGCCCTTTTTATGAAGTTCAAGAATAAGAAAATCAACTGTTGACTGAAAAAAAATGGGCAATGTGAGAGTTGAGAGCTAAGTTTTATTTTGGGCCAAATAAAGACTATAGCACAAGAGACAGTCTCTCAGATAGCTCTGAAGATCTGCCCCAAAGAGGTGGGGGAGGTCAGAATATATGAGATTTTAGTGAAAGGGGGGATAATACAATCAGGCACACATTTTGGCAGAAGGTTGCTGCTAGTCACGAAGAGCAGTGTCTCCATTAATGGTTTTAGTGCTTTTCTGGATATGAGAAGATACAAGAAATTGAGCTCACAAAATCTCTTTCCAGACACCATGTTGGAGATATTTCCTGCTTTCATGGCAATGACATCTATCTATGGCAAAAAAGATACTAAACAAATACTTGTGAATCTTTAATTATAATAATAAAAAAAATAGCTAGGTAGGAGTAGAAGGCAGCATAAACCACAAGTAACTAACTATGGATTGTATCTTTAAAGAAACTCACAGAGTATTTCTATTTTATTTCTCACTTTTAAAAAATTTTAACATACAACCTGTTTGTATAAAATTTAGAAAATATTTTTAAGAAGAAGAAAATTAAGTACCTAAATTTCTACTACCTTGAGATAAATACTGTTAGAATTTTGATATAGTTCCTTCCAGTCTTTTTTCTCTGTATATACACATTACAAAATTATTACCATGTGTATATTCAATTATGCATCCTAAAGGCAAGAGACTGTCATGTATATTGAATTAACCCATATACCTGATATACGTTGGCAATGCAATTAATCGCCAGCACTGAGGATGGACTACACTTACCCATCTGCATTCTCATGTCTTCAAAACTTCTGGGAGATTATTGTTCTCATATTGCCTAGCCAGCAGCACCATGGCAGGCAGGCAATGTTTTGACCAAATTCTATTCAGAGAAAGAACTTTCATAAAGATTTTATGATCAAGGTTTTGCCCAGTTGCCTTTAAAATTTCCCCCCCAATTGTAGTGAGACAAAGTCCTATATCTCAAAAATATTATGCCTAAAGAGGTGGGTTAGAAAATTCCTAGTGTTTATTTTGAATTTGAATTTTTATGACCTGTAGACATCGCTTATTATTGAACTGTTCTATATTTCACAGATCAGACTGATTCCTGGATAAGCACTAAATGAATGAAATCCAGTTGTCTTAATATGTTTGGGCTGCTACAACAAAATATTATAAACTGGGTGGCTTCTAGGCAACTGATGTATATTCCTCATTGTTCTGGAGGCTGGGACATCCAAGATCAAGGTGCCAGCAGATTTCATGTCTGGTGAGTGCATTTCCTGCTTCACAGATGACCATCTTTTTGCTATATCTTCATATGGTGGAAGGGACAAGAAGGAAATTATCTGGATCTCTTTCAAAAGGGCCTTAATTCCATCCATGAGGACTAATCACTAGTGATTAGATCATGATTCACCTCATGATCTAATCACTTCCCAAGGGCCATGCCTCCCATACCATCACATTGGTTGTTGGGACTTAACATATGAATTTTGGGGCAGCACAAGCCTTGAGTTCTATAGCACCAGTCAATCAGAACAAAGAAAAGTGACTATGCTCAGACAGAAAGTTGGCTTCAACTCTGTAGGAGAGTTGGGGCAGGAATAACATCAAAGGATTTTCTTGTCTTTCAGCTTAGTTCAGCCCCTTCCTGTCCAAGCTTCAGTGGTGTACCAGCACTAACTCTCGTGAGTCATATTGACTCTTGTGTCAATACGACTGGCAAGAGCCAACTGTGTGTTTATCTTCTCGGTGCTGCATTCAGTAATGTTATGTAGTAGCTTGAAATCATCCATGATGGGAGTATTTGTGCCAAGCAAAAGAGCAAACACTGTAAACCATGTTGTTTTTCCAGACAGTTAGTTGCTAAGCATTTATTAGCATACCACTTCCAAGCTACATTTCCTTTCATTGAACAGCAGAAACCATGGGTTCTTTGCCCCTTCAATACAAGCCATTGCTATTCCCAAAGCCAGATTCAATGATGTTTGGTATGTAGGTTCATCTTATAAGAAATAAACAGCAGATCACCATTCACAACGTATGTTTCCAAACATATTCTAATGTCCCATCTAACCATCTAGAAGAACATCTTGGTAAGCTATACTTCCTTTTTAATTTTTTTTTTTTCTGTAATACTTTCCTCCCAGAAGAGTCAGACTTTTCCAAGGCTCCACTTCTTTCTTCAATAGTAAAACCATGAGATACCATCATGTCTTGACAATTGTACAGAGGGAGGAATTGGAAGAATGATGGAACTTTATGTTCCAAGATTCAAGTCTACTATAATAAAAAAAAGTTTTAAACTCTAATTTATGTAATTGATGTATTGACTTAAGAATCCTTCTTTCCAATGATTTGGAAGCTATCAAGGGTATGATAAACACTTTTTTGTATATTTGTTTAAAAGAGAACAAGTGAGTTCCACATAGGAAAGTCATAAATACAGCATTACACACTCCCACACATACACACACGCACACACACACATTTTTAGGGTAGAGTGTTATATGGCATTCATGTTTGATGTAGCCACATAGATTTCCTCCACTGGCAAGATAATTGGAGATTAAGTGTGTCTATATATCTGTTATGTTTTTGTGTGATTATGTGTGTGCATGTGTAGAATATACAGTTTTGTTTCTGTTATTGTGTTTTTTACCTAAATGATTTCAATCAGAGCTGAATTTCCCACATGTTTTTGGTCATGGTGAAAGAGAGTAAGTGAAATAGTGTTCTATTTTTTCTGCCTGACTACTCTATTTTAAGTGCTGGCAATGTTGCAGATTCCTTTTTTCCCCATAGGGTCTATGTAAGAAAAAGAAGAAATTACCTGTTGACTGATACAGAGGCAGGAATTGACATACGAATAGAAACAGACAAGTTCAGATACCCACATTGTTGTGAGGCTACAATAAAAAGGCCACTAATGATCAAGAATTGCCATGAGCTGAACAAATATGACTTCAAAGGATGCTTTAAGGGCTAAATTAAATAAAAATCCAGTGAAGGATACCAGAGTAGCAGTGTCTGAATCAAAATGAACCCATCATATTCTCTGCCAAGGGCATTACTTCTGTTTCTGACACTTTGGGTTTTTAGAGGTAGAATCTTTACAGTTCTTAGGAGAGTTCACATTTGAATGCACCATTTTTATGGTTTGCACTCTTTCTTCAAAGAAAGGAAGTGATGCTCCTTACACTGACAAAGATTTGGTAATTGCCATCTTTGGTGTGGCTGTCAGGCAGCAATATCAGCCTTGATTGTGACAACTGTAACAATGATTTTATGTTGGAGCCATTCTACCTGCATCAGGCCAAATTTTATTAGCAGATAGACTATCTGGAAAGATTAAAAACCTGTAGAGGAGGAGAATGGACATTAATGCTTACTTTATAAAATTTGAATAAGTAGGTGGTATTTTTGTGTTTCTCAGTTTAGAAAAAAGATGCAAAAATAAATTTCCTAATAGTGTAAATAATACAAAAAAGAAACTTCCTTTTTAAGGACGGGAAGGAGGGAGACAGAGAATGAGAAAGGAAAATTAACCCTTGAATCCATCTTCCAACTGGCTATTCCCTCCTGACTTTCTATTTTCTGTGAAAGGACTTCCTTGATATCCACTCTCCCTCATTCTCCACATCAAGAGCCAAGTGCTGCTGCTTATACTTCAAACAATATTAGCATGATATGAATAATTTTAATTATACCCTAATTAGGCATTAAACTTCTTCAGAGGAAATAATATCTTGTATGGAAACTTTCTTAACTAAACTGTATAACTTGTTCCAAACCTAGTGTCAGTTTATGAGTGCTAACTCCCCTGTACTATTCTCTTTTCCCCATGCCCATCATCCTTCCAAAATGCCAAGATCAGATTAATAATCCTGGAACAGGTTTGGCTGTATGTCACTTACCATCTCAAAACTCTCAATATTCTCACATTAACCCTAGATGTGATTATTAACATTTGGGGAGTCTGGTCACTTTGAAAATATGAGCAAAACCATGAATTCTCTCACTAGAAAAAAAGTCATCAATTCAGCATTCAACATCATGACCACCACCAGTGATGCCATCTTCACTGGTGGTGGTAGCATCATTATGACTACCATGAGCATCATTATTAAAAGGGGACTATTATGTGCCATAGCTGTTGATACATTTTACACTATAGCAACTTAATAAGGTTAACACCCTCCATTTTACAAATAGAAAAACAAAGCTCCTCAAAGAAAATATAGACATATAAGGTAATCAGAATTTTAACCCATCAGTCTGGGAGCTAATATTCTTAATCAGTATGTCCAATATAAAACACATCCATAGACTTGACATTACAATATGAATCTTTAAAAAACACTATTATGTTAAATCACATATTTAAGGTTTAAATTTGTCAATTATTCAATGATTGTTGCTCAGCCCCATACCTACCTTTCTATACTCTGATCTGAACTGCTGAGACTGTGGTTTGAAAAGCTCACTCCCCAGACTCTTTTAACCCCTCATTTCTTATTAAATTCTGCCAATGGAAAGCACTGGTAAGAGATTAGAAGGCAAGAGGAAGGGAAAGTCTTCTGCCTATGTCTCCTAAACAGTCTTACCCTAGTACAGCAGGAAGGGCAAGGTGACACTGAGCTTGTCAGCAACATTTCAGTAATTCTTGCACCTCCAAAAATGTAAACTTGTAGGCAACAGCCCAGTGACTGTATCACTTGATCTAGGAGTCACACAGAGAAATTATTTTTCTCCTCTTCTCTCCTCCTCATTTTGTACCTTCCAACATATTTGTAAGCAAGAGTTGATGTAAAGGATCCTCTCTTTATACTACCCAATATGAATATATTTTCCTGATTGGATTCATACTGAAACAGGAATGGGCCCAGATAACTGACTCTTAAATATTGGAAAATGGGAGTAGTTATCTCATCTCATTGGATTTATAAGTAGAGGTGACTTCACTGACAACGGTAAATGTTTTTTTATAATTCAAGGAAAGTAGTGGTTTTCCAAATACTTAAGTTATTGTCAGTGGTGACTTGGAATAGAGCATATTTTAAAGGTAAGAGAGTAGATCTGAAGTGTTCCCACCACGCCAAAAAGAAAAAAAAAAATAGGTAATTACATGAGGTGATGGATATGTGAATTAACTTGATTGTGGTAATCATTTCACAATGTACATGTATATCAAACCATCACATTGTGTACCTTAAGTATATTTACTTTATTTATTAACTATATCTCAATAAAGTTAGAAAAATTTAATTAAAAAAACAAATAAAAGAAAAATAGGGCTTTGGGAGAATAAGTGTTAATGCACTTGACCATTATGGTAGTAATGATTACAATAAAGACCATGTGACTTATGGTATTTCTTACCACATTATAGAGATTTCAGAAAGAAATGACAGGCTTAGAGCCCTAAATTCTGAACTCAAGACACAGAACTAGATATATTCTATGGTGTTCCCAAAGCAATATTTTTTTTTTTATAGACGGGATTGATATAGTTGCAAATAAGAACAAAAATTCAATCTAAGTTGAATTGACATCTTTACCAAGCTTCTCATGTTTAGTGTAGTGTATTGGATGGCCAGAAATGGGACCCGACATTTGGGGTAGAGACATTTAGTTGCACCTAGATAAACTTGACAACCTTAAAACCCTGAATTCCCTTGAGCCTCTCTTTCCAGAGGAATTCATCTCTCCTTTTCTTTCTGATGAAACTAGTCTTCCGTCTTTAGAGACATGTAATCACCTCACTTGAGACAATAGTCTCTGAAAGGGATCCTGAATCTTTTCACAACTACTCTTTATAGTACTTAAACTGAATGCTAGAGTCAGAGCCCATTGTGCTTCAAGGGGAAAAAGGGGAAAATCTGACCAGGAGAAGATGGCTTATACTTAAAGAATTACAGGGTTTTACTAAGTTGTATGAAGAAAAATGTGTGGTATATGTGTGTAAATTAATTCTAAGAAGAGGAAATAAATAATGTTAGATTTGAGCTATGATGTTGACAGAGATACATATACTTACTGGAGGTTGTGGGTTCAATATATTATACTGAAGAACTGGAAATAGTTCTAACAGTTTTCTTGATTGGTTGAAAAAAGCCTAAAGTCAATGGTGATTTATTGTCTATGAAATTTAGATGCCTGAACTTCCCTGATAGAAGGAAGAAATCCCCAAATGTAAGGAGACAGAAATATTGGAGTTGATCTTTCATGGAGCAACCTCCACCCTGTCTCCCCTCATTCTCCAGTATGTCTCCCGATAGGTCAAAAGGATATTCATTTCACTAAGACAGCCAAAAATGCATTAATGAACTAAATATAACAGCATCCTTGTGAAGCTTAGTATTGGCTTTCCTCCATATGATGGGATGATGGTTGGGGATGGTAATATTGAAATAGGCTTCCTGATTTCATTGGGAATAATAGAATACCATACTGGCAAAGATTCTGGCTCCCAGATTAATTGTCAGACAGAAGGTGATTACAATTAATACAAGGTGGAACAGGGCCTGAGTAATCATCACCTTTAGATATTTTATGTTGGCTAACTTATCATGGTGTCACTAGGAATAAAGTGGATAGATATCCTACCAAAGTATGAATTGATCTATAAAATCAGAAAAAACTTTAGATCTGGTAAGTAGAGACAAGACTTGAATTTACACAGTGGAGTGTCATACTTCTCAGCTAGTTCCCAGAACTAAGTCATTTCAGACTTGGGTCTGTCTCCATGAAGACAAACCTGGGACCCTTGAGGAAGGAGCTTATGACACTGTCACAATTAAATACTGTTAGTTATCCTCAAAAGTCTCTCAAAAAAGATCTGTGTCATAAGGAGGCCATCTGAGCACTGGTCAAAGAGAAATTATCAGATATTTCAGGAATTATTAGACACTGCCAAGAGGTTGATGTTAATCCTGGAGGTCTAAAATAATACCATGTTCCTCTGGTCAGAGTGAGGGGTGATGAATATCTAGTAAAAAATGGATATTTGGCCTAAAACTAGCTATGAATAAGTACGGTGGTTCCACAGATTCACCCTAGTTTCTTAATGCATGGTTGGTACAAATACAACATAAAACTGCCTGAATTGTCACAGAGGCTCACTGATCAATGAATGTGGGACATATTGCAGAGGAAGAAAGGCCAAGTAGAATGCTAGAAGCTTCCCCTCCATTACAAAATAGTAAATCAAAGTCAATAATGCAATGCTAAAAAAATACAACCTACAGAATGGGAGAAAATATTTGCAAATGTTGCGACTGACAAGGGATTAATTTCCAAATATACAAACAGCCCATACAGCTCAATATCAAAAAAACAAACAACCCAATCAAAAAATGGGCGGAAGATCTAAAAAGACATTTCTCCAAAGAAGACGTACAGCTGGCCAACAGACACATGAAAAAATGCTCAACATTGTTAATTATTAGAGAAATGCAAATCAAAACTACAATGAGCCATCATCAAAAAGTCTACAAATAATAAATGCTGAAGGGGATGTGGAGAAAAAGGAATCCTCCTACACTGTTGGTGGGAATGTAAATTGGTACAGCCATTATGGAGAACAGTAGGGAGTTTCCTTAAAAAACTAAAAACAGAGTTACCATATGATCCTACAATCCCACTCCTGGGCATATATCCAAAGAAAACCAAAATTCAAAGAGATACATGCACCCCATGTGCATTGCAACACTATTTACAATAGCTAAGACATGGAAGCAGCCTAAATGTCCATTGACAGATCAATTAATAAAGAAGATGTGGTAGATATATATACACACATATATATACACACACATATATATATAATGGAATATTACTCAGCCATAAGAAAGAATGAAATAATACCATTTGCAGCAACATGGATGGACCTAGAGATTATCATACTAAGTGAAGTAAGTCAGACAGAGAAAGATGAATATCATATGATATAATTTATATATGGAATCTAAAAAAAGATATAAAAGAACTTATATACAAAACACAAATAGACCCACAGATACAGAAAGCCAACTTATGTTTACCAAAGGACAAAGGGGAGGAGGGACAAATTAGGAGTTTGGGATTAACATATACATACCACTATATATAAAATAGACAGCCAACAAATACCTACTATATAGCACAGGGAACTATATTCACTATTGTTTAATAACCTATAAGGGAAAAGAATCTGAAAAAGAATATCGATAGATAGATAGATAGATTGATATAGATAGATAGATAGATAGATAGATAGATAGATAGATAACTGAAACACTGTGCTGTACACCTGAAACTAACACAATATTATAAATCACCTATACGTCAATAAAAAAACTTACCATCTTAAAAAAATAAAAAAGAAAATAATAAAATCATTACAAACTTGAAAGATGCAAGGGTGGTGATTCTTAACATATTGTCTTTCAATATGCCTGTCTGACCTGTGCAGAAGATGATTAGACCTTGGAAAATAAATTTGAGTTATAAGTTGAATCAGACGAAGACTCCAATTTCATAGAGGTAGAAACTAAGGCTCAAAATGGCTGGGTCTCATTGTTAGTGAATAAGGTAGTGAAGATTGAAATCCACATCTATTTAATGAAAGACTATTTATACAGTCAGTATAATATGTCTGAATATCACTTATGGGTTCCAGGAAATAGAAAAAATAGATAAACTTTAATCTGTTAAACCTCTTATTAAGACCTGGTAAAAGCAGAATTATAGAATGATCTCTCTCTCTTCTCTCTCTCTCTTTTTCTCACTCAAACCACTCTTCTGTGATACAGTTAAAATCTATCCTTTCTTATCCTTTCCTACCAAGACAGCCACTGATATCTTACCCTCCTTTTTTGTTTAATGTCTATTTCCTACTTAAATGTACGTCTTTGTAGCATCTTTTAAATATGTACGTCTTTGTAGCATCTTTTACATTGTTATTTAACTCCTCTTATTATTTTGTTTTCATGTACTTATAAATATTTGGACACCGAACACAGTATATGTCTTTGGATGTTATGAACCTGAGAGAGACAACAGACACATGGAAAGAAGGCAGGGATCTAAAATACCACAGACCTAAATTTGAATCTTGGCTTGCAGATACTGGCTAAGTTGTTTAACCTCTGAGACTCAGCTTTGTCAGGTGGGAGAAATTTCCCCCTCTACCTCTCTTGAGTTTTTGTGGCTGAATTAATAATAAAATAGACACAAGTCAGATTAATAGGAGAAAAAGAAACAAATTTTAACTCATGCCCTTGGAGTTTCCATAAAAATGGGACCTAAGAAGTGGCCAAAGCAGTAACTCTTACACTTTTTGGACAAAGAAACAATAAATTTGTGAGGAATTGACAGGACAAAGCACCTTAAGTTTTGTGTGCTTAATTAGGGAAGAATCTAAACAAAGTTTGGGCCTGAGGTAGTAAATTAAAGAAGTAATAGGGTTTGTTTATATAGGATTCTTGGCCTAAATTCCCAGTCTTTGGTGATAAGGGTATCCTTCTACCTCCAAATGTAGGGAGGGTATCTTTCACATAGGAGATTTATTTCCTGACTTCTGGGAGACAGAAAGGAGGTTCAGAGTGTCTCTCTTGCGTTGACCATTTCTTAAGTAACTTTAATTCAAACTAATCAATACGCCATTGATGTACATTATGGGGCAGCCTACTCTGGGCCCCAAAAGCTTCATCTATTGTATAAAATGGAGCTACTAATAACTCTTGGGGTTGTGGTGCAGATTGTACATGACATTGTAAGTGAAAGTGCCTCATGTGTAAAATATGTTTCATAAATTCTCTTCCTGACTCTTTCTCCTAATCTGTGAATCCCCTCTTTGTGTGCCCCTTTAGAGCTCAAAAGTAGTCATTGTAAAGTGTGGAATAACCCAGCTTAAAGAGCTTTTGCTAACCTGCCTGTCATCACATGACTAGAAGTTTCTTGAGAACCAGCAGTGAATCTTTAATCTTCATTTGCCAGCACTTAGAAGAGTGCTTGGCATAAATGCAGCTTTCAATACGTAATTGCTAAATGAATTAATGTTGCGAAGTTTAGAACTCACAGAATACCCTGTTTTCCTATCATTGGTTACCTCATATTTGTAAAGGGACATCAGAAGGGGGAAAACTCCCAAATTAAACAAATAAAATCACTAATGTGAAATGTTAAATGTCAGGAGAGTTTGTGGGAGAAAGAGGGAACAGGAGTTGGCAAACTATATCATGTAAGGCAAATCTGGCCTGCTCACTGTTTTTATAAATAAAGTTTTATTGGAACATAGTTGTGCTTACTTGTTTATGTATTGTCTATGGCTGCTTTTACACCACAACAGCAGGGTTGAATAGTGACAGAGTTCATATGGCCAACAAAGCTGAAAATATTTACTACCTGGCCGTTACAGAAAAAGTTTGCCAATTCCCACTTTAAATCATGTAAACTGCGTTCACATATTTTTGCCTCATATGAGGTATTAAAATCCTTACATTGCCCTTTGAGGTAATTATAGAATATAATTGTTTGCAGAAGCTGATTCTGAAAATTATTGCTGGAACACGTGAGATTCTAAATAAATATTTCAGGAAGAACAAAATTTCTAGGTACTGTTAATAAATTGAGAGAAAATGTATTCTGGTCTGATATGAATAATGGATTCAAGCTAAAAAGATAATAACATTCTGTTAAATCTTATTTTCATGTCTTGAGAATCAATGTTAATATGGTGATAGATAATCTTTCCCACCCACTCTTATGTACCTTCATGTCGGGGTATTTGCCTGTTTTTCCCACATACACGTAATTCCTTCTTGGCCTCACACAACATGGCAAGTACCAGCCCAGTCACCTTCTCTCCCTCCACTCAACACAAAAACATGGAGGCACAACTAGATTCAGATGCATTTTATTTTCAGTAGCTCTTTTCCTCCTTTTTGTTCATTTGTGGGATAAAGCTGACCCTCCTTTGCATCTTCTCAATACATCATCAATATTGAATTGATTTATGACCCTAGGTGCTCTCAAATATTTTTAAACATCTTTATTAAGGTAAAATTGACATATAAAATGCTGTACATATTTAATGTATAAAACTTGAGTTTAGGGCATAAGTATATACCTGTGAAACCATTACTACATTCAAGGCCATAAACATATCTATTATCTTTCAAAGTTTCCTCTCATCCCCTTTATTATAATTATTGTGTGTGGTAGGGACACAACATAAGCACTATCCTCTTAGCAAATTTTATGTATATAATGCAGTATTGATAGCTATAGGCACTATGCTGTATACTAGGTCTTCAGAACTTACTGATCTTACTTAACTGAAACTTTTACCATTTGACTATCTCCTTCCCATTTCCACCTTCCCCTAGCCTCTGGCAATCACCATTCTACTCTCTGCTTCTATGAGGTTGACTATTTTAGATTCTACATATAAGCAAGATCATACAGTATTTGGCTTTCTGTGTCTGGTTTATTTCACTTAGCCTCATGTTTTCCAGGTCCACACATTTCCCCAAAATCTATTACATAAACATACATTTTAGTGTTCCTTTTCACAAGTACTCCAGATAATTAGTTTTTCAGGATTCTTGTCTTTTCCAATGCAATCCCATCTCCTGGCATTCCCAGGATGATTGCTACTCAAAAGAGGAGGCATCACAATCCAAAAATGGGCAGAAGACCTAAATAGACATTTATCCAAAGAAGATATACAGATGGCCAACAAACACATGAAAAGATACTCAACATCACTAATTATTAGAGAAATGAAAATTTAAACTACAATGAGGTATCACCTCACACTGGTCAGAATGGCCATCATCAAAAACTCTACAAACAATAAATGCTGGAGAGGGTGTGGAGAAAAGGGAACCTTCCTGTACTGTTGGTGGGAATGTAAATTGATACAGCCACTATGGAAAACAGTATGGAGGTTCCTTAAAAAACTAAAAATAAAACTACCATATGATCCAACAATCCCACTACTGGGCATATACCCAGAGATACCATAATTCAAAAAAACCACATGCACCCCAATGTTCATAGCAACATTATTTACAATAGCCAGGACATGGAAGCAACCTAAATGTCCATCAACAGAGGAATGGATAAAGAAGATGTGGTACATATGTACAATGGAATATTAGCCATAAAAAGGAATGATATTGGGTCATTTGTAGAGACATGGATGGACCTAGAGAGTGTCATACAGAGTGAAGTAAGTAAGAAAGAGAAAAGCAAATATCGTATAATAACACATATATATGGAATCTAGAAAAATGGTATAGATGATCTTATTTGCAAAACAGAGATAAAGACACAAAAGCAGAGAACAAATGTATGGATATCAAGGGGGAAAGGGGTGGGGTGGGAGGAATTGGGAGACTGGGATTGACACGTATACATTATTGATACTTTGTATAAAATAGACAACTGATGGGAACATACTGTACAGCACAGGGAACTCTACCTAATGCACTGTGGCAACCTAAATGGGAAGGAAGTCCAAAAGTGAGGGGATATCTGTACATATATGGCTGATTCATTTTGTTGTGCAATGGAGGCTAACACAACATTGTAAAGCAATGATACTCCAATAAAAATTAATAAAAAAAAAAAGAAGAGGCATGGTCTGCTGCAATTTTTGATAAGACTCTTGCTTAGGCACTTGGAAAACAAGCTTATTAAAATGTAAACAATATCATATATTTCCTATGAGCTCATTAATGTGAATAAATGTAAAGAAAAATGCATTACTCATTATTACCTCACACTAGCAGGTACCTCTGTGGAGGAAAGGCACAGACATGGACCGGGTCAGAAATAAAAGGGATGACAGCTTGAGCTTTATCTGTAATGATCTGAATATATTTTTTAAAGGAAGAATTTATATATGGCTTGTGTAATTGACAGTTATTTAACCTCCTCCTTCAAATAATTCTAATTAACACTAAGCAACATGTGATAAAATTTTAATCAGGTACATAGGAAGTTAGACAAAGTTACCTTTCCTGTACCACCAAATCTCAAACTTTGGATTACCTTTTACCCCACTCTCTATGGCAGTCAAAGGTGTGAATGTGGGCAGAAAGGGCCTCCATCTCTGAACTCTATCACGTGATCCTGAGCTACTTATTCTTTCTTACACTTGAAGTCTCAAATTAGGTCATTAAACAAGATCCACAGTTGATTCTGCCACTTCATCCATGTTCTTGGCCAGATGCTCAGTTTCCAGGATTTCATCCATTCATGGACTCATAAATTTTAGTTATTTGGAAAAAAAAAAAAAAAACGAGGATAAATCAAACATATTTATCTCTCTCACTACATTTCTCTGATGACAAGCTTTTACCTATCTGTGATTCTGTGTCCTTGCAGGTTTTTTCTTTCCTCATGAGAATTCAGATCCCTGTGTATGACATTCCCTCTGAAATACCATCACGCCCACTCCTATGACAGAGCCTCCAGAGCAGACACCTTTGGACCCCAAGCATATGCCTTCAGCCTTTTTGCCTGATTTAATCCACAGCTGTTCAGACTAACTTACTGCTGACAAATCCCATCTTGAGTGTGTGCCATGCACCTATCTTCTTTCTCTCTAAGATCTTCCCCAATTCTTCTGAAACCCTTCTAGCTTAACATAAAAGCTCAGCCCAGGAGTGTGGGACAGTTATTGTACCTGGATTATGTTCCAGTCTGCTGTCCTTCTGGTGCACAATTCTAAGAAGGATACTGAGGGTTTTTTTCTGGTATAATGGAGTTGAACACTGTCGACATTATATTACCTAAAGAAATAAAAGGAGGTGATGGAGTGGGGAATACCAACATCTTTGATTATCTCAGTGATAACTATACTCTGTAGGCCAGCTCTGATAGTAGGAAATGCTTCTATGTATCAGTGGGGATGATAGCTTTCCAGAATGGCACAAGCCAGGTGGGAGCACATAACCACCAGAGATAAGATGAATACAATTACGGTAATGAGCAACTAGGATGGTAAATAGGGAGCCCCAACTACAGGGATCTGAGGCAATGTCTAACAAATAATGTGTTACTAGAGACAAGATAGATGAGTAGGAAACAAAGATATTTTTTGACTTACATACTCAACAATATTAAGAATAGGTGAACCGGAGATTAATGGAAAAACATAAGCCTTCATACATTTTATAAATGGAGTCAGTTTTTAGTCCCAGGAGCAGGATCCACTTGAGGAGAAACCCTAATGGAGGTATACACTAGCAAGCAGAAATATATGAGCTATTGAACTGAAACTGATACCCAGGGACTCATATCCCATCATGCTCCCATCCCCATTCCCATCCTGGCTATGGTGGAGACTTATGAAGGCAGGAGAAGACAAGGAGTTCTAGCTCAAGTTTTACAGTATATCCAGTGGGCATATAGAACACCATAGTTGTTTCCCTGGTCCTTTAGTGCACAATCGGGATCCATATTTTTAGTAGCTGGTAGAAGCCATGATCACATTGGTTCTCTAACCTGTGGGGTAGAGGTCATTAAGGTAGAAATGACCAAGTGAAATCCCTGAAACTGCTCCTCAATCCATGATAGTAAGTCAGAAGCAATATCACAACCCAAGCGGAATTATTAAACTTAGATTAACCCTCCAAGACTTAAAAGATATAGAGGAAGTCATTGAATGGAGATATCCTATCTCTACTCTGTTAATTATTATGTTCCCTGAAAAAGCCCAAGTTGGATGTTCCAGCTTTATTGAATAAGATTACCAGAATCTCTGACACATGATCTGAGGCTATTGATCTGAACATAAAATTATTTTCAATCTCAATTAATAAAGAGAATAAAGGGCAACTTGCATTTATGTTTGGATAATGGCAGTATATATTTACTCATATTAGGATTATAATCAATGTCTTAATCTCTGAGAAAATATAACCTAGAGTGACATTAATTGTTTGACATCTACAGAACATAACCCTTAATCATACCATGACCTGGTAAATACAAAATGACAGCTACTTATGATGCCCTAATAAAACTTGAGTGTCAGAAATTGTGAGATTAAATCCTACAAATATTCATAAGAGAGCCTTATTGGTGAAGGGTTTAGAAGATCAGTGGTCTGAGCATGCCAGAACATCCCCTCTTAGGGTATCCCTTGACACTAAGAAAGATGCAGTGTTCAGTAGGCATCTTGAAATTTCGAAGGCAGCATGTACTCCATTTAGGAATAATGTGCAGACCTATTTGACTGGTGACTCAGGAGACTCCCAATTTCAAGCAGGATCCAAGAGAAGGCTCCACAACCGGTCAAGGCTGTGACAAAAATTTCTCTGCCATTATCAAATGTCATAGTAATAAAGAATCTATAGCAGATATGGATGATTGGTGGAGTCATTGGCAAGTCCAAACTGGAGAGTTTCAGTAGAGACTCCTAATGTTCTAGAGCAACATCATGCCTTCTGTATCAAAAACCAACTTCCCATTCCAAAAGTTGTTCCTGGTAAGTTACTGGGCACCAGTAGGAACCGAAGGATTTACCAGAACTGCTAATCACAAAATGAGTATGTCTTGTGCACTAAATCTTAGCATCAGCAGGATGCAGCAGCAATCCAGTGTACAATGAAAATGATTCAAGTGGGCTTAGGCATGGTAGAACTAGAGAATACAGGCAAGGCACCATGCCCACAGCACCTACCTCTGCTTACCTCACCTCTTCCTCAACTCATACCATTGGCCTCATGGAGAAATTCACCATGGAGGAGGAAATACATTTGTACCTGGTTTACAAATTGATCTGTTTGATACATTGGTGTGAGCAAAAAATTACTGAGGCCATACTACAGCCCAATTCTGAATTTGTATTTCTCATCCCCCTGATCTTAGGCTCTGCTGGATTCAAAGTTCTAATTCCCATGAGAGCAAGTTTTTACCAGTGGCACAGGAATGTTTCCACTGAGCCAGTAGCTACAACTAACTCCCACGTAATCACTTTGGGATCTTTATGCTGGTTGAACAGAAGGCAAAGAAAGAGGTTCTCAACTAACCTGATTATCATTAGGAGCTAGGATTCCTGCTACATACTGGGAATACGGAGGCATATGCATAAACTCAAGAAATTTCTTTTGGTATCTGTTGGTTCATCCATGCCTGGAGATGACATGAATGGGCAATTGAAGCAACCATGACTTATAAAGGCTGTCAGGGCTGAGCCCCTTCAGGCTTGAAGATCTGTGCCATACACTGGAAGTGGAACAGATGGTGAATGTCAATTATAAACTTGAAAACAGTTGTAGGGGCTGAGATTGTAGCTACTGGTTATGTTAAATCTTTCATAGATATTTTGGCTAACTATCGTCTCAAAGAGTTGGTGATGGGAGCTACTTAAGAATCATAACTTTATCTAAGCAGTGCAAGGTTTGGACTGTGGTAAAATCTCTAGTGCTCATATTCACATCTTCTTGGCAATTCTGGTTTATCCACAACTCTGGAGCTCTTTATGAGTTCATAGTCCCTTTATGCTGATAGAGTCCTGTATCAAGCACACACAGCTTTCCCTTGACTCATGGAAGATCAATAGGTTCAAGTAAGAATGCTGTGCAGGACGTATCAGCAGAACTGAGCCCCTCTACCCACGTGAGTGACAATGAGAAAGCACTTTATGTTGGATTTTTCTCCTTCCCTGATCCTATTATAGTATTCCTGCTTCCTCAATACTAATTCTTGGGATTAACACCCAAATAAATTATCTGCATCCAATTCCTTGTCTTAAGGTTCTGTTTTCAGGGTACTCCAAACTAAGACAGTCTCTGATCCAGAACTTTCAGTCTGTTATTTCATGCTACAAATGCTCAGTGCAGTTACACTTCTCAACCTCATTCTGTTTATAAGTCAGACCGTCTCCAGGTCTTCAAATAATTAACTGGATACCTTATTGAAAATTTTGATTTAAGCTTGATTTGGTAAAATATTTTGTGTGTGTGTTCTAGCTCCTGCCTGATCTTTACCCCTGGCTCTGAATGTAATTCAATTTAGACAATAAAGGCAATAAATTCAATTTAGATCTTCCATAATATTCTCATTCACCAGAAAAAAGCTATAGGTAATTACCCTGAAATGACCTTCACTTCCTAATCCTTCCCCAAATTTATGAGGTTTTGCTCAGGCCAGTATTTCTTTGACGTGCACCCTTCCATAAGTACCAGAATAAACAGTTTTGCTTT
The DNA here is from genome assembly GCF_965194825.1 of Balaenoptera physalus. Classification (NCBI taxonomy): domain Eukaryota; kingdom Metazoa; phylum Chordata; class Mammalia; order Artiodactyla; family Balaenopteridae; genus Balaenoptera; species Balaenoptera physalus. Next base: position 21,627,433 of record NC_138894.1, read on the forward strand.
TTACCTCAGTGAAAAATTGTGAACAATTTTTAAAATACAGATTTAAACCTTCTAGTGTTCTGCATATTACTGACCTAATTTGATAGGCATGAATCCAAACCAGAGATCAGAAATGGCTCTTATGAGAGAAGGTATAAGACCTCAAATATTTGGCATTGCTAAGAGTATCAGAAGCCCTAGTACTATTTTTTTTTATTATTTTAAATTGTGGTAAAATACAATATAGCGTAAATTTTATTATCTTAATTTTTAAATATAAAATTCATGTAACAAGTACATTCACATTGTTGTGCAACCATCACCATCATCCTTCTCCAGAATTCTTTCCATGTTGTTAAACTGAAATTCTATATTCACTAAACAATAACTTCCCACTCCACCACTCCTCAAACCCCTGGCAACCACCATTCTCCTCTCCATCTCTTTAAAGTTGACTACACTGTCCGTATACCTCATATCAGTGGAATTATATAGTACTTGTCTTGTGTAACTGGCTTATTTCGCTTAGCATAGATGTTCAAGGTTCATCCATCTTGTAACATGTGAAAGAATTTCATTTCTTTCTAAGGCAGAATAATATTCCATTGTACGGATATGCCACATTTTGTTTATTCATCTGTCAGTGGACACTTGGATTATTTCAAATTTTGGGCTATTGCGAATAATGCTGTGATGAACATGGGAGTACAGATATCTCTTTGAGACCTTGCCTTCAGTTATTTTGCGTGTATACCCAGAAGTGGAATTGCTGGATCATATGGTAATTTTGTGTTTCAGTTTTTGAGGAACCATCATACTGTTTTGCTTAGTAACTGCAACATTTTACATTGCCACCGGCAAACATAAGGTTTCCAATTTTTCCACATCCTTACCAACACTTGTTTTTCCTTTTTGATAGTAGCCATCTTAAAAAATGTGAGATGATATCTCACCGTGGTTTTGATTTGCATTTCCCCATTTGAACATCTTTTCATGTGCTTATTGGCCATTGTATATCTTCTTTGGAGAAATGTCTAAGTATTTTGCCCATTTTAAAAATCAGATTGATTGATTTTTAGTGTTGAGTTGTAGGACTTTTTATATATCATGGATATAGACCATTTATCATATATAAAATTTGCAAATATTTGCTCCCATTCTGTGGGTTGCCTTTTTATCACTCTTTTGATTGTATCCTTTGATGCACAAAGATAATTTTTTTCTGAAGTTCAATTTATCTGCTTTTTTGTTGTTGCCTGTGCTCTTGGTGTCATATCCAAGAAGTCCTTGTAAAATCTGATATTCTGAAGATTTTCCCATATCTAGTAAGATGTTTACAGTTTAGCTTTTATGTTAAGGTCTTTGATCCATTTTCAGTTAATTTTTGTATATGGTGTAATATAAGAGTCCCAACTATTTATTTTGCATGTGGATATTCATTTTTCCCAGGATTGTTTGTTGAAAAAAATTGTTCTCTCCCATTTAATGGTTTTGGCACCCTGGTTGAAAATCATTTAACTTTATGTGTAAGGGTTTTTGTTTTACTTTTTTTTTTCTGAACTCTCTACTCTGTTCCACTGTTTATATGTTTGTCTTTATGGCAACACCACAATGTTTTGATTACTGTAGCTTTGTAATAAATTTTCAAATCAGGGATTATGATGCTTCCAACTGTGTTTTTTTCAAGATTGTTTTGGTTACTCGAGGGTCCTTTTAGATTCTATGTGAATTTGAGGGCGGATTTTTCTATTCCTGCAAATAAGCTATTGAGATTTTGACAGGGTTTGCTTTGAATCTGTAGATAGGTAATATCAACATCTTAACAATATTAATTCCTCTAATCTATGAACACTGGATGTATTTCCATTTATTTATGTCTTCAATTTCTTTCAGTGTTTTGTAGTTTTCAGTGTACATGTGTTTTGTTTCCTTGGTTAAGCTTATTCCTTTTTTCTTCTTGCTGCTACTGTAAATGGGATTGTTTCTTAAATTTTTTTTTTGATTGTTCATTGCTAGCATGTAGAAAAGCAACAAACTTTTATATGTTGATTTTGTATCCAGCAAATTGGCTGAATTTATGCACTAGTTTTAAATGTTAAGGGGGAATATTTAGGATTTTCTGTATATAAGAATCAACATTATGAAAATGACTATACTACCCAAAGCAATCTACAGATTCAGTGCAATCCCTATCAAACTACCACTGGCATTTTTCACAGAACTAGTACAAAAAATTTCACAATTTGTATGGAAACACAAAAGACCCCAAATAGCCAAAGCAAACTTGAGAAAGAAAAACGGAGCTGGAGGAATCAGGCTCCCAGACTTCAGACTATACTACAAAGCTACAGTAATCAAGACAGTATGGTACTGGCACAAAAACAGAAATACAGATCAATGGAACAGGATAGAAAGCCCAGAGATAAACCCACGCACATATGGTCACCTTATCTTTGACAAAGGAGGCAAGAATACACAGTGGAGAAAAGACAGCCTCTTCAATAAATGGTGCTGGGAAAACTGGACAGCTACATGTAAAAGAATGAAATTAGAACACTCCCTAACACCATACGCAAAAATAAACTCCAAATGGATTAAAGACCTAAATGTAAGGCCAGACACTATCAAACTCTTAGAGGAAAACATAGGAAGAACACTCTATGACATAAATCACAGCAAAATCCTTTTTGACCCACCTCCTAGAGAAATGGAAAAAAAACAAAAGTAAACAAATGGGACCTAATGAAACTTAAAAGCTTTTGCACAGCAAAGGAAACCATAAACAAGCCCAAAAGACAACCCTCAGAATGGGAGAAAATATTTGCAAATGAAGCAACTGACAAAGGATTAATTTCCAAAATTTGCCAGCAGCTCATGCAGCTCAATATCAAAAAAACAAACAACCCAATCCAAAAATGGGCAGAAGACCTAAATAGACATTTCTCCAAAGAAGATATACAGATTGCCAACAAACACATGAAAGAATGCTCAACATCATTAATCATTAGAGAAATGCAAATCAAAACTACAATGAGATGTCACCTCACACAGGTCAGAATGGCCATCCTCAAAAAAATCTACAAACAATAAATGCTGGAGAGGATGTGGAGAAAAGGGAATCCTCTTGCACTGTTGGTGGGAATGTAAATTGATACAGCCACTATGGAGAGCAGTATGGAGGTTACTTAAAAAACTAAAAATAGGACTACCAAATGACGCAGCAATCCCACTACTGGACATATACCCTGAGAAAACCATAATTCAAAAAGAGTCATGTACCACAATGTTCATTGCAGCTCTATTTACAATAGCCAGGACATTGAAGCAAATTAAGTGTCCACCAACAGATGAATGGGTAAAGAAGATGTGGCACATATATACAATGAAATATTACTCAGCCATAAAAGGAAACGAAATTATTTTTAGTGAGGTGGATGGACCTAGAGTCTGCCATACAGAGTGAAGTAAGTCAGAAAGAGAAAAACAAATACCGTATGCTAACACATATATATGGAATCTAAAAAAAAAAAAAAAAAAGGTCACAAAGAAACTAGGGGAAAGATAGGAATAAAGACACAGACCTAGTAGAGAATGGACTTAAGGATATGGGGAGGGAGAAGGTTAAGCTGGGACAAAGTGAGAGAGTGGCATGGACATTTATACACTACCAAACGTAAAATAGATAGCTAGTGTGAAGCAGCCACATAGCACAGGGAGATCAGCTCTGTGCTTTGTGACTGCCTGGAGGGGTGGGATAGGGAGAGTGGGAGGGAGGGAGATGCAAGAGGGAAGAGACATGGGGACATATGTGTATGTATAACTGATTCACTTTGTTATAAAGCAGAAACTAACACACCATTGTAAAGCAATTATACTCCAATAAAGATGTTTTTTAAAAAAAAAGAATATTTCAATTGCACTCAGAGAAAATATGTGACTTCTTCATTTCCAATTTGGATGCTTTTTATTTATTCTTCTTGTCTAATTGCTCTTGCTAAGACTTCAAATACTATGTTGTAGAAAAAAGGTAAAATCTGGCATCTTTGTCTTCTTCCTTACAGGAGAATTTTTCACTTTTTCACCGTTGATAAGATGTTAACTGTGGGTTTTTCACCTACGTTGTTTAATATTTTGAGGTAATTTCCTTCTATTCCTAGTTTGTTCAGTGTTTTTATCATGAGAATATTGAATTTTGTTAAATACTGTTTCTTAATCAATTTAGATAATCATGTGTTTTTTTAACTTCAGTCTGTTAATGCGGTGTATCACATTGATTGATTTTTGTATGTTGAAACATCCTTGCAGACCTGGAATAAATCCCACTTGGTCATGGTATGTAATCCTTTTAATGTGCTGTTAAATTCTGTTTGCTAGAATTCTGTGGATGGTTTTTGCATCAATATTCATCAGTGATACTGGTCTGTAGATTTTTTCTTGTAGTACCTTTGTCTGGCTTTAGTATCAGTGTTATTCTGGCCCCATAGAATGAGTACAGAAGTGTTCCCATTTTTTCAATTTTTTTGGAAGAGTTTGAGGAGGATTGGTGTTAATTTTTCTTTAGATATTTGGTAGAATTCACCAGTGAAGCCATCTGCCCTTGGGCTTTTCTTTGTTGGAATGTTTTTGATTACTGATTCAATATCCTTATTGGTTATGGGTCTGTTCAAATTTTCAATTTCTTCATGCTTCAGTATTCTTAGGTTGTGTGTTTTTAGGACCTTATCCATTTCATCTAGGTTATTCAATATATTGGGGTATAGTTGTTCTAGTACACCTTTTTATATTGAAGTATAGTTGATTAAGAATATTCTATTAGTTTCTGATGTACAACTTAGTGATCTAATATTTTTATAGGTTATATGCCATTTAAAGTTATTACAAAATAATGGTTATACTTCCCTGTGCTGTACAATATATCCTTGTTGCTTATTTATTGTGTACATAGTAGTTTGTGTCTCTTAATCCCATACCTGTATCTCATTTATCCCCCCTTTCCTCTCCCAACTTGTAACCATGAGTTTGTTCTCTATATCTGTTAGTCTATTTCTGTTTTAATATAGTCATTCATTTTATTTTTTCAATTCCGCATATAAGTGTTAAAATAGAGTATGTGTCTTTCTCTGTCTTATTTCATGAAGCATAATACTCTTTAGGTCCACCCATGTTGTTGCAAATGGCAGGATTTCATACTTTTTATGGTTGAGTAATATTCCATTGTGTGTGTGTGTGTGTGTATATATATATATTTTTTTTTTCTTTATCCATTTATTTGTTGATGGAGACTTCACTTACTTCCATATTTTGGCTATTGTAAGTAATGCTACTATGAACATTGGGGTAAATGTATATTTTTGAATTACTGCATTCATTTACTTTGGATATATACCCAGGAATGGAATTGTTGGATCATACAGTAGTTCTATTTTTAGGTTTTTGAGGAAACTCCATACTGTTCTCCATAGTGGCTGCACCATTTTATAATCCTACCAACAGTATGCTAGGGTTACCTTTTCTCCACATACTCACCAACACTTGCTATTTTTAGACATTTTGATGGTAGCCATTTTGACAGGTGTAAGGTGATATCTTATTGTAATTTGATTTACATTTCTCTGATGATTAGCAATGTTGAGCATTTTTTCATGTGCATGTTGGCCATCTGTGTATCTTCTTTTGAAAAATGTCTATTCAGGTCTTCTGCACATTTTAATTGGGTTCTTTTTTTTTGATATTGACTTATATAAGCTATTTATAAGTTTTTATATTAATTCTTTATTGATCATATCATTTGCAAACATTTTCTCCCATTCAGCAGGTTGTCTTTTGTTTTGTCAATGATTTCTTTGCTGTGCAAAAGCTTTTAAGTTTAGGTCCCATTTGTTTATTTTTGTTTTTGTTTCTCTTGTCTTAGGAGACAGATCCAAAAAATATTGCTATTATTTATGCCAAAGAGTGTTCTGCCTATGTTCTCTTCTAGGATGTTTTTGGTTTTAGGTCTTACATTTAGGTCTTTAATCCATTTTGAATTTATTTTTATATATGGGGTGGGACAAGTTCTAATCTCATTCTTTTACATGTAGCTATCCAGTTTTCCCAGCACAATTTACTGAAGAGATTGTCTTTTCTCCATTGTATAATCTTGCCTCCTTTGTCACAGATTAATGACCCTAAGTGTGTGGGTTTATTTCTGGGTTTTCTATTCTGTTCCATCCATCTATGTGTCTGGTATTAGGATAGCCACTCTTGCCTTCCTTTGGTTATTATTTGCATGGACTATTTTTCCCATCCTTCCACTTTCAACTTATATGTTTCTTTAGATCTGATGCGAGTCACTTGTAGACAACATATAGTTGGGCATTTGAAAAAACAGTCACCTCTGCCAGTCTTTACAGACTGGCTCTGTGAAGGGAAAGGTCTTCACTAATCAACCTAGCATAAATGCTTATAGTCTTTTCAGGCCTTTCTGAGCATGCCTGTTCCCTGGGCATGTGTGCATGCTTTTCCCACCCAATATCCCCAGTTGTATGGTTTCCTTTAAATGTCTTATATTCCCTAACAGTCTCAGCTCTGCTTCTTCTCGGAGTCTTAAATGCTCTATTGTATTCCTCTGCCCATAATTTCTTGCCCCCAATAGCTCACAGGTTTGTAGCCCCCCTACAGCTCTTAGATGCCATGATGACTGCCACTGTTTTCAGTGGGCTCCAACCTGATATCCAAACTATGCTACCATTTCCACCATAGCTCCTTATTAGACAAAACAGAAACCAATCACTTAGGAAGTTGCAGACAAGCCAGAACAATGCAAACAAATTTGACTCTTTTTTTCCATTGCATGGGAGGAACCAGAAATTGGACAGCTTCTTCCTCATGCTTTGCCAGGGAAGAGGCAAGATATGGGTGAGCAAAGATACCCACAAATTTCCTTCCATAATAAGTGTGACTTTATCTTGGTTAAACATTTGTTTGGCTACTACAAATCTGTAACTGGTTTCTATAGTTCCTACAAAGCTACTTCAGTTGGTGTTTTGTTGTTTACTTTGTGTTTCCATGGATGAACAAGGGCCTGGAGCTTCCTAGTCCACCACTTGCCGCTGGCACTTCTTGGCACTAGCGTTAAAAAAAAATCATTAGCGGCCTTCTGTAGTTAATTCACTTCCTTTCATTACCTTTAAAAATTCCACAATTTTCAAGTGAAGAGTAAGTACTGACCTCTTTGATTTGGTTAGTAGGCAATGACACAGCAACAGAGATCAAATGACTTATTATCTACTACCAGCAAATTTAGTGACTACAATTTATCAAATCACAATATTTTGAAGGCTTATTTTTCTTAATTCAGCTGTACACAATATTTTATAGATCTTTATACTTCTAGTGTCTGAAAGGTGCCCTACATGTAATTGATGCTCAAAAATGACGATGCCGTCATAATGACACATATATCCAGTTTATCCATGAGCTAAGCCATGATCCAACTGATTACAAAAGTTGACTTCTAAAATTCAAATTGGCTTCACATTCTTCAACACTTAGTGGAGGAAAAACTAGAGATCTTCTAAAGGTAACCTATGTTTCCCTGGATATTTTAGGTCCTTAGATAATATAAAGATTTTGTCTTTTGAACCATCAATCCTAGCACAAAGGAAGTTGAGATTTATTTAGTTTCCACCCATCAGGAATATTCATCATCCATTATTCCAAGGTGCTACTTTTGTAGGAAATACCCCATGTAACTCCATTTGCTTGGGATTAATTACCTATTCCCTGTCTTCTCAAATATACCATATATTTGGTTTGTTCTAGCCCATGTTCATGTACTATATTGTAGATATTTCTCAGTTTTCTGACTCTTTAGTCTCCCTGAATGAATTATATAGTACTTTAATCATTCTTACTCCACATCTAGTTATTCAAGGAGTAACTGTATTTTTTTCTTACATTTCTATCACATATGTCCCTTTTAACTAATATTAGCCCCTTTCAGGTCTCACCTCCTCATAGATTATCAGTTTCATCTTATGTAGGAACTGCTTGCTTCTGTCACCATTCCACTTAAAAACTTCACATTTCCTATTGATAGTGGTCACACTCCTTCATGACCCACCTTAGTCTAGCCTCATACTACATTTCCTCATTTATTTTCCCCTAATCCGCATTATGTTTCCTGTGACAGCACTTGTTTTCAGACCTTAAAGTATGCTGTTCTTTTTTCATTGAATACTCACCCCAGTCATTCCCCTTACCAAATGTATTAATTTATACATTTCATTCATGTAGAATATATTTAATTATTGTTTCCTCATTTCCAAATCCTATCTCTTCCATTAATCCTTCCCCAAATACCTTAGTTCCCAATGTGTTCTGACAATTTTTGTCCTACACAGTAGTCATTTTTTTACCTTATTCATTTGGCACATTGAACATGATTTCACAACATATTTACTTATCTTTTTTCCATCTGTATCCTATGTTCCCAGCTAGACTGTATTTTCTCGAGGCCAGGAAACAAACGCTAAGCTTTTTTATTGCTGGAGTGCTCTCAGCACAGTGTTTATATTTAATTATGTATCTGAATAGTTATTATTCTCCTTGATCACAAGAGAAACGATGGGCAGTGATGACTTTTATTCAGTAAGTTTTAGTAAAAAAAATAAAATTAAGGACTGATTTCTAGAAACCACACACATAAAACATTGCTCACACTCATGTATTAAAACATTTAACTCAAATTTAAGGGCAAAATCAATGACATTCTCTAGATGCTCCTCTGATGCCTGCTGACTATTTTTCAGGATTTGCCAAGAAGCCTTTGAATTTTAAAAGTTTCTTGGCTAGTCTGAAGAATACTTTCAACCCATTAAATCACAGAATGTATAAACCCAGAGAGTTATGCAATGTTGCCAATAAGTGCACACAGTGGTGTGCTCAACTTAGGACCTGGCTCAGAGGACGCATTCCATAAATAGTTGTGACAATGTCAATAGTTGCCTTTCTCAGTGTTTACGAAAATTAAGGGAGCAAGGTAGTTGAAATAGTGGTTTAATGATTAGTGTTGAAAATCACTCTACAGCTTTTATTGTGGCTCCTCCATACGTAGATCATTCTCAGCCTGAGTGGTGTTTTCATCACGGGGTGGTGGTGAGGAGTGATTTGAGCAGAACCATCTCTAAATAACATTTTGGACTGTTTCTTCTTCCACAATTTCTCAATCTCTTCTCTTTGGGACTTTGTACCTAAGCTGACACAAAGCATAGGTGTCCATGTCTCCCAATATGTTATCACATTGCTAAGAAATACACACATTTTACCAGAGGTCTTCTGGAGACATACTATAACTTGCAAACTTGTAGAGATCATTCAAATAGGAGGAGATTCGAGAACTCAAATGAATATTTGTTTTTTTATTTCCTCACTCCTCAAGCTATAGCCCACTATTTCTTAGTAATGAGACAGAGACCCTCTTTTTTACAGTTTATATAAAAAATATTTTTAAATGAATAAAATATTTTGAAATTAATGGACCTCTCTATAATTTTTTTTTTTTTTTTTGATTCAGTTTCTCTCTGAGAACACATTAAGTTTCTTAAGTTTAGCCCAGGGCTAAACATGGCCGAGAAAATTCTAACACATGACTTTCTCATTTTAGATTCAGTTTGAAAGTGAATAAAAACACATGGGAAAACACACACACAAAAAAACAACTCCCGGACTTAAAGATATCCCAGAGTTTGCTTTACATATCACCTAGCTACTTTTACTTCCAATTTCTAAAAATGAACACAAAACATTTTTAATCAGTTTTCAAGAAGATGAGTTAATCTTTTATAAGCATGCATTCAAAGAAGGAAAGCATTCTTCAGATGTCAAGATTAAATGTGTTTATTTCGAGTTAGTGGATACAATGGTATATTAGATACCAGCACTCCAAGCTACACCTATGTATTTGCCTCTAAATCTTCACACACTGTTTCCATTCCTCTAAGATTCCATCACTGGGCCTCCTATTTCTAGCAAAATCATAGTTCAAATTTTTTAAAAAGTAAAAGCAAGATGATCACCACATTGTGCTTCCAGTGCCCCCAGAAGGATTATAATTGCTTTAAATAAATGTTTATGTTTTCAGTAAAGGGAGAAATTGATAACATGAGCACTAGTAATGGCACGACTAGAAGAGAAAGAACAGAATACAGATTAAAAGAAACATTTTAGGCTGGACGAGTTAGTTTCCCCTTAGTAAAAACTCCACATAATATCATTGATATGATGTCAACGTTAAATTGCTCAATTTGTGGGCCACACACTTAAGCGTATTGGCTAGTACATTTTTGCACTGAAACAGAAGCAATACAAGCTTTATGTTCTACCATTACACTTCCAGATTTTTCACTTATTAATATACCTGCCAACTTAATGATTCTTGCATGCATTAGAGTTTGCTTTTGTAGAGTTAAGTTTATTTTCCCCATCCCTCCCGCTCCCATAAACATTGCAATGTGAACCCTTTGCCCAATTTTACGAGAATGTTGCAAAGGACAGCTCTGTGCCACCTTGGGACAGGAACACCCTGTCCCCTCCCTGGGCTACAGATGGATCAGCAGTATTGATCACATCTCATCTTACATGCAAATAGACACTGCTCCCTTATTTCCCCATGCCAGAGGCATATGAGTCAGCAGGTATACATACAAAAATGGAATTAAAAAGAAAAGAATAGAAAAGGAAAAGAAAGAAAAAGCTTTCTTGTTAAAGCCTATCGTCCTAGAAGGAATCCATTGCTTTGAATTCACTTAAAGCCTGTACAGGCGAAATGTGTTTCTTCTGAGAACCTCGTCTAACTCGCGTCTGGAATTCTTCAGGCTTTTCTCTCTTCACAAGGGGCTTCTTCTCTGGAGCCTTCATCTTCCAAGACACAACAGGTGAGTTGACAGCTGCTGTCCCATAGACCTTCTGATATTTTGTTGAGGCCACATAAGATGCTTTCACCGTGAGGACAACAGCATTCATCAGATTTTTAGCTGCCTGGATGAGCGATGTGGCACTGTCCAGCTGGAGTGGAAGAAGAATGAAATATACTTGGGTTAGCCACAGCACAACATTCAGAAGATGGAGGTGCAATTTCTCAGTTAAAATAATGTTGTGTTTGTGCAAGTATACAGTATTGACAAAAAAGGAGCAAATTATTACATGATAAGGAGAATAGGTTACAAAGCAGTCACCTGTCTTCTAGCCCTAATCCCAAAATAAAGAGAAAAAATAGGGGATACTAGATGATATGCAGTTTTCTAAAATCCCAGTACCTCTAAAGACAAAACCCTCTTTTTGGCATGTAAGAATTCTAACATAACAAAAGTTTTCCAAAGTGGAACATCTCATGTTATTGCATTAGGCTGATTGGTAATAATGACAATTATTTGAAAAGCATTTGGCAGGCACTAAAGAATAAAATATTATAAGGGGTTTTATGGCTCTCCCAGTGGAAGTTATCTATTTATAGATATTTCTCCATCTTGAGCTCAGGATTGGTAGGGATGCAGGCAGCTAAGCAGAGGAATACGCCCATGGGTGCGCTGACTTTTTACTTAGGTGTTTATTGTGCTGCAGTATCTGACTATTCCCAGGTCTTAAATATACCTCATATAAAATATCAACAGTTGTGTCAGGCTTGCGTAGGTAAAAGAACATTCAATGAGACCCCCTTATCCATGCACTAATGAAATATTGATTTCTTACCATGTGCCAAATGCTATTTTAAGAACTTTGTTTTCCCCACTTAACTCTCACAATAACCCTGTGACGTAGGTATAACTGTCATTGCCATTATATGGTGAGAGATCTGGTGCATGCAGAGGTCCAGTAATTTTCACAGGTTTATACAGCTTAAGTGATGGGGTCCTTAAAGACTGTACTACTTTACCATACTGCCACCCTATTGGGTAGAATGGCTTTAAAATTGCTAAGACCAGTCACAACTTAGAGCAGAGTAGGTGTAGAAGTTCATCTCCAGACTCTAAGACCAAGTATTTTTCAAGTCACCTTTTTTCTGCTTTTAACCAGTTAGGCAGTGTGTTATAGACTGTATAGTAGACCATTCAATATCTGTTTCAAACTCCTGGACCACAAAAGCTGGAAAAGTTCAAAACTGCATTTCTCAGACCACCTGTCAGCCAGGATTCTACATGTCACCTAGTGAAAGGAAAGAATTAACAGCTGGACTGCAAATATTACTCCAGCCTCAGGGATGCCTGAATGTAGTCTGTTCATTAAACCTGTAATATCAACTAAAGAAATGTATCCATTGCAGTTAAATGAGGGATCCAAGAATGTTCCTAAGTAATGCGCTCCTAATTGCTGAGATTGTTCATTGTATAACTTGTAATCAGTGTAGCTATATTAGAGAATAGGAACTAGGCATACAACCTTCTGGGTATGAAGTAATTAACAGTGTTTATGTCCAGTGACCCCAAACACAGTGACTCCACTATGTGATGTGACCTGATTTCACTTAACTTGTCATTTCTTGTGACCAAAGCAAGTCCCAAGCAGTGACTGGGGACATCAGAACTTATATCTAAACCTAGGGGCAGGACAGGAATAAAGACGCAGACATAGAGAATGGACTTGAGGACACGAGGAGGGGGAAGGGTAAGCTGGGACAAAGTAGGAGAGTGGCATGGATGTATATACACTACCAAATGTAAAATAGATAGCTAGTGGGAAGAAGCCGCATAGCACAGGGAAATCAGCTCAATGTTTTGTGACCACCTATGGAGTGGAATAGGGAGGATGGGAGGGAGACACAAGAGAGAGGAGATATGGGGATATATTTATATGTATAGTTGATTCACTTTGTTATAAAGCAGAAACTAACACACCATTGTAAAGCAATTCTACTCCAATACAGATGTTAAAAAAAAAAAAAAAGAAGTTATATCTAAAGACTCTATTATGTTGTTCTGGCTGTTATCTGTTCCACATCCTTTATTAAAGCTAAATAAACATTATTCTGAGTTTAAAAAGTTTATGAGAAATGAACTCAATTCTACCACAAAAAAGCTCATAAAATCAGATTGTTTGAGAAAACAATGGAAGAAGCTTTCTATGTATGAATTTCTTGCAATACCATAAAACTGAGACTTCACCACACATACACACACACACACTATTAAAAATCAGCATTACATTGACGCCACAATAATATAGGGAAGCTGAGATTTGTGGATTACAGCCATGACTCAACGAATATATAATTGATTGCTTTGCAAATTAAATCAGCCAATTGGATAGAGTAACTACTTATGTTACCAATTCTATTACACTGTATAAGTTGTCCATATACCAAAATAACTGTTTAACCCATAATGTTACTTTATACAGCATAAGTTTCTAAAGTTAGCTAAGGAAAAGCAAATTCTAGATTAATAATAGAAGGGAAGCCAGGCACAGATTGGTCCAGTGATTCTCTAAGTACAGTCTCTGAACCAGCAGCACCAGCAGCACCTGGGAACCTGTTAGAAATGCACTCTCTCAGGCCAATCCCCACATTTCTGAATCAAGAAACTGGCAATCCAGGGGATTCTGATTCATGCCAAATGTTAAGAACCACTGGATTAATGACACCCAAAGACTCTCTCAAGGCTTATTTCAACCAATGATTTCAGGACTTCCACCATCCACAAGTTTGGTAACATCACAGCTAATTATCCAACTGAATCTCACTTTTTCATCTTTTCAATTATACCCCCAGGTAGAAGTACAAATAATGAAGAAAAGAGATAAGATAGCAAAATGCTGGGACGATTAGATCAATCATAGTTTCTTTAGGAGCTAGATACCATACCCCTTGGCCACTCGACAGTTCCCTGTAAAAGTTTATAAGGTTTCAAAAAAGAGTAAAATTTGGTCATAAATTTAGTTACTTCTGTTGTGTGCTATGGGTAAAGAGAGAGTAGAATGATATTATATCAGGGACAGTTCTGTTGATTTGCTTTGGGGCAACAGAATTAGCAGAAGTAGATAAGGGCAAGATATGTCTATTGTATTTTAAATTGTCCCCCGAAAAGCAAATCTTGGGAGAATTGAGTTGGGAGAATTCAGTGGATCCAAAGAGAAGAATTACAAATAATTTGGAGATTTTTACCACAGATTCCATTTTCAGATAGATGGTGTCTAATTCTGCTGCAAAAATATGATAGCCTGTTTCTTCTTCAGAACCCCTTTGCTCTCCCAGCCTGACACAGGAATCCTATGAATAAACCTAACACATTGGTTGACAGTGAGACAGCTCTAAATTATAAAGTCAATGATTTTGTTCAAGCCACCTGGTGGGGCAGGTACTGAATTCATGGCAAGGTAAAGCGAGGAGGTGAGGGCCAGCTAAGCCTGAACAAATATACTCCAAGGCAATAAAGCCAATCTAAAATTAATACAAAATTTGACTTTTTCTTAAAACTTGAATTCCCCAGGATAAGTTTTACCATTTGCCCTATACCCACTGTAATGATTTAGATCATTTTCAGCACAGTCATAATTTGTTTTATTTAAAAATGGGTCTCCTTTATACTTGTCCAAAATAGCATGGAGACCTGGTTTCCAAGTGGCACATCTTGCTAAAAATTCACTTCCTAAAGAAATTACATTAAAAAGAGTAAAGCTACATGGAAAGAATATTTTTAAATGGAAAGTTTAAGAAAACTTATTTCATATAATTGTATTCTATTTTGTAGTGTATACTGTAACTAGGGCATTTTCAAACAAGACGTGTTAATGAAATTCTAATAATAATAATACCCAACATTACTTGAGCACTTACTAGGTGCTTGGCATTGCCTTAGTCCTTTTAATTAATTTTCATGATTCAAGTTTCAAAAATCCTTGTAGTAGAAACTGTTACCCCCATTTTAAAGATGAGAAAAGGAAAGCTTAGAGAGATAGGATAACTTGTCCCTGTAGTAACTGGCAAAGTAGGATTTAAGACCTGTACTCGCTCTCTCCAAAGCCCAACATCTGAACCACTACATTGCATTACTTCTCTGAAGCATCATTTAATCTCTGGGGTCTTGTTTTTCAGTGACTAACTATCATTCGAAACGAACCGATCTCAATTATTAACTCTGTCTGCGCATCCTATAAACATCATGACTAAGTCTAGTGAGAGCTTCCATCTCACCTGGTCTGTGATTTTTAGTCTCATCCTCAGAGCCTGAACTCTTTCTAACTAAATCTCCTGGCTTGGGATGTGCTACTGCCCAGCAATCCTTCCTGGCCTTTTGACTGGTCTCATGGCTTGGATGCACCTTGACAGCAGCAGTTCCTGGGATCTGATACCGGCAGATTTTTCTTGTACTTGCTCTGTTTCTCTGAAGTACATTCAATATACAGCAGTAATGACTGGTTGTACCCTCAGGTGGGGCTCAGCTACTCTGGTTAGTGTTCTAAGCCTTTATCTGTCTGGTCTTGCTAGCTTAAATAAGTCTCAAAGGTGGGCTGTAGCCAGCCATTCCTCAAGCTGGCTTGCATATACACTGTCTAGACTTATCCACAGAAAGAGACTTGTATCTTTTCCTGCTCAAGGGGCTTTCTATTCCTATGAGGCAGCCCATTAAATTCTTATATCAAGTCTAAGAGAAGTGGCTACTTAATTAAAAAAGAAAATAATAGCCTACATTTAGCAAATGTTACCATGAGCCAGTCTCTGGACTAGCTTCCCAAGTTTCCTTTCTCTCATTCAATCTCACATTCAGCCCTCAGACAGGGAATACTATTATGCTCAGTTAAGTGGGAAAGCTAATATTTAAACCCAGGAAGCCTAACTCCAGAGCCCATGCTCTAACAATTGCTCTATGATGCTTCCCAGAGTCGAGCATGGCAGATGAATCCATAGCCCCCAAATTTATCAAGCTGTACTAGACTAATTCTCTCTATTCCATTCCATAGGTGTCTGCTGTCCCTAACCATGGAAATTAGGCTTCTCCTAATTCTGTCACTATTCTTTTTAAAATATCAAAGTTCTATTTTAAAAAGGCAACAGATGTTTCCTCACATCTTGTTCTATTACAGTCCATGAAAAGCAAATAAGGGCGGGAGAGCTGTTTTACAGCCAATTCTATAGGGTTTTTCTGGCTCTTTTTCTGCCTCTATTACCACTCTCTTCTTCTTAACCTCACTTAACTTCTAATAGACAGATTTCTCTTTCCCTACACTTTCCTCATTTTGCGTTTTGAGTAGAGAGAAATACTAGAGGGAAGACTTCCTGAAATGTGATTCTTCCATTAATTGATATTTGTGCTGCCTAATTCCTTATGAATTGTGAAAAGTGCTTACAATGACTCAAAATTTACAGGATCATCTGAAGATTTCTGAAACACCATGTCATTATGTTTCATGCTATTTCATTAACATGGGGATTATACTCCAAGAAGTGTTCAGTTTCAATAGAAACAGAATTTGACAGAAATGTGACTGCATGACTCAAATCACACTCTTTCAAATGAAAGTGCAACTGCATTTCTTGAAATACCAAATTGTCATTTACTCTCTACCCTACAGTCTATCCCTCCATTTTTCTACTACTTTTCTAATGGGTTAAATAGAATGTTGTTCATGCCTGGATGGTTAAGAGTGCTGAAGAAGGACAATTCTGAAATTCCTAGCTAGTACAATTTGGTATATATGGATGTATTCACCCAGGTGATAGAAATAAGAGGGAAGCTGAAGTGCTGAACTGTTGAGTTTAACTTTGGACATACTGAGTGAGGTGTGTGTGTGCTACACATAGGGAGAGTGAGTTATCAAAGGAAGAGTTGAAATTCTGGGAGTGAAATTCAGGGAGCAAGATGTAAGAAACCATGTTTTGTTTATATTGGCCTTCCCAGTTCTGCATACAGTAAGTATATAACTTATGTCAATTTATGTCTGATTTTTTCTTCCCTTCACATTTCTTATTTAGTGTTTCTACAGAGAGAGCTAAATAGAATGTGGAATGAGATATTAAATCCATATTCTTCCCACAGGTCAAAAAGTCCAATAAATCTACTAAATTTTTTCTCTGCATTATACTTTCAAGATCAAAATCAATATCCTTTTAATAATCTAAGACATAACATCATTAAGAAATATCTTAACTATTCCCTTGACAGCCAAGACTACTTTTGATTCTGTTAGGTAATTAGCAATCCTACACCCTTGGTAATAATGGTGATCCTCCTGGGGCCAACCAGCAATAAAGCAAATGCAGTTTAGATTTAACTGGCTTTAAAAAAACACCCCTATACCCCAAAGAAAAGAAAAACATACCATTGTCAAAAGTGCAAAGTAATCTGAAAGAGGTGGTGAGAAATGCACTGGATTAACCACGTATGACATAGTGAACATCCTAGGATGTTAATTTGTGAGAGTCAGGAATATAATTACAGAAGAGAATTAGGATTTCACTGTGCTCCACATTAATCCATTTAAAATATGCATGTAGAGATAGAAATATAACCTGGAAATGAATCTATTTCCAAAAAGCTGATTATCTATTACCACAAAATAATGAACCATAAATGGTAGTTCATGCAAATCCCAAGTACAAAGCAATCCGTCCTTGCTTTAAAAATAATGCAAATATCATTGGACTACTGGCTAAGCTAAATTGAATAAAATAAACCAAATCATTTTGAAGGTGATTTTGAAATATAAAAGCCAAGGAGTGATTACCTTGAAAAGCTTAGAAGTGCCTGGGAGAGGTAACCCAGTCCCATTTGGGCCTAGGCTCTTTTATTCTAATTTTCTCAAATAATAACTGATAGTGCTAATGACTTTGAGAATGCTAAAATGAGTAGAGTCCATTTTAACCATGTGCAAGATCTTTTAATGGGACTAACTTAGTGTTTAACATATAAGAATAAGAAATATTTTAATGGGCCTACACTATACATATTCAGGGCTGGGGTAGTGTTTTGAGGGGAGGAAGTTGTGCTGGAAGAATTGATAATAAATTGAAAGTAAATACCCTGAGAAAACTGGAATCTCTCTACTGGAGCTGGCCATTTATTTATATTTAAACAGTTATCTCTCCAAAAGGAGTCACAAATTACCTGCAAGAAAAAAAAAAAAAAAAAAGAGACTTTGCTACAAGTCAGTTTTGCTGTTAATGAATGGGAGGTTAGAAACCCACAGCACTGCAGCCTATTATCTGCCAAGAAGAACATTTCATGTTTGAAAAATCCATGAGGCTTTGAAGAGATATTTGATCCCCTTAGAAACTGTGATACATTTGAAATACCTTGAAATATCTCCCTACTTTTTCCAGAGTCTATATCAATAACACTTCTATAAAATGCTAGCAAGTCCAGGGTAATAAATAACTGAATCAAACAAAGATATGGTGAAAAGGTTCAGCCTAATCACCTTTCCCCACTCCATGGATGTTTACATGCTTACAAAAAAGATTATTCCGGTGTGGTAAACCCTCATTTCAGTGTCCTAGTCCACACACTCTTCCTCATCAAACATCAATAATGAAATAATTAGCAAAGCTGAATTCTTTCTTGTTAAGACAGTGACAGTGGTGAACATAGGGCAGCAATTTGCACTCACCCTTATGGTGTCCATGGCAGGCATTACTAATCAATCACAGCACCTTGCTCAGTGGCATGAGAAAGGAAACTTCTTTACCTCCCTCCTCCAAGAGGTCATATTTTGAAAAAGTTGTCAAAAACAACTTGATATAGTTTATGACACAGATATATCATCTACTGCATCTCTACTTCTATATTTAAATTGTTTAATACTTTCTGTTTCTGTTACTACCAATCAGACCTCAAACAAGTATTTTTTTATTTAAATGATGTGGCATTTAATCTTTTTTCCCATAGTTAACCTTAAGGGACAAATTGTGAACTTTGTACTGACACCACAGTATGAGTTGCTAATTAATGAAATCATTAAGTTGAAGACATAAGTATGAACAGAAATGCAAAGCATTTTGGGGATGATTTTAAATCAGAGGGTAAAAATTAGCTGAATATACTAACAAGTATGATGTCCGAAGTGAAAATGACCATCACAGGTATGGCTGTGATGATCATTAAAACAAAAAAATAAACTGCATTAAATCTATTAATATTAGAACATGTACTAATCCTTGATAACTGAGAGCAAGAATACTGTAGGCTAACTCTTGAAGCGTTGGCTTAATCCCAAGGGTGTTCCCATTTGATTACAGGATCTTGAAAAGTAAATGTTTTACAACTTTAAGTAGTGTCTCAATCACAGCAGAAAGGAGGAGAAAAGGTCTGTTATTTTTTCTGCAGGGATTCCTTGAGTGCTGCCAGGGAGGCAGCTGGTGCTCTCCCAAGGCTGAAGGCCAGTTGTTAGGAAATATGTCTGTAATGGCTCAAGATGAATTTGGCAAAGGCCTTAGCAGACAAGCACTGCAATCTCAACCAGGTTTTAAAAAAAAAAAGCTGCAGTGTTGCTGAGAAATTTACCAATTGGTTCTCAGGTAACTTTCTCAACTGGACATATTTGTGTTTTCCTTTCTAATTCATTGAGGTAAGTAGTACTTCTTAGTCAGCCAGTCCACTAATTAACTGTCTTCATTTGCATTTTTTCAATTACAGGTAAGTAAACCTTGGGGATTCCCATGAAGGCTTAATTACAGTCAACAAATTTCTTAAATATGGCTTGGAGCCATTTTTTTCTCACCATTTAAGGTAGAACAGTTTTTGCTCAACCCCAAACAAGGCATTTTTGCTAACCTTGGAATCCCAAGGAGAAATGGGAGTATTGGGATGTGTTACCCCTTGGAAAGTTATGAACAGGCATCTCTATTCCTCCAGGCAGTCCCCACCTCCCTTTTCTATATTTCTGCCTTCCCATACTGTTCCTTTTCCTACACATCAGGATCTCCTGGCCCAGAGGTTTTCTCTGGGTTGTTTTCACATAACAACGGAAGCACAGGAAATAAATCCAACAAGAGAAGATGTGCCAATGGATGGATATATATATATATATATATATATTACAAACTGGAAGATATTCCTGGGCAGGGAGCCAATCTTTATGTCACATACATATTCCATGCATTGATTGTTAATTTTGTCATCTCTGATGATGAGAATCAGCATGTCTTCACCATCCAAGGCTCAGACCTTCAAAGGGCTAAATCTCCTTTTTGCCTTCCCTATGGGGCAGCCAGCTAGCAGAAGATCACCACGTTTGATCCCTTTATTTCCCTCATTCTCCCACACTATTCTGCATTATCATTACTGGGAGGCAAATTTAAGACAAGCCACTGCCCAAGAATCCAAGAGAAATATGTCTTCACAAAATGAATCAAAGAGCCACCAATGGGCCCAGTACTCTCAGAAATTCTGAACTTTGCATGGTCATGGTATATTTGTTGAAAAGTGATAAAGGCCATTTAACATGTTACAAAATGGCTCCTAGGCTCCAGGATGCGACGTGCAACTACTAAGTGAAGAATAGATCCAAAGAGTCAAGGACCACAGGTTTGGGTGCTGGTTGATGGAGGGTTGTGCCTGGGAAGGGAGCATAATCTGGAAGCCTGGATTATTTTTCTCCATCCGTTCACTCCTCTCCACATTCAATCACTAACAGTTGTATCATGTGGCATTATTCATATGTGGCGGAAGCTACACTCCCATCCAGCCCATAACTCTCTCCTCATCAGGTGTGTGAAAAGAGCTGGTCAAAGCCTCTGTTGCTACCTGAGTCCTGGATGAAGAGAGTAAAGAGCAGCAGAAGAGACCCCTTCCCCAAGGAGTGTTTGCTACCCCTCAGGATTCTAGTACCCTCTTTCCACCCCATTCTTCCAAGTCCTGTACATTGTCTCCCCTCTGGCAATGCGTTCTTACATTTCATGCTCCACTTCCAACTCTCCCTGTTACTTCATCCTGTCCTATCTTTTCCTCTCTTACAGTGAAGAAAAGCTTGGACTTTGGACTCAAAACCTGAGTTCAAACCTGATGGGACTAATCACTGGCTATGTGATCTTGGGAGAGCTACTTAACCTAGCTCTACCTGAAACTCTTTATCTTATCTTTCTCTAAAGTAAAAGTGAAAAAAAAGCACTTTCTAGGATTAGTAAGTATTAAATGAAATAATACCCTTGAAGCTGAATGCCTGGCACATGGAAGCCCTTAGCAAATCATAAGCTTTTATTATTACTGTGATCCAGCTTTCCTTAAATCACCATTTGAGTCCAAAAAGGGTCTTTTTAAAATCATATTTTCCATTTCCACCTCCTCCTCCTCTACTTTCTCCTTTCAAGGTTTCTCCACACCCCTCCATCCACCCAATCCAGCATTTTGGACTCTCTCTAACCTTCTTCTTACTGAAGCTACTGCCACCTTGGCTTCTTCTCAATGCCTGGTTATTACAGTTCTAATGTTGTAGTGATAAAGGCATGGAGAAGTTCACAAGGAGACTAGAAAAGCACCATAAGTTGTATCTTTTGTAGCACTACTGAATCTTTTAGATGGAGGAAAGGAGGGCTCAAGATTCAGTGTAAGAAAACATGGGGGATTTATGTATGGCACCCAAAATATCTAAGAACATTTAGGGCTTATAGGGGTTGGAGAAAGACTTGATAGTTGAAAAGTCAAGATGGCTCTAGTAGGAGATGGAGGGAAGCCAATCTGGTCTTGGAAAGTAATGTTTAATGATCTTATTTGAGAGGCATCAAAAGAAAGAGTATAAAATATTTTATCCAACCACATATAGGGCCTAACATTTCAAAAATTCAGGCTCTTCAAAAAAAAATTCATGCTCTTTTTTTGGTTAAGATATTATTTCTAGATATTTCTTATTGAAAAGCATAATAATGTTACCTGGGAAGTTCAACATCCTAATTAATTCAAATCACATTGTTGTCAGAACCCAGCTGAGAGTGTCCTAAGCTACCTCAAACACAGTTCCCTCTTCTGCGCATCAAACACTGAAGATCAACCTCCCAAGCCCTGTGCTTCAACTCCATCAAAATACAGTTGGGTTTCCTAGATTTGTTTCCTAAAGTCTTAAATCTATTGTTCTATAAAATGGGTTATTTTAAATTTTTAGCCCATTGGACCTAACACCTGCTGTCTTCAACTGAGATCAGCTTATCTCGTTATCTTAACCCATCAATAGACTCACAGTGTTAAATCTACATATTCTTTGGGGGGTGCTTGAAAGTTTCATCCACCCAGCTTCCCAAAACATAAGCATACCAATCTTGCTGCCTTTGGTTATATTTTGCCCATATTTATTAACCAAATTAATTAGCACAGGCCAGGTCTTGAGAATAGACTAACCAAAAAATCCAGGATAATTAAAAGTCAAACTATAAAGAGAGGACATTGCCTAGACTACAGTCTGGAAAGGCCAGGAGGTACCAAGAAGTAGGTTAGGTGCAAAAGAAACAAACAAACAAACAAAACAAAAACAGAATGGGTAACCTTTAAACAAGCCATACTTGTCAATGCTCCAAGCCTCTTCCAGAAATGCCTCTTTTAGTGAAGGCAAGGATGGTTGAGATGTGACATACTTGCTACCATTTCTTCATTGGTACCTTTATCAGGCACGTCCAGTCAATAACAGTCCTTTGTTCTATTGATCCTAGACAAGATCTCAGAATTCTTCTCAAAACACACTGCAGTCAATCACTAGCAATTGATATGAGTTAGCAATCAAGATTAAACCCATTTACCATATCCACTATGGGCTTTTGAACCCTCCCCCCAAAGGCTATGCTTTGATTAACAGGGGTGTATTAATATTGTTTCTCCCTCATTAGCATATTGTTCTCCTTGTATAATTCATAAAGAATAACCTCTTAAATATAATGCAGAAAACTGATGTGAAATCTTAGACATATATGTAACTATATAAAATAATTCACTACATCAACCTAAAATTTAAACTTTTCTTTTATTACAGAAATGAGAATAACAACAAAAGGAAATGGATATCATTATTCAAGGGCTCATAAGAAGTCTTCAGTATAATGCATCTTTTAAAGCCAGTAATTTTAATTAAATTAGTTTTAAATTTGAGCAGTTGACCCATGGCTTTTCATAATTGAATACATTTTTCTGCCTACTTTGAAACATTCTTTGAGTAGACATAGAATAATACTCTCCAAATACTTTTCTTTTTTCCTGGACACTACTTTTCCCATTGTGAGATGTAAACTCACTACCAGTTTCATCACATATTTAATTAATTTCCAAGTGTTCACTGTGTACATTGTCACAGATTCAGGTAAAGTTTTCCTATCTTATTTAGAACACAATGAGTTGTAAGTATTTAACTTCCATCTGGATCCTACTTCAGGTTCTTGCAAAAGTTGTTACTTTCACAAAGACCTCTCAACATTTAGAGAATAACTTAAGCTTCTGCAGACTTTTCTTAATGACTCTTCCCAACATTCCAGAGACAAGTATGAGCTACCTGCTCTTCCCACTGTCTTCTTAGTCTCAGTTATTGACAACACAATTCTTCCAACTGTTTAGGTTAAAAACCCAGAATTTTATATTACACCTTGTTCTCTCTGACCCAGCATCCAATCTGCCATCATAGTCTGTCAGCAACATCTTTGAAATATATCCAATATTTGACCTTTTCTCACCTTCTTCACTATTATCACCATGGCCAAGCCCCATCAGAATCTCTTGTTAGATTGTTTCAGTATCTTCCCCTAACTAGTTTCCTTGCATCTCACTCTTTCCTCCCTTTAACAGGAGCCAGAATAGTCCTGTTACATACTCAAATAATATCTCTTTCTTCTCAATATTGTCCAATGGTGCCCCATCTCAATCTGAGTAAAATCCAAAACTATCAAAGTGGCCTTCAAGGTCATAAAATCTGGTTCTCAATAGTTCTGATTTCTCTCTTGTTCACTCCACTACTAAATATTGGTCTCTTGGGGACTTCCCTGCTGGTGCAGTGGTTAAGAATCCACCTACCAATGCAGGGGACACGGATTTGAGCCCTGGTCCAGGAAGATCTCACATGCCGCGTAGCAACTAAGCTCATGTGCCACAACTACTGAGCCTGTGCTCTAGAGCCCACAAGCCACAACTACTGAGCCCACGTGCCACAACTACTGAAGTCCACATACCTAGACCCCATGCTTCACAACAAGAGAAGCCACCACAATGAGAAGCCCGCACTCTGCAACGAAGAGTAGCCCCTCTTGCCGCAACTAGAGAAAGCCCACACACAGCAACAAAGACCCAACGCAGCCATAAATAAATAAATAAATAAATAAATAAATAAATAAATAAAATATTGCTCTCTTGGTTATTGCTGAGACAGACCAGTCATGCCTGCCCTTCAGTGCCTTTATACTTTTTTCTTCTGCCTAGAACGCTCTTCCCCCAGATACCTGTAAAGCTTGGTCGCTAAACTCCGTCAGATATTTAATCAAATATCAGTATCTCAGTGAAAACTTCTCTTTCCAAATTGCAACTCCATTCCCACCTTTAACTCTTCTTCTTTCCATTTTAATATTTCTTCATACACTCGTCGCCATCTAACAAATATTTTCTTCACGGGCTTATTGTCCTTCACCCCCAGCTATATCCCAAACACCTAAAACAGTGTCTAGCATATGGGTCTTCCATAAATATTTGCTGAATGTTGTTGAATAATTGCAACTTTACGGATGAGGAAGTAAGAGACGACAAAGCTTGTCCAAAGACGGAAATGTAGGACACAATGCCTAGTCCAGTACCCAACTCCCCATGCCATCAATCTGTTTATTTTTCCATGGAAGAGTACCCAAAGGCAAAATATTAGCAGGACAGTAGGATTTAGGGACATAATATACAAAGTCAATGTTATCTAGCTACAATACAAATCTTATGACCTCTTCCTCTCACTGTGCCCTCAGTGGTATAGCTTCAGTATCATCCTTTGCTCAGAAAACATCCATAATTCAATTATTTGTGTTTATTACTTTCTGTGTATAAAATACTGGGCTTTCTTTAAGGATCTTTTCTCTCATTAACAGTACCAGCGTCTGTGAAGCACTGAGCTGTGTTTGCAAGGTATAGTTCTGGGGTCTTAATAAATGATCTCTAAGATGTATAAGATAGATACCATCATTCATTCTTTACACACAAGGAAATAGAGAAAAATTAAGTTCTTCATGAACTTGGGTTCACAAACTCATATCTGGTAGAACTCAGCTTCAGTTTACCCACGTGACACACTACATGCAATCTTCTTTGACCAGGCAAATCCACCTTAGTGTTTTCCTGCCCTGAACTCTCTATTCCTGGCTCTTGGTTCCATTTATCTGGAGCTCAGCATGAATTATGGTGGTTTTTAACTATTCATAAATGTGAATCATGTGACCAAGCAGTAATGAGGTGGATTTCCTTAAGTCATAAAGGAATAAAAGGTCACACCAACTTCCATTCCTGCAATCACGATTCACATGAGATATGAATTAGGCACATAGCAAGGACTTCATCTTCTACTTACTCATTTTCTTGCCAGCCACTAAAAAGTCACCTACATTTTCAAAGAAGACTTGATCAAATACAACATCTAATTCTCCTTCCCACTAGCCACCACATACACCACTTGCTATTTACACAAAGTTTATGAAAAAAACATTTTTATTCTAAATTTCTACAACAAAGCCTTTTACTCAACCACACAATGGGCACCATGATATGATGTAAGGCTGACATAGTTTTTAAGAACACAACATATATTAGTTGTTACCATCATGTATACTATCTGACTGATACTATATCCTGTATTTCTTGTTCAACTACTAGTCTAAGGGGGACAGGGACAAGCAACATCCTTCAAATGCACAAAGCACAACAGCACAAAGAGAAATTGATTCTAATCTTGGCTGTGCTAGTTGCTGACTAGGAAAGTTTGGGGTACTCTTGTAACCTCTCTGAGCTTCTGCTTCTTCAACTGTAAAATGGGGTTATTAATACCAATATATTTTCACCAGTTTTAAAAGTTAACTTTTAAAATTTTAAATAAGTATGTCACTATAAAAGATTATTACATAAGTTCTGGGTACCTTGGGTGAGTCCTTTTAGAATCTTCATCCTAATTTATTGGACCACCTGGGTAACTCAGGCCCAAGAAAGTCTGCATAGGGAATGGTATTCCAGTAGACGTCCAGGGTGAGTGTACCATAAGCCTTAACAAGACAAGAGCAAGGTACTTCCAAAATGAGGAAAGATTTCTTTTTCCACCTGACAGTGGGGATGACTAGGGCTGAAATATGGGTGAGGTGGTCTAGTTACAATCTAATTTTTCCCTTTTTTGGAGAATGATCAGGAAATACGATTCTCAAAATAAGTGTAACAGAGGAACCTGCTATTGGGGACCCAAAAACTGACTGTGGAGTGCATTCCTAAAAGAGATAAAGGTCAGCCAAAAAATAAAGGTAAACCATTCCTGTAATATGAGCATCCATGGAGCTATCCTTGGTAATTGCAGCTCAATTCCTGTTACATTTCTTGCTAGCATGAAATAATTAGTTACTTATTAGCTGCTTTGTCTTCAAAGACTTTGTGTGCATGTGAAAGTCTTGTCTCAGAACTAGACTTCTTGCTATTTATGAACAAGTATTTCCTGGCCCTTTATTGTCATGTTCTCCACAAAGGCTAGCACCACATAAGCCACAGTAGGATTGGGTATATACGTCCCCAGTGTTTAGTCAGCTGGGTGATGGATTCTTAGTTCAGGCTGCCTCTTAAACTGATCTGTAAGAGCAGCCTACTGATAAAATTTGACTAATACTTCTCTGTATTGTGTTAATGTACTTTGGATATTTTCCAGATTCAATATATATTGAGCATCCCAGCCAATATTTTACATCACTTAATCTTCACTCTATCCCCCCCCAAAAATGATACATCCCTTTATCCTTACTGTTCAATACATGAGGGAATGGAGGCTTAAAGAAAAGTAACTTGCTAGCTAATAAGACAATTACCAGGAATTTTAAGTGTATGACATCTGTTCCCAGGTGTAGTGTATTTAATAACACTCTGCAGCTCCAATTGCTTTTGAATAAAATAAGAAATAAAGAGCATTTAAGGTGGTACCCCTGAGAAGCTAGAATATGTCCCCTTACAAGTGCCTGCCAGGGCTTGGCCTGGTTTGGAACCTTATAATCTGTTTCTCCTGGAGTGAGTACTTTACGAAAAATACAGCAAAAACACCGGAGGGTTCCCTTCAATCTAAAACTGGAAATATTATTTCTTTGGTCCAACAAAGAACCTCTACGGATGGACAACATAATGTCTGTTCTCTTGCAAAAGAGGTTGAGCTATACAAGAAACTTTCAAAACCACAGATTAAAGGAAAAAGTATCCTCAAAAGACTGGACATGCATAACAGTATTGCCAAAAATCATAGAAAAGATATTAGTGGTTCCTTTGAAAGCAAGCTTCAAATCTATGAAATTGGAAAACTTCTTTGAAAAAAAAAAAAAAAGCACTTTGTAAACTTCCAAGAAAATGACAACTTTTAACCAGTGAACAAAGATAAACATTAAAGTGTTGGAGAGAGTCTGATACAGTATCTTGCCCCTACTGAAAATCATACTTAATATTAAGATGAAAGTTTCCTCAAGGCACAATCCCTATCTTGGAGTCCCTGTGAATCTAGCCTTTGACAAAGTTAAATCACCTCCATATTTATTATAAGATGTAAAGGTTACCTCATTATTTCTTTACCTGATACACTAAAAAAATGCCATGGTAAATATTTCAAATACACTACAACTACAGCTTTGAAAGAAAGAGTGATCTCTGTTTCATCTAGAGTCACCACCTGTTACAGCTCTCCAACCTTCTCTTTAAAAAGAATTAATGCTAAACTATGAAATATATTCAATGTCTACCTATAATTTGCTTGGTTTCAAGGGCTCAGCTAGCACTAATTTCAGCATTTCAGTTACTCATCATAAATATTACTTCAAAAACAACCACATAATTAATTTGAATCTCAAGGAGACCATTGGCCTGATGCATTTCTTAATATTAGTTTTGAAGGAAAAAATATAAATTATCACTTTGGTTTTTTTCCTTATATTTTCAAAAGGTACTTATTATCTACCTCATCATACAAGGATTAAAAAGTATACAGAGAGAATAAAGTAATCTGTGATATGTGAAAATGTTTTGTTTAACAAAAAAAGGTGTTATAAAAACAATTGAATTGTTTTAAACTCAATACCCTTGTTTGTAAAAAGCAAGAAACTGAAGTCAATTCACTTAAGTTTCTTTTAAACACATTCTTATCAGAGCCCTTAATTGCCTTTGAGAGTAGAAATGCCTGTATCTCTAAGACAGGAATATTTGGGGTAACCAAGAAGGAAGATGGATGGAGATCTTTAAAAGGTGTATGAAGGTTATGGCCAGAGGATGACCGTGATGGGTTCTCAGGAGTCTCACTTCTAGAAAAGTGCACATCCACACCCCGATGCCAGGCTACGAATGGGCATTTGGCAGATGAATCTGGAACCATGGTATCTGCCATATTCCACCCTTCCAGAGGGAAAAAATAAAAGGCTCCATTTCAAATAGTATGTATATTCTAGGTGAAAAATCAAGATTTCAACCAGACCTATGGTTCTCATCTGGGGCAATTTCCCCACTACAGGCACCTAGTGGGGAAATTCCAGTGATCTTGCCAAACATCCTATACAGCGGACAACCACAACAAGCTTCTCACAACTAAGAATTATTTAGACTAAGCTAGAATGAAATAGCTTAATGAGACAAGCCATGAGGTCTAAGAAAGGGTCGAAACTGACTTAAAGCCCTGGGAAGCTCTCACCATAGCCTCACTCCTCCCTCCTCCCTAGACCAGTATTTTTCAAAGTGTGATCCATGTGTATCTGCATCCAGAACGTTTAGAAATAGAATACAGATTCCTGATCTAAGGCGTGAGCTTCAGAACTGTGAAGGGAAAGCGTAGGAATCTCCATTTTTATTTGCTACCCATGTGATTCTTCTACAGATTGAAATATAAGAATCACTACTTCACTTCTCTATTGAAGTCATTCCCTTCTGTATTTTCAGCTATCACCTCTCTGTAGTGATTCTTTCAGAACTCTCAATGACAAAAAATTGCAATTTCTATGAGGGCAGAGACTTTGGCTGGTTGTTCACTACTGTATATCTAATGGCTTGATTGGTAGACATGATGAAAGAGAGCAAGAGGGCATCTACATCATCAAAAAGACCATCATCTTTGGGAAGAGACAAGGTAATGAAAAATAAAGTTAGCTACCGATTTATTTGGTACTTCTACATTCTGGGCCTTGTACTAGGTCTGTGGCACACATTAACACTTAAAACAATGCAATGAAGTAGATACTTATGTAATTTTCACTTTACACTTGAGAAAAATGGGGCTCAGCTGGATCAAGCAACTACCAGAAGTCAGAATTCAGTTTGTGTGCCACTGAATGGAGAGTATAGACGGGTAAGAACTGTCACTCCATGCCCAATTCTCCCCATTTTTTTCAGATCTGTCATATGATATACGTAGACATAATTGTGGTAGGGGTACAGATGTTCCTGGGAAATATTTTAAAGGGTGCTAACACAGCTAGGAAGCACACCATTTTGCCCTCTCACCTCTTTTCTTCTTCTTGTATGGGAAATGGGAAGATGGAGCACTAGCAGTCAACTTGGACCAAAAGATGAACTTGAGAACAGAAGCCTCATACCAAGTGGAGCAGAACATAAAGTCAGAAGGAGTCTGGGTCCTTGATGACTCTGAGATTACTATACCAGCCCTGAACCACCTATAGACTTATTCTATGCTAGAGAGAAATAAATATTTGATGTTTTATCATATGTAGCTGAATCTAAATTTAATTAAAATACATGAATTATAAATACTATTATTGGGCATTAATAATTTAGGATACTTAATTAAAAAGTCATATTTCACATCTAAATATAATTAACATTTTAATATATAATAACCTTCACGTGGGAGGGCAAATGAAACAAGCCATGTCCCTTGGCCCTTATTTTAAATTCCTTTTTTTAAATAAATGATTAATTTGATTAATTCAGCTGTTTTTAAAGAAATTCTATATGTTTCCATACCATAATCTTTTTTAATTTTGTTAGTCTACTTAAAGTACTAGGAAATATAACAAAGTAAATCACAAGAATTAAGTTAGCTAAAAAATATTAATTACTTGATTTTGGGCCCTAAATCTTAGGTAGACAATGCACTTTGAAATCTAGTATTTAAAATAAACTCAGGTGTTTTCATGTGGGAATAAATGAATACAAGCATGAATGAATGACAGACTTCAGAATCACTTACTAGGATTTTTCAGTGTGATAACTTACTACAATGGAAAAAGGAATGGCCAAGAAGCTAACCTATTAAGCACACATTATGTGCTCATTGTGCAAGAAATCAGAGAAAAAATTAAGAACATTCAGACACATTCCCTATCCTTATGGAGCTCACAGACTAGCTAGGGATATATATATATATATATATATATATATATATATATATATATATATATATATATATATATATATATATATAATTAAATAAGTTCCTACACTGCATTCCATACTAGGACTGATAGAAAACATATCATGCTGTGGGAGAATATCAAGAGAGGCTTCCTGGAAGCCCTACAGTATATCAACCACTAACTTTGTAACCTCCAGGAAGTTACTTAAATTCTCTGAACCTCGTTTTCCTAATATTTTTAATGGGGATGACAGTATCTCTTCCACAGAATGATTTTGAAAACACATTGCAGAGTGCATTTCAAATGCTTAGCACAGTGCATGGAACATACTAAGCCCTCAATGTATCTTAGTTTAATAATAATTGAGGCATTTACTACATGCAATCTTCTTGTTGTCCCTCTAAGTGGTATTACTATTCCAATTTCTAAATCAAAAGCAAAAGCTCAGAGATTAGCAATGTTACCCAATATCACCCAGATGATAAAAGACAGACTTGGTTTCCAAATTCACATCGAATAGCAATACCTTGCTTATAATTTTAACATCTGCCTTAAGAGAACATGATAATATTTTTTAAACATCTTTATTGGAGTATAATTGCTTTACAATGCTGTGCTATTTTCTGCCGTACAACAAAGTGAATCAGCTATATGTATACATATATCCCCATAGCCCCTCCTTCTTGCATCTCCCTCCCACCCTCCCTATCCCACCCCTCTAGGTGGTCACAAAGCACTGAGCTGATCTCCCTGTGCTATGCAGCTGCTTCCCAATAGCTATCTATTTTACATTTGGTAGTGTATATATGTCAGTGATACTCTCTCACTTCGTCCCATCTTACCCTTCCCCCTCCCTGTGTCCTCAAGTCCATTCTCTTTGTCTATGTCTTTATTCCTGTCCTGCCCCTAGGTTTGTCAGAAACATTTATTTTTTAGATACCATATATATGTGTTAGCATACAGTATTTGTTTTTCTCTTTCTGACTTACTTCACTCTGTATGACAGACTCTAGGTCCATCCACCTCACTACAAATAACTCAATTTCGTTTCTTTTTATGGATGAGTAATATTCCATTGTATCTATGTGCCACATCTTCTTTATCCATTCATCTGTCGATGGACACTTAGGTTGCTTCCATGTCCTGGCTATTGTAAATAGTGCTGCAATGAATATTGTGGTACATGTCTCTTTTTGAATTATGGTTTTCTCAGGGTATATGCCCAGTAGTGGGATTGCTGGGTCATATGGTAGTTCTATTTTTAGTTTTTTAAGGAACCTCCATACTGTTCTCCATAGTGGCTGTATCAATTTACATTCCCAACAAAAGGGCAAGAGGGTTCCCTTTTCTCAACACCCTGTCCAGCATTTATTGTTTCTAGATTTTGTGATGATGGCTGTTCTGATCGGGGTACAGGGTACCTCACTGTAGTTTTGATGTGCATTTCTCAAATGATTAGTAATGTTGACCATCTTTCATGTGTTTCTTCGTAATCTGTATATCTTCTTTGGAGAAATATCTATTTAGGTCTTCTGCCCATTTTTGGATTGGGTTGTTTGCTTTTTGATATTGACCCGTATGAGCTGCTTATATATTCTAAAAATTAATCCTTTGTCAGTTGCTTTGTTTGCAAATATTTTCTTCCATTCTGAGGGTTGTCTTTTAGTCTTGTTTATGGTTTCCTTTGCTGTGGAAAGGCTTTCATTAGGTCCCATTTGTTTATTTTTGTTTTTATTTCCATTTCTCTAGGAGGTGGGTCGAAAAGGATCTTGCTGTGATTTATGTGATTTATGCCATAGCCTATGTTTTCCCCTAAGAGTTTTATAGTGTGCAGCCTTACATTTAGGTCTGTAATCCATTTTGAGCTTATTTTTGTACACAGTGTTAAGGAGTGTTTTAATTTCATTCTTTTACATGTAGCTGTCCAATTTTCACAACACCATTTGTTGAAGAGGCTGTCTTTTCTCCATGATATATTCTTGCCACCTTTATCAAACATAAGGTGACCATATGTGCGTGGATTTATCTCTGGGCTTTCAATCCTGTTGCATTGATCTATATTTCTGTTTTTGTGCCAGTACCATACTGTCTTCATTACCATAGCTTTGGAGTATTGTCTGAAGTCAGGGGGCCTGATTCCTCCAGCTCCCTTTTTCTTACTCAAGATTGTTTTGGCTATTGGGGGTCTTATGTGTTTCCATACAAATTGTGCAATTTTTTGTTCTAGTTCTGTGAAAAATGCCAGTGGTAGTTTGATAGGGATTGCATTGAATCTGTAGATTGCTTTGGGTAATAGAGTCATTTTCACAATGTTGATTCTTCCAATCCAAGAACATGGTATATCTCTCCATCTATTTGTATCATCTTTAATTTCTTTCATCAGTGTCTTATAATTTTCTGCATACAGGTCTTTTGTCTCCTTAGGTAGGTTTATTCCTAGATATTTTATTCTTTTTGTTACAATGGTAAACGGGAATGTTTTCTTAATTTCACTTTCAGATTTTTCATCATTAGTGTATAGAAATGCAAGAGATTTCTGTGCATTAATTTTGTATCCTGCTACTTTACCAAATTCATTGACTAGCTTTAGGAGTTTTCTGGTAACATCTTTAGGATTCTCTATGTATAGTATCATGTCATCTACAAACAGTGACAGCTTTACTTCTCCTTTTCCAATTTGGATTCCTTTTATTTCTTTTTCTTCTCTGATTGCTGTGGCTAACACTTCCAAAACTATGTTGAATAATAGTGGTGAGAGTGGGCAACCTTGTCTTGTTCCTGATCTTAGTGGAAATGGTTTCAGTTTTTCACCATTGAGGACAATGTTGGCTGTGGGTTAGTCATATATGGCCTTTATTATGTTGAGGTAGGTTACCTCTATGCTTACTTTCTGGAGTATTTTTATCATAAATGGGTGTTGAATTTTGTTTAAAGCTTTTTCTGCATCTATTGAGATGATCATATGATTTTTATCCTTCAATTTGTTAATATGGTGTATCACACTGATTGATTTGTATATATTGATCAATCCTTGCATCCCTGGGATAAACCTCACTTGATCATGGTGTATGATCCTTTTAAGCTGCTGTTGGATTCTGTTTGCTAGTATTTTGTTGAGGATTTTTGCATCTATGTTCATCAGTGATATTTGCCTGTAGTTTTCTTTCTTTGTGACATATTTGTCTGATTTTGGTATCATGGTGATGGTGGCCTTGTAGAATGAGTTTGGGAGTATTCCTCCCTCTGTTATATTTTGAAAGAGTTTGAGAAGCATAGATGTTAGCGCTTCTCTAAATTTTGATAGAATTCATCTGTGAAGCCATCCGGTCCTGGGCTTTTGTTTGTTGGAAGATTTTTAATGACAGTTTCAATTTCAGTGCTTGTGATTGGTCTGTTTATATTTTCTATTTCTTCCTGGTTCAGACTCAGAATGTTGTGCTTTTCTAAGAATTTGTCCATGTCTTCTACATTATCCATTTTATTGGCATAGAGTTGCTTGTAGTAATCTCTCATGATCTTTTGTATTTCTGCAGTGTCAGTTGTTACTTCTCCTTTTTCATTTCCAATTTTGTTGATTTGAGTGTTCTCCCTTCTTTTCTTGATGAGTCTGGCTAATGGTTTATCAATTTTGTTTATCTTCTCAAAGAACCAGCTTTTAGTTTTATTGATCTCTGCTATTGTTTCCTTCATTTCTTTTTCATTTACTTCTGATCTGATCTTTATGATTTCTTTCCTTCTGCTAACTTTGGGGTTTTTTTGGTCTTCTTTCTCTAATTTCTTTAGGTGTAAGTTTATGTTGATCATTTCAGATTTTTCTTGCTTCTTGAGGTAGGATTGTATTGCTATATACTTCCCTCTTAGAACTGCTTTTGCTGCATCCCATAGGTTTTGGGTCATCGTGATTTCATTTCCTCTTTGTTTTTTTCAGTGATCTCTTGGTTATTTAGTAACATATTGTTTAGCCTCCATGTGTTTGTATTTTTAAATTTTTTTTCCTGTAATTGATCTCTAGTCTCATAGTGTTGTGGTTGGAAAATATACTTGATATGATTTCAATTTTCTTAAATTTGCCAAGGCTTGATTTGTGACCCAAGATATGATCTATCCTGGAGAATGTTCCATGAGCACTTGAGAAGAAAGTGTATTCTGTTGTTTTGGGGTGGAATGTCCTATAAATATCAATTAAGTCCATCTTGTTCAATGTGTCATTTAAAGCTTGTGTTTCCTTAGTTATTTTCATTTTGGATGATCTGTCCATTGGTGAAAGTGGGGTGTTAAAGTCCCCTACTATGATTGTGTTGCTGTCGATTTCCCCTTTTATGGCTGTTAGCATTTGCCTTATGTATTGAAGTACTCCTATGTTGGGTGAATAAATATTTACAACTGTTATATCTTCCTCTTGGATTGATCCCTTGATCATTATGTAGTGTCCTTCTTTGTCTCTTGTAATAGTCTTTATTTTAAAGTCTATTTTGTCTGATCCAAGAATTGCTATTCCAGCTTTCTTTGGATTTCCATTTGCTTGGAATACCTTGTTCCATCCCTTCACTTTCAGTCTGTATCTGTCCCTAGATCTGAAGTGAGTCTCTTGTAGACAGCATATATACGGGTCTTGTTTTTGTATCCATTCCACCAATCTATGTCTTTTGTTTGGAGCACTTAATCCATTTACATTTAAGGTAATTATCAATATGTATGTTCCTATTACCATTTTCTTAACTGGTTTGTTTTGTTTTTGTAGGTCTTTTCCTTCTCTTGTGTTACCTGCCTAAAAGAAGTTCCTTTAGCATTTGTTGTAAAGCTGGTTTGGTGGTGCTGAATTCTCTTAGCTTTTCCTCATCTGTAAAGGTTTTAATTTCTCCATCAAATCTGAATGAGATTCTTGCTGGGTAGAGTAATGTTGGTTGTAGGTTTTTCCCTTTCATCACTTTAAAGATGTCATGCCACTCCCTTCTAGCTTGCAGAGTTTCTGCTGAAAGGTCAACTCTTAACCTTATGGGGATTCTCTTTTATGTTATTTGTTGCTTTTCCCTTGCTGCTTTTAATATTTTTTCTTTGTATTTAATTTTTGATAGTTTGTTTAATATGTGTCTTGTCATGTTTCTCTTTGGATGTATCTTGTATGGGACTCTCTGGTCTTCCTGGACTTGATTGACTATTTCCTTTCCCATGTCAGGGAAGTTTTCAACTATAATCTCTTCAAATATTTTCTCAGACCCTTTCTTTTTCTCTTCTTCTTCTGGGACCCCCATAATTCAAATGTTGGTGTATTTAATATTGTCCCAGAGGTCTCTGAGACTGTCCTTAATTCTTTTCATTCTTTTTTTTTTTTTTTATTCTGCTCTGCAGTAGTTATTTCCACTATTTTATCTTCCGGGTCACATATCCGTTCTTCTGTCTCCATAATTCTGCTATTGATTCCTTCTAGAGAATTTTTAATTTCATTTATTGTGTTGTTCATCATTTTTTGTTTGCTCTTTCATTCTTTTACGTCCTTGTTAAATGTTTCTTGTATTTTCTCCATTCTATTTCCAAGATTTTGGATCCCCTTTACTATTATTACTCTGAATTCTTTTTCAGGTAGACTGCCTATTTCCTCTTCATTTTTTTTTTTTTTTTTGGTCTGGTGGGTTTTTACCTTGCTCATACAACTGCTGTGTATTTTTCTGTCTTCTCATTTTGTTTAACTTACTGTGTTTAGGGTCTCTGTTTTCCAGGTTGCAGGTTCGTAGTTCCTGTTGTTTTTGGTGTCTACCTCCAGATGGTAAGGTTGGTTCAGTGGCTTGTGTAGACTTCCTGGTGGAGGGGACTGGTACCTGTGTTCGGGTGGGTGGGGCTGGATCTTGTCTTTCTGGTGTGCAGGACTGCATCTGGTGGTGTGTTTTGGGGTGTCTGTGAACTTTTTATGATTTTAGGCAGCCTCTCTGCTAATGGGTGGGGTTGTGTTCCAATCTTTCTAGTTGTTTGGCATGGGGTGTCCAGCACTGGAACTTGCTGGCCCTTGGGTTCATCTGGGTCTTAGCGTTGAGATGGAGCTCTCTGGGAGAGCTCTTACCAATTGATATTATGTGGGGCTGGGAGGTTTCTGTGGTCCAGTGTCCTGAACTTGGCTCTCTCACCTCAGAGACTTAGGCCTGACACTAGTCCAGAGCACCAAGACCCTGTCAGCCACACGGTCAGGTCAGTCCAATGGCTTCTCATCATACTTGGGAGAACATGATATTCTGTAACTTATTTTTCAGATCTCTGACATCAAAACCATGTGGCTATCACTGTTCTCTGGCTTGGTTTTTACTCAGGTAAAATGCTAGGCCTTAAGGTAAATAATTTTGCGTGGCAGATTTCTAAGACCCATCCAAGGTTATGTTTGGCTGGGTTGGTGTAATAAAGGCCCAGTGACAGATCTACATGTCATTGGTTTAAAATAATCTGTAAGAATTTAAAAAAATCATTTTTTTCTTTTAAATCAACATACTGAAACTAATTTGCTCAATTAATGGCAGGCACTGGCATCCTACCCATTAACTTCTTCTAGAATTTGACAGTATCACCAGCTCTACCAAAGCAGTTATTGCTATTACTTGAAGAGAGATGTATATGAAGAAAAAACAAGATTCTCTATCATTTCTTAACTTATAAACAATGAAATTCAAAAATTAAAAAACAGAGAAGATTCTGGCAATCTGGAACAGGAGAACTGTATGCAAAGCAATTAGAGAGTTAAATCCAGAACTGACCCTCCTTGCTGTGATAAGAGGGCTAACTTCTTCCAGACCAGGGTTCATTCTCATGTCTTAGTCAAATGCAAAATACCTCTCTAGTGCCTCCCTCTTCTTTGAACATTTGTATAACTCTCTACACAGACTGGTGGTTGTAGGATAATGGCTGTTGTCCATGAAGAAAAAAATATAGAAAAAAATGAGCACTTCTAAAAGACTGTTTATTGAAATATATAGTTATGATATTAATATTTTTCAACATAGACCATAGACCCTACATTGGCTTGAAAACTTGATTTTTCTCATCACGATGGGAATATATACATATATAAATATTTTTTAATGACTTCACCTAATTAATATTAAAAAAACAGTCAAATAGCTCTACCAAAGAATACCAAGCAGAAATAAATATTGTTCTGCACTGTTGTCTCTATCCCTTCTCTTGACACGAGTTGGGAGCTATAGAACAACTTAGCTCTGAACTTATTAACTCCTTGCATTGGACCATTATGATGAAAGAACTAGATGGTCCCTTAAATGTTTATAGTTGCATGTCTTTTCTTCAAGCTATATTTAATAGCATCACTTAGTAATATTTTATACTTAAAACCCACCATTCTTAGAAAGTTTTTTACACCTAACAGAAATTTAAACCAACTTTCTCAAGAACATTCTTATCTTATCTTTATCCTATTTTCCCAAATCTTTTATTCTTAATATTTTAATTCTATTTTTTTTTTTTTTTTGATTCTTCTTCCAAGAACATAGAAACCATGAGTCAATTCTGTTGCCTTGTAGAGATTCTGAAACTTTGGTGTGAAAATGGATCACCTGGCATGTCAAAGGTGGGGATAATTACAGTTTCCAAGAACCTACATACTCCCTACAGTCCTGATTCAAGGGGTCTGCAGACTGGTCCAGGATTCTGCGTTTTAACAGTCTCCTCCCACCTCTTTCTACATTTGTCATGCAGATGATCCTCTGACCATTTTGAGAGACACTCACTAAAATGAGAATAGGTCATAAAATTTTCTTTGATATCCAGTGCCCACCTACCTTTCTTATTTCACCTTTGATTCTTCTCCATCTTTCCACCCATCTCTGACATTTTCAGGTCTGGTCAGCATAGAATACATCTATACCTCAATATTATGGACATTCTGTTCCTCTTCTGGGATAATCATTTCTCTCCTCCTCTACTTTAAGCTCCTATCCATTTATCTGTGAAGACTCAAAGACATTGTCCCATTTATGAAGCTTCCTCTTCCCCTTCTCTACAGGAATGCCCATATCACTTTGTATATATTTCTGTGAGAGTGATTATTATAATCTGTCACAGTTACTGATTATGTGTCTGTTTTCCATTGCTACTTCCATGTCCATCCATAAGACAGTGAATATCACATGTTATTTACTCAATAAATGTTTGTCGAATTATAAATCTAACTGAACTTCTATTTCTAAAATTACCCCTAGGGACATTTCCGGGGAGGAGGTGAAGAGTTGCCATCCTTGTTGTTGTTCTCTTGGGACAAACCTAATTGTAATATCTTTGACTTCCTTTAATAGTCTAGATTGTTCCACAAAAATTTATGGAAGTTCTGCTTCAACTTTTTGGGGAAAATTAGTTCTAAGAGAACACTCCTTGCTTTGTAAAACTGACCTTGATCATACTACTTCATTATTCTCATGTAGACCATTTAGCTTTTGAAAGTGATTTCCTGAGATAATATTTTCTAGAAATTAATTTTTATGTCATGATAGAAAATTACAAAACATTCACTGGATGATATAAACCAAGTACTTAGAATCTGGGATAGGTAATAAAGCAGGTCTACTCAAAGAATTTCTGTCTGTTAGAAAGGCCAAAGTAGTAACTTGGAAGGAACTTGGATGGCACGAAATACAAAAACAGTGCCCTCTACGTGATACAAAGTATACACTGAAAATCATCTATGAATCTACAGCAACAGAGAGGCTTTCAAACCTAAGTGTGCTTTGTCAAACTGGGTAAGTCATGCCCAAATCAATAACCTCTTTCCAAGTGGATTAGGGAAAGAGACTTGCATAATCATTGTCTTTTTGAGAGCAGAGTCTGACATGATTCCTATTCAGTGCAAGAAACTCCCATTGACCTTGGAAAAATCACCCTGGTTACATAGATTTTCATTAGCTTATGGGCATTTCCATGACCATCCAATGTTTCTAAACCTGTCAGTGATAATCCCTTTGACTGTCCAAATGATAATCCATTTCCACCTTTGTCAGAAAACCACAATGTCCCAGAGCTAGAGCCTCCTTCTGTCCATAATTCCTTCCTTTCATTTATTTCTCTTCCTCAGTTGTGGCTGTGAGTGATCATGTGACCTCTTGTGTAACTAAGAAAATAGCTGCCTGATTATATTTTAATAATTATTGCAAGTCAGTCACTTGCCGCCTCCTCTTCATATATTATAAAGTCAGCATATAATTAAGGGTAGAGGGGTTCTGGGAAGGTATGGGGCTGGACTCTTAGCAAAGACTTTTGATTTCGATACATGGCATTTCTAAACACAAGATAGCCTCTGCAACATTTACAATTCTGTGGGCTTGCTGACCTGAAATACTTCCCTGCCCTCATTATGTACACACAAACAACACAAATCTAAACCATGCTGTTCAAAGTTAGCTGAAGACCTCAGCTTCTCACAAAGCCTTCCCAGTACAATCCAGTCTACCCCAGACCACTCTGACACTTACTGTCTTCACTTTTAAGTTGTCACTTGACATGTGTCCAGACTCCCAAAAAGGTTGCACATTCCTCAAGAGTAGGAGCCAGGGCTTACATGTCTTTTATCCTTCATAGCACATAGCTCAGTAACCACCAATTCCCTACTCATGAACTCTTCCCAACAACACAAGGGAATTCCTGCAATACTACATAAGTAATTTTGAATTTGAGAGTCCCAATGAGGCCTAGCTCCATCTATTACCTAGTGGATGAGGATATTTTCTTTACCTCAAATAATCAGAATAACATAAAATTATGGAGTTAAAAAACAAATCAGTCTTCCAAATCAACACACAGCTAATCATCATGGGCTTGATATTGTCAACTTAAAAGAACAGGACCCACTAACATCATTAACCAAATAATACTATATCAGATATAGAGTACATTTTAAGACTAGTTTGGACTGAAATTTTCTTTCTAGTTTGAAAAACTAACTGTATGTCAACTACAAAAATTAGGTCTCATCAACTATACAATCTTTTTTCCCCATAAACTGGTTCTTCAAAAATATATCATTTTATGATAGAATTTTAGAGCAGGATTACTTTAGAATATGTCCTTTAAATCATCTGTCATCATTTTAGAGATGAGAAAACTGAGACCCAAGAGATCTAAGTAATTTACTTTGAGTTACCTAATTAGCCACTGACAGAAATAGGACTAGTGCACCAGTGTTCAGACCCCAGATTAAGCAACTTCTGTTTTATCTCACTCTTTTGTTTGGAGCACAATATATGTATGTATTTTAAATTATAATTCAAATACATACAAAAGGGATATAAAAACACTGAACACCACTATAAATGAAACATGCACATGAGGGTATACAAGTGCATGCACAATGCATTCCATGATAGATTCTCTGAATTTGCACAAGCGCACAACACAACCATTCTTAACTCACGAAGTTTAAAGATGATTGTATTCCAAGGGTTTGTAAAATATGAGCATTTCTTACCTGGCAGCTGTATGAGGGGTTGACAAAAGACATTAAAAACTTGAGCTATGATTAAATATCGGATTTTTCTGGCACTGAAGGTTAACTTCTACCTGGGTTTCCGGGGTCTAGCACTTTTAATGGAAGGTAGGCCAGAGCTTGGAGAGGGATCGCCCAACATATGAGACTTTGGCATCGTTACCCACATTGCAATATTAAGTTGACTGCAGGTGATTATCACCTAAATCTTCCTATGGGCCAGTTATGACTCTATTTCTCCTTATTGTGCCTGAAATCTCTACCGTTACAGTCACTTCTTTAGGTTAGAAAGCTTAGGTGGGAAAATAACTTCAGCAGTCACGATACCGCTCCACCCCAGGTAATGAAAAGGGGGAGACCCCTTGTGGGGGAAGGATAGAAGCTCTACATGTAACAGAAGAGCTACTGATGAGAAAGGACTCCTCCTTATGGTGTCCAAGAATTTTAAATTTGGGGGCAAATCTAAACAGCATTGACTATATGAGGTTTGGTCCCTTCACTGAGCTTAAGATCTAGCAAGGAGGTAAAACATAAACAATTTAATACAATCCTCTTGAGTAGAAAATTTGGTGTGGAGTATACAGACTGAGATACAAGTAGCATTTCTCTTTCTGAACGTTAATAGATAATGTAATCTAATATATGCTCCATGTGCAT
The DNA here is from genome assembly GCF_965194825.1 of Balaenoptera physalus. NCBI lineage: Eukaryota > Metazoa > Chordata > Mammalia > Artiodactyla > Balaenopteridae > Balaenoptera > Balaenoptera physalus. Next base: position 21,669,030 of record NC_138894.1, read on the forward strand.
AATCTAAAGGCCATTAAAACACTTGAACATTGGAAAAACAAAGGACTCCTCCTTTTAAACTACCCCAATTCTCCAATACCAATATCCATACATACTAGTTAACTAGGAATTTGAAAAAATGAATGATACCTGCTTAACACATTTCATAATACCTATGATTCAAACTAGAATGCTTTTAATCCCACCCCATGAAAAGTAACAGCCCTCACATTCTAATGGTCAAACCTTTTTAAAAACACCCACCCTGATGCTTCAACATCCCTTAAAGAGGTAACCATCTCCATGAACCTTCTTTGCCCTCTAATATAAAAGTTGACATTTTAATAGGTACCCAGGAGAGAACAAGGAAAATGAAGGAACACACTCACTCCAGTTGATCTTTTCCTTCTAAATACTATGGTATATAAAAGAATTAATCAGTAATAATAGAAACCCAAATGAAACAAAGAACAGTGGTTTTTCACAGCTCTTTACCAAGAAATACTATAAACCAGCATCATTGTTATGACATGTAACAAAAAGGTAGCAAATTTGGTTGAGACACATTGAAATGGATGCACCCTTAATCTTGCAACAGTGGTGACCCTTTTTTTTTAAATAAATATTTTAGTTTTTGCATTTGAAAGTTTTCATTTGTTTATATCAGAACCAAGTTTGTTGATAATTCTCATGTATCCGTTTCTTCACAGTTTTACTCTACAATTTTAGAAGAGCAGATTGATTCTCTGGCTAAACATTAATAAAGGATATTCTGTGACCCTGAAATCTTTCAAATGAAGAAGAATACACTTTCCTAACTAGCCTTCCTTTATAGAAAGCTCACTAAAAGACTACAGAATGGATTCATTCCACATATGCAATGACTTTCAGTCCCAATGGGAAGAAAGAATGAGAAATAAAGGAATGAAAATACCATTTTCAACTTCTCAAGTGTAGACCATGCTTGAAGAGTATATCTGTGTTGTGGAATTCTTGACTTAAATAAAGAATAAATAAGTAGATCCTTTGCCCAAAGTTGGTTAATAGTAAGTAAAGAGGGCTTGATTGGTCACATCTTTACTTCCTTGAAACCCCATCCCCCTGCTTTCAAAATTAATGCTTACAATGAGACAGGTTAGATCAGAAAGCAAAGTTACTCACCATGGAAGAATCACTGCTTCCACACCCGATCGGAGCTCCCTCAGCACAGGTTGGGAGGTGGGTAGAAAGTTGACTAGCCCTGCCCCCATCTATGACATCACAATCTACCTCATAAAAGGTAGTGAAAGTGCTCTGAACTCCTGTCTGATTTCCGAGAGATACAGAAAAGAGAGAGTGAGAGAGAGAGCAAGAGAAAAAAAAAAAAAAAAAAAAAGTACCCTATTGGGAAGGGATTAGGGAGGTGGAAGAGGGAGTGGGTAATTGGGAGAAAGAGGCCTATGAAGGAATTACGTACTGAAAGAGATATGGGTGGGCCTCCGTGATATTAAGCAGTCCGGCCATTTGGATTCCTCATTGGCTCTCTTGAACAGATAAATGGACCGTCTGGGAGAAGGAGGATGAAGCAGCATCCCGCATTGTCAGGCATTGTAGGGGACAATTGTAGTGGGGTTCAAAGGGGATGAATCCCCTATTTAAAGCATTGAAGATCACCCAGAGAGAAAGCAAGGGCTGAAGCTCTTAACGCCTGGAACGGTACATGGGGAATGTCAGATGTCTTTCTAGGAAGTTCCATTGCCCTGCTGTGTGACCTTCAGCAAGCTCTCGGCCTCAGCACACTCAGCCAGTACATGGTAGGAAAGGGATACTTACCTCTTCCATTGGGTTCACTGAGGAATTAACACACTCATTGTCGCTAGAATGGCAATTCTTTTTTACTGTTCCTTTTTGTACTCAAGCATGAGTTGTGTGATAGGCACAATTTAAAAGATAAGCCAATAACCAATGTCTAGTTCTACCCTTGGAATTTCTACCTCTTAAAATGTTATTTTTGACATAAAATATTACTGACAATCTTGACTAAGTTTTTCTATGTGTACCAAATATAACATACACCTAAAGGGGATAATTAGATCCGACCTTCAAACCTGGAGAAAAATCAAATGGCAATATTGCTACAATCACAAGGTCCACTACGATGCTACTTTTAGAGGTCAAATTTAGGTGACCCAGTAATGCTCAGTGACCAAACATTTTTGTCACATGCAGTTCTGCTATAGTCATAGCGTTATAGCTTTGTTTAAAGCCTGATTCCAATTTTTTTTTTTTTTTTGGAAATCAGGCAAGATGGGAGAAAAATGTGGAGAGCACTAGGTCTTTTTTTCTTTTCAAATGTAGATTTAGAGCTTTAAAAACTGAACTGGTCAAAGTTGTCAAGTGAGTATTATGACAAAACAAAAGGAAGAGCAAGCAGGTCCTGAAACCATCCCCATGGAAGCCAGATCTTTATTTGCTCAGTGGAATATACGAAAAGTGAACCTTTTTCCACAGAAAATATTTTAGTAAAGATTCAAAATAATAGCTTACAATTCACAGCATCATAAATGGGTAAAGCCCAGAGCCTGTTTCTGTATGCAGATAAACAAAATTCCTAATTTGGATTTTTTTCTGGCGTTTTAAGCCAATACAGTTCTATCTCTAGTCCTGTCATTCTTAGCTCACTAAATATCTAAGTGTATTAAATAATCATAATTTTAAACTATACAAAATTGGTAGATTAGGGAGCATTTTGAAACACAGAAGCTACTAAATTCAAACTGATTATGAATTTGGCAACATTACTCCCATCTTTTACTTCAAAATAAATGTTAAAGGCATTTAAAGAATGTCTTTAGAGAATTAAAGACAATAAAAAAGAAAAAAATTGGCATATGAGAAGCAAGAATGAAATTGAAAATTTTCCTATATTTGGGTTTTTTAGTACTTACTAGAAGAAGCGATAATACTGTGCGTATGTTTTCCTTGCTGAATTATTCTCTTTTTATGTTCAATAATTCTAAGTCTAAATTCAAATTCTATATTTAACAGCTTTTATTGTGTGAAATTTCACAATTAATTGTCCTATAAAGCTATTTTCTTTCAATTTTTACATATTAGATCATTGACTAGTTGGCTTATCCTTGCTTTTTTATGTTTTATAACAATCCTTTTTGGCTTTAGAAATTAGCCATCTCCTGATTTTTCATTGTAGGGAAAGTGTTATTATTTTACCAGTTCTTTTATCAATCAGTTTCAAAAATGATTATTATGTATTAGAAACTTATCTGTGTCATCTCACCTTTCATACAAAATACAAAAGTCACTATTTAAGATTAATGATGCAGCTGTCCATTCTTCCAATAAGCACTTTAAAATTTTTACTACCGAACAAAGGAGGTACACTTTTGCCAGCATTAAGATATTAGAATAAAATGGAGTTAAACACTTTATAATATTGAAATAAAACAAAGTGGACTTAGATTATAATCTATTGGTACTTTTAATTAATTACCTATTGTTTATCTGGAAATGGAGCATGTCTTCAGGAACCCAATGCAAAACTAGGCTGCATCAAATGGATGCAGAGTGGTGAACTGTGCTGACTTTTTAGGTGAATTTAGTATGATTGATTGCAATAATGTCTATAGTTATGATATTAGTTAAAATAACAAAATTTTCTTTGACACAGAATGCAATGCCTGGATCAAATTATTTCCAACTCTTCTTAGGATCTAGCCTCTTGACATTTTTTATGAAAACTAAGTCTTATTATAATTATGGATTTGATGCATACTTCCTATGACATCACATAAATGGATGAGTTAGCCCTTCAAAGCAAGACATGAAGTGATTGCAAGATTTCAGTCAAGAGACCTTGTTATTGAAGTCTTGGCTATAATTTTGTTTGGTCCAGAGATATGTAGGGTTGGTTTCAAATTTTTGTTTGTTTGTTGAAACAAAAAAGTTTTAATTCAACTTCTTAGTGCAAAGGATTGAGAAAAGTCAGGTGGAATAATTTGTACACTCCAAAAGAATAATCCACAGATGTATTTACCAAGTAATTTATCATGGGAGACATAATCAGGCAGTTGGCATGCACTGTGACCAAAATGTTATTATTAAAGAGAAATATTACAGTAAGAGAGAATACGATTAATTTTGATAGCAACAGATTTGAATTGGGAGTTCCCAGATAAAGAGATCATGTTTGAGTTTGTCTTAAGATAGTGTCTCACATACAGAACCTTGGGCTTAAAAGAGTACACGGTCCTTAGAAGATGATGCTGACTTCTCAGCATCTGATATCCTGGAACTTCTCCAGGATATTCTCTTTCAGTTGCAAAATAAATTTGCAAAGGAAAACATATAAAACAGGTCAAGAGACAGATTGTAGAGATTTGACAGAACATCTAGCTAGACTTCCAGTCAAGTTCATTATCAGCAAGGCATCTGTACAGATGAAAGTATTCAGAGAAAAGCAATAAAATAAGATACAGTATTGATGATGAAAGAAAAGATTAAAGTCTAAATTAAGTTTGCCTTCAAGAAAATAAGATTAGGATGAAATATTTGAATACATTTATTGCCCAGAAGGAAAATGACTGTTCAAGATAGAGTAAGACAATGTATTGTGAAGCAGTAAAAGAAATCTGAGCTAAAAATCCTTCACATTGCCCATCCAGAAGTCTTTCCTATTTGTAAGATACATGGGCCATAACACGGAACATATTTCTCTTCTAAGGGTTGTGATCAAAGACATATTTTATAAATCATTTAAATTAAGCTGGAGAAAGTATTTGACATAATCTGTAGGGACAGAATGTAGACAATAGTAAGTTAAACACAGTTTTATTTCTAGAATAGAGTAAACCAAGAAAACCAGTGAATACAGAAGTAGTTCAACAGACACCCTGCTATTCCAGCTGAGAATGCTAAACAGTAAATGGGAAACTAAATGGGGAAAAAATGAAAACAATAGACTCCACAATCTAACAAAAGCACAATGGATGGAAAAATTTATCCTTTTCACAAAAAGTATTTGCTATTAGAGATAAAGAACTTTGAATTCTGTCACCCAACCAATATTTAGCACCATGCCTTTTACATAGTTGAAGCGCAATGGAAACATTGAATTCAATGAATTAAAATATCCTTATGAGAACGAGCAATAAATACAGCTCTTTGAACTCTGATTGTTCGTTGTTAGAAATTAGGAATGGATTATGGAAACACTGATCTTTTCCTAGAAAAACATTACTCCTGTCTCAGTTGTGTTATGGCGGTCTTTTTATTTCCTTTATTTTGAGTCATCTGAGGTCATGCAAGTTTGTGTAAAATCAATAATGAAATTCCCAGATAATGTTTGTATATGGTTTTAATATTCATATTGTCTTTTTTACTTATTTATATCTTTTATATCAACTTATTCATATTTTATCTTCTCTTGAGGCATGTCCAAGTAGGAACAACAACAACAACAACAAAAATAAATTTAGGTAACCCGTTCAAAATAATGTATTTCATGACTAGAGCTGATGAATTGAAGTGTATACAGGAAAACCAAAAAAGAGGAAATGAATTACAGATACTGTGTCTAAATAAAGGTATTCACGCAATGCTTTGGCTTCTCATAATTATTTGGTTCAACTGAAGGGAACAGATAGATCTGGGTTGTTCTCACATATCCAAAACTACTTAAAAATGTGGGGGGGAGGGATGTAGTTCTTAAGACACTACTACAGACATTAATTATTAAAACTATAGATTAATAAAGAACATCTTAGAATGAACTCAGACAATTATCACATATTGACAATATCTCAAAATTAGAACTTGTTTCATGGGAAAATGGTACAAACCAGTATATCTTAAATACGTTTGCCTGTGTTTCACATATATCAAAAGATATATGCAATCATTGTCCCTCATCTAGGTATCTCCCATGTGTCTAATTTCCAAGTTTTCACAAAATATTACTATTCATTTGATGCCAAATCATCCTCAGAATATTAACTAAAATCTAAGGCATTAATTGCTAACCAATAAAGTATTTGCCTTCCTTCTTTTAATTCGAGGCTTTTAAAACTTGAAAAAAAATTCTAAAACCTGAAGGAAAGTAAATTGATTAAATGACAGGTAATGGCACTGACATTTCTGACGCAGAGACACTCTTCCTAAAGCCACTAACCCCTTCTACTCTTACAAGCAATGATGCCCTCAGACTAAAATAGAAACTGCTCAGCTCACAAGTTCAGGTGATGCAATCAAATCAATCCACTGAGTAGATCCAAGTTAGTTCAATCCATGTCTCCAGTCAAGGTCAAAAGAGTTACTTGCTTAGTTCACATACCCGTTTTGTCACAATAGAGTCTGTTTTCTTATTTTAGGATGAGAGCATTAGACTATAAAGTCTTTTTCTATGCATAAAACAATTCAGTAAGATAACCAACTGGTTTAATTTCATCAGTGGATAACTGATTTTTTTTTTTCAAAGAACGGAATTTGACCATCTTGATAAGTTTAGAATCAGTATCTTCAAGTATGTAACTGAAGAGTTACTTCTTATAGCAGAGCAGTATACTTCCTTCATTTGTGCAAGATTATTTGAATTCAGGGAGACAGCTTGCGCTGTGGTGCTACAGACATAAAGCTTCCTATGCTGCCTGACACCCAAGGAGATTTTTTACTTTTCTTATAAAAATTCTTATTTCCAATTTCTTCCAAAAATAATACCTTGAGTTTGTTAAATGTCACTTTTATAACACTGGGAGAATGAATTTGCACTGCAAAAACACTTAAGTGTTATTTTTCTCTGAAAGTTTGCATAATTTGGGTTGTGCAAAAATCAATGACAATGTACATTGACACGGATGTAACGGAGGAAGACTTAACGCGGGAATCAGAATTGAAGTGGCTATAGTTTTACCATCATAACAGATTAGCGGGCAGGTTGTTGGGAGAAAGACTGAATTATGCAACAACCCATCATACTAGCAGATTAAGTGCAAAGAACTACTGCCATTCTGAAAATGATAAATACCTGTTTAATTTTCTTACCAGTACAGAGTATCTCCACTACCCCTCCATTCAGATTTATAATCTGAAGTTTGTTTTAATTTTACTTCCCTGGATCTGGATTCTCCTACTCTCCCCAGATCAGAAAAAGTCCTTTAAGCCCAAAAACTTAATGGCTTACCCTCTGGAAGGTCTGTATAAAATTCTTTGGAACTGCTGTGAGTTGTCTGAACACATACCCTTTTGTTTAAATGAAGCACAGAAGTGGATTCCAAACCCAAACTGAAAACTAGCAATTTAGATTATTTCCCATTACTACTATACTTTGATCAGTGGAGATAATCGAGAATTGACAATAGACAGAATCGGAAGATATAACAAAAATGACTCTTTCCCCAAAAAGGGTTGTTTAAAGTACAAGTTTACACAACTAAGTACAACGCTTGTTTCAGTGAACGTTTCATTCCATTACAAAATACTGACACTTTTTTTACAGAGTGAACACAGAAATTTTCAAGTAAAATGTAATTCTCATCTCAACAAAAAACAATTATATCTATCTATCTATCTATCTATCTATATCTATATATATATTTATATATACACATATATATGGCATTGTACAAATATATATATATGTATGTATGTGTGTATATATATATATATATATATATATATATATATATATATAGCATGGTACAAATAAACACCATATTTTCCCCCAAACTGTATTGTATTGAATCATATATGTCACAGCTGTCAACCATTTGTTCAGTTCTTGATTATTGCTTATTCAGGGAACAAGGAAGTTAAGAGTCAAATCACATGTATTTGTTGTGTGCATACATGTATGCATATACATATAGCATATATGTATCTTTGATCATATGCCAGTGTCAGGTAGGACTGATTTGAATGTTCTCAGTTTCCAGCATTTTTATGAATATTTTTCATATTTTCATTTATCATCATGAATATTCATGTTAATTTTAATTTAGTCCAATTTTTTTAATGATATGAAACATAGGCTATAAGAGTAACTATACTTGACCAATTCAAATCCTACTGGCGTTGCAAATTATACTTGTTCACCTTGTCAAACTTCTCTCCATAACCCAATTGAGAGGAATTCAAATTTGGAAAGGAGAGATTAAAAGACAAAGAACAAAAGTGCACATTAGGGCAAATTACTCAGTCCCTCCGGAATAGGTCAGAGCTCCATTCAATCAGCCTGAGGACTAAGGGAACTAACATTCCTCACCTCTAAACTCTGTTCCTATATTTTGTTTGTGTGAAAAAAGGCATTTATATGCAATAGAATGTATTAACTTTGTAACAGTTTCATGGGGAGTCAGCTATAAGTTATATCAGCATCCCTCCATCTCTGACCTGAACATCAAATTCCTGTCCAGAGGAGGGTTATTGCTCCTGTGCTCTGGCTTCGTTGTTATAATGGGGATCCTGTTGTATTTGCACTTAAAAAAAATAATGTAGGTGGAATATTTCCATTTTATCAGAATGCTTGATATTCAGTATTCTGTGTTCTAAAACCCTGTGTTTGTATTTCCAATCTCATTCAGAATAATGTGCAAAGTATAAATCTTTGGGTAGCTAAAGATAATCAAAGGTTATAAAATGGTTTTCATTTCTCCAGTTCCATGTGTATATCTCCATTTTTAAATTTAAAAGAACCTATTAACTCCTCTGAAACCTAGTGAATAAAAATTAATTAAAACACAATAATCAAATATACAGGTAATTTCCATAGAATGACATTGGAACTTATTTGTATTCAAAATATATCTACATACTGAAAAAGGTGTGACTCAACTTTTCTCTCATGATGAATATAATGTTGTCACCTTTAATGGATATTACTTGCACTAAACTAATTTATAATATGCTATGGTTAAGTTTCTCTTTCCTTTGTTTTATCTTTTTCCTTCTTTCATGTTTTTTCTTTCCTATCCTCCATCCTTTCCTCTTTTTCTTCTTTTCTTCCTTTAATGGTCCTTTTTCCAAAAATCATGTAAACTGGCTTAAGAGATTAAACTACCAAACACTAAACTAAACAAACAAATAAAGCCAGTATATAAACTATCAGGCTGTTTAATTGTGTGGACTTTAGTTTCTTCCACTTTCTCTCTAACATTTGTATTACTCTCTTAGTTTTTTTTTTTTTTTTTTTTTTTTTAATTCCCTTTCCCATTACCTGCTTAGCAACCAGGTTGAGCTGAATTGGCTCACAAATATGCATCTTATACTTTGAGATTTAATAAGAATGGCACCTTTCCGCTGTTGAGAAAAGTTTAAGCCAATGACTTTAGAATATTGATTGCCAGCCAGAAAACTAATGGTGCTTCTTAGACAGCAGTTGTGTGAATGAGCATATGTAGGCATATTTTTTTAATTTGCTTTATTTCTCTAGTTCCCATGACTCGTGAAGAGCTTTGGCATCCACTGTCCCCATGACCTGTTGAAATTTCCTGAGCTACCTCTCAAGCCAAAGGCAAATATAACAGAAGAAGCCTTTCCCAGTTTGAACACACAGACTCACATAAAACATATACATGCTGACATGGTATATGTGCATTTTGTTTAACATAAGTTCATCATGCCAGCATGAGACTATAAAAACATGGTGCTCAGTTTTGAAATCCAAATCATTTTCCTTAGCAAAATGGAAACAATCTACCCAAATCTTATCTGTTTTAATAGAAGCTTTGACTTCTAACAAATATACCTTCCTGGGGGCTTTTGCGTATTTCAAGGAAGAAGTCACAGCTTTGAATCCCATGTACATAACGACATAGGGAAAAAGGGAGGAAGATTCAAGTATTTCTCTTTTTTGATTTCATTTTATACTATAGTAGCTTCTCCTTAAAAATAGAGCAACTTTGTCATGACAGACAACAAAATAAATGGGGCTCAAAGCATGGGTGCACTTTCTTGGCAAAATCATTGAAAAGTTTGTGTGTATGGGGTCTCACATTCTTGACTCTTTCAGAACTCTGAAGGCAGTCACTTGTGGCTATTTTGAAAAATAAACATATTGATTTTTTTCTCCATTGGCCATCAGTGAAGGAGGATGAAGAATAAGATGGAGGCAGAAGTGACAAAGACAGCAGACTACACAGGCAGGTATGACACCAAATAACAATCAAGCTTGGAAAAAAATCATGAAGAGACCAAGAGCAGGCCCATAACTGAGCAGTATAAGCAAACCTTTATAATGCGTTTGACTCAGAATTATTATAAAGTTGTATAACATTCCTCTAAAAGAAGCCTTCTCCTATGCAAGGATTTATTAACATTGCCAATAAGACTCAAAGAAGGAAACAGGCTTCTTGATGGTGTTCTCAATCTCAAACACCTCTGCAAATGCCAACAATGCAAGTGATAAAAGCCAGTGATGGTTTGGACTAATCTAAATGAGGAAAAGACAATGGAAATGAAGCTCTGGAGGCAGTGGTGAACAATGGGTACTGAGAGGATGATGGAGAGTAACTGCCAGTAAAACTTGCTTAGATGAGGTTGTGGAGTCTGAGATCCACAAAGATGCTCTGTGCATCCATATAAATAATAAGATTTGGAAAGTAACAAATGAAAGCACACAAGGCAAGCTAAACAAAAAGCACTCGGTTCCACAGGTGCTATATACAGATGGACATGAAAGCTGAATGGTATGGGAAACTATACCATTGAGGCTGAAGATAAGAAAGGAAGCAAGGGAGATGCAATGTTTTGATCACTTCTTGGCAGAGAGAATCTTGGTAATTACCAACTTGGCAGAAAGGACACACTGCAAGACAGATTGCTCTTGGTTGTTGAAGAATGTTGAAGCAGGATCATTTTGGAAATGCAAAGAGGTGACTATGCTTTGGGAAGAGGCACAAAACAGCAATTTACTGGGCTCTAGGTGAGACTGCATGGAACAGGCTTTCCAAATGGCATCTCCATGCAAACCAGATCAGCTCTTTTCCCAGCTATGTTTTCTGCAAGCCAAACAATATAGGAACTGAAATCTTTGGGTTCAAGTATGATTTTTCCACATATTTTTTATCAAATGGTCAACCTGCTGAATTTCTGAAAATGGCTTGAGGAAGAACTGAGCTTCATTACCAATCTGATTTTCACAAGGCATTCACCATATTGATAATGCTCTGTTCCTGGTAATGCCGCACTTAAAATGGCAGCATTATGGTTGACTGGGAAAAGAACTAAAGGTAGCAGAGCCACACTTTGGAATTTGCAAGTAGTTTACAATAGATGGCACCTTGTGTTGAAAGAAAGGGACTGAGGGAGGAAAAGAAGCCAAGGTGAAGAACCTCAACACATACATTTGGAAATCTTGCCAAGAAATCATGATTCTTCTATTCATTGAACTTCTTGTTCCTTTGCATTTGACTAAAATGGACCAGATACTTATATTTTCATGAGAAGGGAAACACTGAAGTGATTGAACAAAGGATATATAATTGTTAGTGTTTGACAACCATGTTAGTTTTTGGCAACAGCACATCAACCTGTGTTAAATTCAAACATTTTCTGGCTTTTAAGGGTTACTGATAACCTAGTATGCATTGGAACCTGATGAATGAATTCCTATTGTTTTCATCATCTCTAACATGTGAACACAATCCACACATAGAGAGGCTTGCTCCTGAACAGAGAATGAAAATTGCTAGGACTAACAGAGGGAAGTAGACTTACAATGAGTAAATATACAAAAGCCCCAAATAATTATAATAGTCTCAGCTTGGCAATGAGTTTCCAGACTATGAAATTAGTTTTTTTGTGAAGAGTGGAGATTTTACAAGGCTAGTATAAACATGGGGTAATTGGAAAATCAAACTGTTCTTCGTGAGTTATTGTAAGGTCTGGAATAATGGTGATAACATTTATTTTTTTTTAAAAAACCTCCCTATGAATCACTGTAGTGGTGTTTTTAGCAGTACTGTTGCCAAGAATGCTTGCCTTGGAAATACAACAGTGGGAACTTGAATTGTGAAGCCCAGATCCCAGCTTACCCCTGACACAATGAGCTCTCCTCCCAGATTCTGTACTTCGGCTTTCACCTTGCTGCAGATATTAAGTTGATGGCAATACAAGGCAATTCTTTGAAGGTAGGCTAATAAATCCTGCTTACATGCTGAATCAGGACACTATAAAACATTAAAAAAAGGTCATCTCAATTAGTAGGTACTCTTCAGTTTCTAATACTTGCTATATAAAAGCTGTGAGAAGAAAAGGTTTCACTGTCATATACCTTAATTACAACCATTCAACTTAACTTCTTTATAGTGCATTTTAGGAAGGCCACAGCCAATAGGTTAGAATGGTTAGCTCTACTTTGATAAATTCTATACAAAAAATATTGATGACCTCCTGGAAAGTCTTACTGGGACTTCTGGATACATTTATGAGTATTTTACCAATTATCTTCTAAACTGCTAAGAAAACAATATTCTATAGGTTTTTCCTGAGTGGCCCATTCAACATTCACTACAAGCAAAGTTATTTTAACACAGAGAACAAAGCAACGGATGCTAGAAGGAAATCATCCTGTGTGGCAGTCTCTCTGCCATAGTGCAAGATAGAGTTTCAATTCAGTTAGTTGGGGGAAAATGCACTTGTTTCTTTTGGCTTTCTAAGACATGTATCATTCACTAAAGGAACTCTATTACACTTTTTGGAATTCCATATTTATCCAAATTTTAGCAACATGATAAACTTCCTTTAAACAAGAGACTCTGAGAAGGATCAAGACAACTGTAAAAGAAAAAGATTTGAATTAAATGAATTTGAAGCCAATTGAAATAAGCTCATAAGTGTAACAATAAGACCCTTCAAAGGATGCACCAAAGATTTTGAATTCTCAAAAAACTTCTGATGACCATAGATTTTTAATTTTCTTTGTAACTTAAGTGGGTAGATGTCCATCAAATACACACTGAGCAGAGCTGAACACTTCCACAGACATTTACATGATTCCTTAAAACATTTCTGAAGCTTCAATGCCAATGGCTATCCAGTAATTGAAATATATTTCTATTGCTATCCAAAGTTCAGCCCAAAATTCTCCAGGACATTCTATTGTTCTGACTCAATCTGGCACTTGGCAAAGGACATATAATCACCAGATCCTTGATGAAACGTTGTAAGAAATGAGTACCTACAGCCCAAACCGAAGTATGTTATTTAGAATAAGAGTATGAGACAAAGACTCCAGCTAAGTTTCCTTCAAGCTCAAGAAAGGGAATTCTTTCATTAATACTGTGAAGCCAGTCACTTGAGATAGCCATTTATTTAATAAATGACAAAGGAGTCTTTTGTATACATAACACTTACCATTGTGGTATTTTTTTTCACTAACTGCATTTATCAAGAAAGAATCCCACAGAGACTGTTTTTAGCTTCCTACAAGTACTTAATACTGTAATATTTATCCTACTCCAGAGACTCATATACTGAAAGGAATTAACTTTAAAATGATATCTCCCTAGAGGGCTGACAAGGCTTTTGATACAAATACCTTGTAGCAAATTAAAATGGAAGTTCTATCTCAATGGAACAGTAATTTAAAATGCAACAGTCCGTAAAACGTTTATATTGTGTGAATATCTCAAATCTTCATAAAAATATTTTCTGGCAAGTTAAAGGTAAGCAATCGACATTTTGGAAATGCTCATTCTATTCTATTATTTAAACTGAAGTATTTAAAACACACATAAAGGCATGTGGACCAAGAAAAATAACTCTTATACCATGGAAATAGTAGAAATGGGTGCAGAATTTGAGAAAGAAATGCCCCATTCAGATAAAGCATTAGCAAAAATTGCAAGTTGCTTCACAACTGATGATAAGAAGAATACCACAAAGAGAGTGTTATGTTTAACTTCATCTATCTTTTTTGTTGTTGTTACGTCATCATTAAATAGCATTTTAATATTTTGTCACAATCTCAAAATACATCTAGAATCCTGGGATATTTGTGTGTGTACATGTGTGGTGTGTTTTCCAGATACCAAAACTGTTTGGGGCTATGCTTCATGTTGCATAATTGTTGGAAATAAGGATCCAAAATTACAAAATCAAAAATAAGAATCACAATAAAAAAATATTGAGCTCAAGGAGCCTAAACATATTAAGAAATAGTTTCAGCCACTGAGATTCAGAGTATAATGGAAAGGCCATCCAAACTCCATCCATTTTCACTCCTAAGAAGGAGTCCGTCCAAACACAACCTGGTTTCAGAACCACCCGCCAATCTCTGGTCACTCCACTCATTCCAACATTTTGCAAAATATTCCTTCAACATTTGCAGAAAAAAATGCAACATTCTTTCCTGGCTGATGCATTTCTGTATGTTTGCATGTATGCATGAATATTTTCAAGTAAGTTCGTTGTCTCTCCTCTCTTTTATTTTTAAATTATTTTAAAATTAATATTATTATTTATTTATTTTTATTTTGGTTGTGCCAGGTCTTAGTTGCCACACACATGCTCCTTAGTTGAGGCCAGCAGGCTCCTTAGTTGTGGCATGCAAACTCTTAGTTGTGGCGTGCATGTGGGATCTAGTTCCCTGATCAGGGATCAAACCCGTGTCCCCTGCAGTGGAAGGCAGATTCTTAATCACTGCACCACTAGGGAAGTCCCTCTCCTCTCTTTTACATGAACTTTCTGGGTTACATATGGAACTCAACCTATGCTGCAAACTGTAGGAAGCTTGGCATTTGACATTGTCCTGAAATTAGCAATTTAATAATGCTACAAATTTCAATCCCTACAAATTTCAGGAAATTCTCAAATTATGATAATATTTAAATGAATTAACTTTACTATTGAGTATTTCTCAAAAATTCAAAAGAAAGCAAAAAACATTCCCTCAGATTAGCCATCATATGTATAAGAAAAGTTAACGTGAGACAATCTCTCGGCTTATTTTAAATGTAATCCTAATAGTTTAATCATGTATTTTTCTTTACAGACTTTGGAAGATGAGTAAATCTAGTATTGACTTGAAGGATTCTAAAATCGGGGATGCTGAAGACAACAAGGATTTAGAGAAACAGTCCTATTAAGGAATGAGGGAGAACAATTATAGTAAGCAACTCAAAAATCATAGGAGACTAGGACCATCTAAGGGGGAGGAAACAATCCTAAGTCTTCCATTGTCTCCAGAGAGCATGATTGTTTTGTAGTCTAGTAGGCAAATTCATGCTCATAATGTTTTCTCCATGTAAATAACAGTTTATATAATATTTTCTACTTCAGAATCTTAATTTATATTTTAAAATAGTTTCCTTTTAAAACAGTTCAAACTGTAAGCCACTGGTTGCTTAAAGAGATGAGCATCAGCTCTCTGGAAAAGTGTATTGCCTAAAGTACCCTTAAAAGAAATTGCCCATTATTGCAACAAGACATATTTAGAACAGGATTTTAGAGTTCCAATTCATCAAGATAAGATGAAAAGTGTGGAAATAAGCTCAAATATTCAACATTCAGATTGAGAACTATTTTAACATGTACCTTAGTTCAGTCTAAAAGCATAAAAGATACTATTGAGAATTTTGTTAATCTCTGATGCCCTTTGAGTCTGGATGAAAATAAAGCTGAAATCTGGATGCTCTTGACTATGTGAATTCATCCCATTTATGCTAGGGCATAAATTATTATGAGAGCATCATTACAGTGAGATCAATTATAACAAGAAGTAAAGTTCTTTCTTTTGCTTCCCCATTGTGCAGTGTATTTGACTTTCTGAATGAGGACAGCCAGGATCCATGATTCCTTGGGGATTATGACTCTTAAAAAGTGGGTACTCTTCTTTCTCAAGGAATTTTGATCATTGGATTTACTAGTCCCTCTTGAACTGAACCCACCTTTGGCATCAACTCAGTCTCCACAGAGTTAGAGGCCAGTTTGTAAAATGGTAGCAATCCTCTACAATTCATTCTTCAGGGGCATTTTATAGAGTGCATAAAACCCATTACAGAATGCAAGAGCTAGTTAATGACCCCACTCAGCATGTGCTTGCTCTTCTCTCTTATATTACCTGATCAGCCACAGCTCGGGCTAATTTGTCCATTCGAGAGCCTGCTTCGGCAATTTTCTTGGCGGCATTAATCACATCAGATGTATTTTTCAACGGGCCTTTGCCTCTGAAAAAACAGACACAACATAATTAGAAATCCACTTTATGACAGGAAATAGACACACCTACCATATTGTTTGTCCAGGACTCTGCTTTTGTATTTGATTTGGCTCTGACCACGTTAGAGGTAATT
This sequence comes from Balaenoptera physalus, assembly GCF_965194825.1. NCBI lineage: Eukaryota > Metazoa > Chordata > Mammalia > Artiodactyla > Balaenopteridae > Balaenoptera > Balaenoptera physalus. The sequence goes on from NC_138894.1 coordinate 21,685,292, forward strand.
TGAATGTTTTCTTGATTCACTTCAACTTCCATGTAAATAATTCACTTTACTTGCATTCATTTTTAGGGAATATTTTTCCCTTTTTGGATGTGCATGCTCACATTTTACTCTTTACATGCATTTCTATATATTTTAAACAGTGGTTCCTTAAAAAAGATGATCACCACAAGAGCAATGGGAATTTAATATGTAAATGCTTACCGTGTGTCTATGCTGTTGTATATACATTTGTCTTCATAACAACCCTAACAAGTAGGCATCATCATTCCCATTTTAGAGAAGAAAAAAATAGACTAAAGTGAATAACTCATCTAAGCTTATGCAAATCATGTGATAAATTCTAAATTTAAATCAGAGACTAGCCAAAATAAAAGCACATGCATTGTCTTTCATACCATGCTCAGCACTATTATTATGTTAATTATATTTTTAAGTCCACTTTGGCTCTTTAAGAAGCCACTGTCTCTTGTCCATAACTGGGAACTGTTTGGCCAGAATTTCAGAAATCTGCTGAGCTCTTACTCTTGCTGGTTTATATGTTTCTAGGACTGACTTACGAAGGAAGACGCACAGAACACTGTGTGACAGTAGATGTCTTTTCCCAATATTTTCACGTAAGGCTTTCAATTAGGTGAACTGTTTAATATTACTTGTCTTTTAAATATTTATTAGAAAGGAAAAGGAAATGATGCTGCATCATAAATCTTTAAACAAAATGTTGCATATGATATGATTTTTCTTCACTTTTCTTGAGAGGTAAATAAAATAATAGACTAAATACATTCATTCTTATATTTTTAGCATTGTTACTGGTCTCCTTATATGCATCTAAAAATCAATGCATTTTTTAGGCCTACAAAATTATAAACCTATAGTTAAGACATGTAGTGAAATATAGAGAAAAAACACTCAGAAGTGATTTATTTAGAATGCATAGAGTGAGCAATGATTGCCATTGTTATATAATAACGTTTTATAAAATGGAAGACTTAAAATAACTTTAGAAAATAAATGTAAATGAAGGGCATTTTGTTTCTCTATTAATTTTGCCTCTGGCATTTTCAGTGTTAGTAGGTAAAAGTAAAATATATTATGTTCATGTCAGTGCTTAAACACATACATAGGGAAATTCAAAACAAGCTATTTCATTTTGCTGTGGTAACATTAACTCTTCCACAAAAGACACTGACTATTTTTCAGTTGTTGTATAGATTTTTTAAATATGGACAGAGATTTCACATGTGAATTTGATATAATATGGATGAATTAAAGAATCTGTGACAATTGGGCTCCCATTCTCTCACATTATTTTTTTTTAATTATCTCTAAATAAACTTTTATTTTGTTTTTGGTTTATATTTTTAAAGGAAAGGTTAGATGCAGAATCTGTTAATATTTAATATTACTCTCATTATTATTTATTTCTCTGTAACTTCCAAACCTTAGAAAATCTTTTTTGCAAACTTACTCTGACAAAATATTTGTTGTTACTTTTTGCCTTCATCTTAACCCATTCACAAAGGGCTGCACTATGCTTCATTTTTCTTTACTACCAATCTTGGTGTTTGTTTGCCCCAAGAATTTCAAAGGATTTGAGGAAATGCTTTCTCATGAACCTTTCATGATAACTTTCAACAGTTGATTGACTCTGACAAAATGTGCTAAGTTAATAACGTTTATAGAGACTTGAATTTGTTTGAGGCTCAGACTCCCATATTCCAGCTAAAGCATGATTAGAAGCATGTCTTTTGTGATTACACCAGAGACTACAGTACACAGACTCACTATTATATTGTATTTAAAAATTTGAGACTTTAGAGTTCACATTGCAGACTCAATTCAAATGCTTGGAGTCACAAGTTGATGACAGGGATGTATTACATGAAACTAGAGAGCAATGTAGAAATTTGGGGATCATCAAATATTTCCTCATTTTTTAACTGAGAAAGCTGAAACCCAAAGAGGAGGCTAAGTGACCTGCCCAAGATGATAATGCAGAGAGTGATAAGGAGAGAGAAAAAGGACTGCAACCTCTGTGTCCCTAATCACAATTTCATACTCTTTTTGCTATATTCTGATGAGATAAAATAGTAATCTCAGAGAAACACAAATAGCCATAACTACAGATATTAATATGCAAGAAATAACAAAAACAATAATCATCTGACTGAAGAATTTAGAAAGTAGGAAGAAAGTAATAAAAATCACTAACATGTGGAATCTAAAATATGGCACAGATGAACCTATCTACAAAACAGAAACAGACTCACAGACATAGAGAACAGCCTTGTGGTTGCCAAGGGGGAGGGGGGTGGGGGAGGGGAGGACTGCAAGTGTGGGATTAGTATATGTAAACGATTACATATAGGATGGATAAACAACAAGGTCCTACTGTATAGCACAGGGAACTATATTCAATATCTTGTGATAAACCATAATGGAAAAGAATATTAAAAAAAGAATGTCTCTATTACAGAGTCACTTTGCTGAACAGCAGACATTGGCACAACATTGTAAATCAACTATACTTCAATAAAAAAATTAAATTAAAGAAATAAGAGAAGAGATTTATGAGTTAGAAAATAATAGGACACAGAAAATAAATAAGTCGATTCCAAAAAAAATGGAGGGCAAAACTGATATAGAAAATACACTTAGTTTGCTATCAAGAAAAAAATAGGAGAAAAATATTCTAAAGTAAAAAAAGGTAAGATTTAAATTATCTTAAAAAACAGAAAATTTGAAGTATTATAATACTAGTTTCCTCAAATGCATGTAAAGAAATTTGAGAACCTGGATGAAATAACTTTCTAGGAAAATATAATTTACCAACACTGGCTAGAAAGTAGATTTTGAAAAATCTAAAGAGTCTGATTTCCATGAAAGAAATAAGTAAGGCTGTCAGAGAGAAAGCTGGTCAAAAAATCAGTAAATCCAGATGGTTTCTCAGAGGAATTTACTAAACCTTTAAAACAGGGGTCCCCAACCCCTGGGCCACACAGCAGGAGGTGAGTGGCGGGCAGGCAGGCAAGCAAGCTCCCCACTCTCCCCACCCCATCATCTGTGGAAAAATTGTCTTCCAAGAAACTGGTCCCTGGTGCCAAAAAGGTTAGAGACCACTGCTTTAAAAAGAAGATAATCCCAATGCAATTTAAATTCTTCCAGAATATAGGAAAAGAAGAAAGACTTCAAAAACAGTTTCATTAAGTAACATAATACTGATATCATCAGAAGCACCTAATACAAATTATTTATTTAAGATTCTGCACAGCAAAGAAAACCATCAACAAAATGAAAAGGCAATCTAGTGAATGGGAGAAAATATTTGCAAATCATAGATCTAATATGGGGTTAATATTCAAAATATATAAAGAACTCAATCAATAGCAAAAAAGCAAATAATCCAATTTAAAGACAGGCAGAGGGCCTGAATAGACATATTTCCAAAGAAGACATACAGATGGCCAACAGGTACATGTAAAGGTACTCGACATTACTAATCATCAGGGAAATGCAAACCAAAACCACAATAAGATATCACCTCACCCCTGTCAGAATGGCTTATATCAAAAAGACAACAAATAACAGATGTTGGCAAGGATGTGGAGAAAAGGGAACACTTGTGCACTATTGGTGGAAATGTAAATTGGTGCAGCCACTATGGAAAACAGTATGGAGTTTCCTCAAAAAATTAAAACTAGAACTGCCATATGATTCAGCAATTCCACTACTGGGTACTTATCTGAAGAAAATGAAAACACTAATTTAAAAAAAATATATGCATCCCTATGTTCATTGTAGCATTATTTACAGTACTCAATATATGGAAGCAACCTAAGTGTCCATCAATGGATGAATGAATAAACACACAAATAAATGGAAAGACATCTCATGTACATGGATTAGAAGACTTAATATTATTAAGATATCAATACTACACAAAGTGATCAATGTAATCCCTATCAAAAACCCAGCAGCAATTTTGCCAAAATAGAAAAATCTATCTTAAAATTCATATGGATTGTCAAGGCACCCCAAATAGCCAAAACAATCTTAAAAAAGAACAAAGTTGGGGACCTTACTACAAAGCTACAGTAATCAAAACAGTGCAGTACTGGCATAAAGACAGATGTATAAAATAATGGAACAGAATAGAAAGCCCAGCAGATTTTTGACAAGGTTGTCAAGACCATTCAACAGGAAAAGGACAGTGTTTTCAACAAATGATGTTGGGAAAATTGATATCTACATGCAAAAGAATGAAGCAGGACCTATATCTTATACCATATACAAAAATCAACTGGAAGTGGATCATGAGAGCTAATCTATACATATCTTACAAGAAAAGTTAAGGGAAAAACTTCATGACATTGGATTTGGCAATGATTTCTCGCATGTGACACCAATAAAACAGGCAACAACAACAACAAAAATAGACAAATTTGACTATATCAAAATTTTAAAAACTTCTGTGCATTGAAGGACACAATCAACAGAATAAAAAGGCAACCCACAGAATCAGAGAAAATATTTGCAAATCCTATATCTGACAAGGGGTTGATATCCAGAATATAGAAAAACTCCTAGAACTCAACACTAAAAATTAATCAGCCTGATTAAAAAATGGGCAAAAGACCTGAATATACATTTCTCCAAAGAAGAATACAATGGCTAATCAGCACATGAAAAGATGTTCAACACCACTAGTTATTAGGAAAATGTAAATCAAAATCACAATGAGATGCCATCTCACACTCATTAAGATGGTTACTATAAAAACAAACAAAAACAGAAAATAAGAAGTCTTGGTGAGGATGGGAAGGAGTTGGAACCTTTGTGCACTGTTGATGGGAATGTAAAATGGTGCAGCTGCTATGTAAAGCAGTACAGTGGCTCCTCAAAAAATTAAACATAGAACTACCATGTGATCCAGCAATTCCACTCCTGGGTATATATTCAAAGAATTGAAAGCAGGGTCTCAAAGAGATATTTGTACACCCATGTTCATAGCAATATTATTCACAATCCAAGTGCCCAAGAATAGATGAATGGATAAACAAAATATGATATATACATTCAATGAAATATTATTTAGCCTTAAGAAGGAATGAAAGTCTGACATGTACAATATGGATGAACCTTGAGAACATTACGCTAAGTGAAATATGCCAGTCACAAAAAGACAAATGCTGTATGTTTTCACTTACATGAGATACTAGAGTAGTCAAATTCATAGAGACAGAAAGGAGAATGGTGTTGCCAGGGATGTTGCCCAGAAAAGATCAGAAGTCTGAGTCTTCCTATTAGTGAAAGGCAGTATGGACAAAGGGACTAGTTCCACTGGCTGTAGTTCCCAGTCTCAAAGTGAATGGTTTATACCCTTTGTCTTTCCCTAGCTTAATCAGATTCTTTACTTTGGGCATTTTGAAAGGTGCTTTGAGGAATCTTGTGACCTTAAAGACAAAAGCCATCTTATTGTTCCATTTGGAACATGTTTTTAGTTTTCTTAGAAAATTATCAAGCCATAGAATTGACTCTACTATATAGGTTCATGTAACCTTCTCTCTTTTGCTAATAGGTGATTCTTATACAAGGGTCAATATTTGGAAACTTTCCCGGGAAATGGTCACTTCAAAAAAAAAAGAGAATCATGGAAATCTATTACTACATTACTGCTATCCACAATTTAACAACTAATTCATATTTATTTCATGAAAAGGTAATAGGTATTAATGAGAAAAATCAATGTGTGAGTGCATTCTGAGTCAATGTACTCAGTAGCTAGAATTCTTAAATTCTGAGTTAATCCAAATTAAAAACATTTATTTACTATAGTTTTCTCAGTACCTCTAACAGATCAATATATGATGTGACTCTCCAGTAATGAGATATAGTAAGTAAGGAGTATATTTGTAAATGTACTGAATCATAGAAGCCCCTTTTCAGAACCACAGTCCATAAAACATAGTTGGGAAATACCACTTTCACCAATTAGCTGAAGCAGTCTAAGGACAGCACAGTGGAAAAGTTGTATTAATTTGGGGATTAAAGATAAATCAGGTGAGACTGTAGGACCATAAGTTGAATTATTCAAGGAAGTAACATTTATATGATGATCTTGAAGTTGAAATACAAATATGCACAAAATTGAGAAGGAATCTAAGGGTCAATAAAGGTAGGCCTTGGATAGCAAACTCAAGATTTTTATATTATTCTATGCAAAGAGGAAAGAAAGTTTTGGTGCAAAGGGAGCTAGATGGATGCCCTTTAATGGCCAGATATGGCATGGCATGAACTGACAAGAGTCAAGAATTGGAACTGAAAGACTAGTCAAGCTGTCACTTGACCTGAAGCCCTGAGTGTCCATACCAAGGCAGGAATGAAATTTGGGAATAGCAGGGTGATTACATGATTCTTTACTGTAGTACAGTAGATTGTACACTGAAAGCTTTTTGTTTTAACCTGAACCCAGTTCCTTTCAAGATCAGAACTTACAGTTGATCTCAAGAGACAGCTTTGTCCCTTGCTGTACAATTAAACTTGGGTTTCTTTCCTGAACTGCTGCCATCTGCGCACCTTTTGTTATTGGGATACAAGACTGGCCCATGCTATTTCTTTCTGAAAGTGACATGAGAGGTATGGATTCACCCTATGCAGGACAGCATTTCTGCCATCACCATGAGATGATGAACTGTTTCCTGCTCAGTTCTTGGAAGTCAAGAACTGAGCAGGAAACAGACATGAGGCATAATCAGTTTTATCTGCCATGAAGAAGTTATTACACAAATAATGAGGCAGAACCTCTCCAATTTTAATAATAATGGAGTAGATGTCATTGAGATTACTGAATCAAGTTAATGAATTAGCTACTGATAAGAATAAAACAACAAAATCATAAATGCAAGGGTTTTTTTCTTGCACCCAAACACCCTTTAAATGTAAGAGGGTAGTCAAGTTTCAATTCCTACTCAGCTATATCCTTTCCTTTAAATAAGGGAACATAATACGTAAGAGCCATTAGAGGTATAGAGCTGAAATTATTCCTCCTTAAAGTGGAAAATGCAAGGGTAATAATAATAATGTATAGGGTCAAGTGCAGTGAACTTATGTGAGAAGCACAAAGAAAGACTCAAATTAGCTACCTCTTTGCACAGCAGATGGGGGCAGCAGCAAAACCTCAGCTTCCTGTGCTCCATTTCCAATTCACACTCTCTCCTGTGTCTCTGGTTATTAACTGTATCCTCCCTTTGCCCTCATGAAGGGGCACAAAATTACTCATCAGGCAGTGGGAAAAAATGATAACCAGTAGCACTCTAGACATTTCATTATTCAAATCAGCATAAAATGATTATACAAAATCCCTCAGGAACTGAAGTGGCCCTCTTTTCACTTTTAAAACTATACTTTGACTGATAGAAAGTCTGTCTTATTTAACATCATCTAACAAGACCCCCTCAAGTATATCTCTCTTCCTTGACACAGTTATATATAATCTAGAGCATTATAAAATGTCTTCCTGATCTAAACTAGCAACATGACTTGATTCATCATTCACTTTAAATTAATGAGATTATTTGTTCAAGTGATGTTATTAATAGATTGTATAATATCCATCAGATAAAGTATGAATACAGTGTTGAAAGCAAGCAAATTAAGTCATCACAGGCCTTGAAAAGCAATGACTGTGGGCTGCCATGATAGCCTGATTTGTAGGAAATTCAGACTTAAATAATGGCTCAGACTGAGTTATCTTACTATTATTTTTTGTGTGAAATAAATCTGTGAAACCGACAAAGACCAGGCAAATGTACAAATTTGAACTCCTAATGAATACAATGACATTTAAAATCTCGAAGGTCACCCTCATGACTTTAAAGTCATTCCACTAAAGTCAAAAACAATTTTTAAATATTTGGAGAAAGGACCAAGCGATGCCATTAGTACATATTGGCCAGAGGCAAAAGGTAAAGGGAAAAAGGCAGAGATGTGCCATATTTTATTATAACCTATAATTAATTGTAGGCTTTTCTTATTAAAAGCACTCAACAATCACTTAAAAAATGTTCATCCATAAGGTAGTGTCTTCACATTGCCACACATCTTATATAACGTTAATAACAAATACTGTGTTGAATCATTAAAACATCTTTGCTCATGTGTCTGTGTGTGTCTGTGTTTCTCAGAAAAAGAAATCTACAGAAAAATGATAGCTTTCATTCATATGGCAGCATAATTTACAACTTCATTACCTCTTTGGATTTTAAAACTCTCCTGTGAAAGTTGATAAGAAGAGTATTATTTTCCCACTTTACAAGTGAATAAAGACAGTATGAGACAGGTCCAAAATCACCTGGTATTTGGACTAAAAATCCAGGGATCTTTCATTGTGCTTTGCTCTCCCTTCGTCTGCCCTTTGGGTGGTAGGAAGGGCAGAAATGTCATCTCCCTTTAAAGAGGAAACTAAAAATGCAATGGCAGAAACAGCAATGGCCCCTGATGAGGAAAAGGCTCCTGTCAAAGTTCTGACTGGTATCTTGATTTATTAAAAGCACTGCTCAGAGCAAAAGGATCTAAAACTTATACAATGTTTAATTTCCCTGTCAAAATTACAGAATCAGATAGTTGAACCTGATTCTTTGTATGTAAGGATAAAGTATGAGCTGAGATTAATGCTAAATCATGAGCTAGCATTCAACCATATTACATGTCTACATGCGCACACACATATATATATAGATAGATATATATAGATATATATTTTTTCCAAAGGGGTATTAGCAAATCATACACCTTATCTTCAGAATAATACTTAAACACACTGCAAAACAGCATAGACCAAAAATGAGTCACCCAAGCCCCAGGGGTTTGATTTTATGACTGACTTAGGATGGATAATTAAAACAATAATAATTACAGAAATGAATCTGTTCTTTTTGACCAAAAAGACCTATCTGCTAAGAACCAGGTCCAGATCATTTTGACTTACACATGTAAATTTTATAACACCACTACCTCGTTTTGATGTAGTCTTTTAATTTTTCAGCAGGCTTTTCACATGCTAATACACACTGTTATGCTTCTGTTATTTTTAATGAGAAAATCTTCCTCTTCCTGTCTCCAGGCCTCACCTTGTGAAGTCTGTCATTTCCATCATGATCATACACATCTGCTTGGCCAGCACAATGATATCATTGCCACTGTCGTCCCATTTGGCCACTTCAGCATCCAGCTTGCTTTTCTCTTGGTGGAATATCTCCACCTGCTCAGCTATTTTTGCCTTCTCCTCTTGCGGTAGTTGTGCCATGATGGCCTGTGTGGGTTACAGAAAAAGTGTGACTAATGGTGACAAAGAAGCACAGACAAGAGGTTGACTCTGCCTCCAGTTAATGGCAAAGCCAGACCCTGACAAGGCTGATAGGCTGCCCCACCATTCTGGAAAGTACTTTTTCTCCAGCCCCAAGAATGCAAAAGCACAGACTGGTAAGGTCCCCACATTCCCTGTCCCTGTTCCCACATACAAAAAAAAAAAAAAAAATAAGAGCTCCAAAGGTACGTGCACATTGACAGTAACGGAACTTCTTTGTCGCTGTGATGACATATGTTTGTTCAAAAGAATCTATTCCTGACGATTTTTATATTTGGTCTTGGGAAACTTTTACCAGATGAAAGAATGCACCTCTTTCAACACTGAAATCTGTTCAGAAAAAAGAAAACAGGCCTCTGTTGCTGGAAAGGAAAAGAATTTTAAAGAATATCTGAGCATCCCAAGTGGGGTGGGGAGATGTCCTGTGAGTGTTAATGAAGCCATTCATGGTTAGATGCCAAATAAAAATCCCTTATGCAGGGCACATCAGGGATGGCATACCTATTCCCAGTCCTCCTCTATGGAAATCCTGGGTCGAACATGACTCCCTGGAGAGCCTATGAGTATGTACAGAGAAGCTGTGATGGGATCAAATTTAGGATTAAGAAGCAAAGGTTGATTTTCAATAATTGCTAGGTAAGGGAATGTAGAAAAGGAAAAACTACAGTTGATTCTCACTATTCACGGGTTTTTTATTTGCAAATTTGCCTACTCTCTAAAATCTATTTGAAATCCCCAAATCAATATTTGTGGTGCTTTCAGACATTCACAGAGATACACAGAGCTACCAAAATTTTGAGTCATGTGACAACCATGTTCCCAGATGAGGCTGAACAAGGGTTTCTCTGCTTTCTTGTTTCAACACTCATACCATAAACAAGCGTCCTTTCTACAATCTATTTAGTACCACATTTTCCACATATTTGTACTTTTTATTGGTGGTTTTGCTGTTTAACTTGGCCCCCAATCCTAGTGCTGTCTTGTGTCTCTAAGCACAAAAAGGCTGCGATGTGCCTAATGGAGAAAATACATGTATTAGATGAACTTCGTTGAGGCATGAGTTTTAGTGCTCCCAGCTGTGAGCTCAATGTTCATGAACCAAAACTATCTAATAAGGTATCTAAACAGAAACACTCATTAAACAAGATTACATATTGATGGGTTGAAGGAAATATTAAGACTAGCAGCTCTCAGGAAGCTAACCCTGTATTTTCCCTAGGAGCAATGATTCCATAGTTGCTAATTAAGCATTCATGGTGACTTTATAGAACATAAACGCCGTGAATAAAGAGAATCAACTGTATTTGTTAGACACTATTTATGTAGCAGGCACTGAATGAAATGTTTGACATCACCTCACTGCATCCTCAAAGAACCATTTACAACCTGCTTCACTGAAAGTAGCACGTGGATCAGTGTGTCAGCACTGGTATCCCTCTCATTCTGGGATGCACATATTCTCCAGAAGAGCATGATTTGGGGTACCGACAGCTGTTGCAAAGGACAAGTAAATAGCACAAAAAAACCTTCTTTCTATATTGTAAAGTTCCTCCCAATGTGAGTGAATTGTTCAAAGGAGAGGTAGGTAGCTGGTATCTAATAGAAATATCAATGGATATAAGCTCAGAAAAACTGGGCTCAACCTGGCTCTGTAACTGACTTGGGTTAAGGCCTCATTGCTACTGGATCACATCCTTAACGTTCTATAATATAAGAATAGTAAACAATTACCTCAAAATGTTATGGTGGACAGAAAATGAAATAATAAATGTAAAATGAAAGTAAGCATGTGTGGGATTATTGTTAACATTATATTATCATTATTTCTGTATGAGTTTTCTTCTAGCTGTTTCTCTAGCTTATTACTTAGTTACCATCAAAGAGAAGGGATAGGCTTAGAGACTATGTGACTCTATAAATAGAAGATTGACATGATTCCTTGAACACAGGCATGTATACTGGGTACTGTACTAAAAGGTTTATGAATGTCAAAAATTTAATCTACTTAATTATTCTACAAGATTAATACTATTATTACCCTTATTTTATTAATGATGATACCAAGATCCAGGGAAGTTAATTAAATTCTGAATATTACACAACTAATGAGCTATAAGAATAGGATTCAAACCCAGGTCAGCTAACACCATACTTAACCATTGTGCACAATGGGATCACCATGCAGGACCATTCGGGTTAGACACTGCCCAGTGGTCCCAGCCCAGTGGGGCAAAGGTCACTAAAACTCTAGGGTCTGTCCACCAGGCTGAGCATCCTAGACAATCCTTCATCTGCCCAGGGTAAAGGGGTGCCTTTGTCTGATTGCATAAAGGTGTCCTTGAACCAGCAGCTTCCCAGATGCTACATCTTACTAATAAACAGCCATGTCTATGAAATCCCATGCATGCATGTGTGTGACTTTATACAAATAGCATGTGAGTGTGTGTGTATGATGTATCTATATACTTATGTAGATAAATATGTGTATGAGTGTGTATACAAAAATTACAATCCATATTTTAAAAGCCAGACTGGTGCAAATAAAATAGTTAAAGTATTAAAATACTAATATTTGAAAAATATTTTACAGTACTTTTATTTATTTATTTATTTTTTTTATTTTATTTTTTTAATATATTTATTTATTTATTTATTTTTTGGCTGTGTTGGGTTTTCGTTGCTGTGCGCGGGCTTCCTCTAGCTGTGGCAAGCAGGGGCTACTCTTCATTGCGGTGCACGGGCTTCTCATTGCTGTGTCTTCTCTTGTTGCAGAGCACGGGCCCTAGGCACGCAAGCTTCAGTAGTTGTGGCTCACGGACTCCAGAGCGCACTTCAGTAGTTGCAGCGCACCAGCTTAGTTGCTCTGTGGCATGTGGGATCTTCCTGGACCAGGGCTCGAACCCATGTGCCCTGCGTTGGCAGGCGGATTCTTAACCACTGCGCCACCAGGGAAGTCCCTTTACAGTACTTTTAAAATTGAATTTAAAAAGATAGCTAATATACAAAAGAGCTTGTTATAAACTCACAAAAGCAATATCGTAGTAATTGTAAGGCAGCTAGCTATTCCAATACCTTTGAGATAGGTTTGGATTTGCAGAAGTTTCCTGAAGCATCCCTGTCTGATGTTCTAATGCTGTCTTAGATTCATTTGTCTTCCTCATACAAAATTGATAATCATGTTTTACTTAAACCTCACAAGCCCTAACCAGCATCATTTAAAGCATCCATTAGGTGTTTCTCTGTAAAAGAATCTATAAAACTACCTTACAGACCTCCATACTCTACATTCAATCTCCAGATTCTAGCAATAAACCTGTCATTATCCCAAAAGGGTCAATTTGTGCATTAAAGGGTGTGCACGTGTCTATCAACTGTATCACTTGAGTTTCAATTGTGCAGTTTAGCATTTGAATGTTAACTCCCTTGCTCTAACTCACTAATTTCGAGTAATGCCCTACCTCTGACTTCTCTTTGAGCTTCCTGAGGGTAGAGACCCCAGCATCCTTCACAGTGTAGAAGCTAAATACATATCTCTTGATTGACTGCTTACACATTTTTCCACTCACTGCATCAACGTAGTTTGAGAGAAGTTAACAGAACTGACATACGTTTTCTAAGGGCACGATTCTGAAGAAAAACTGGCTCCTTAAAGCAGATTTGTATAAGAAGATGTTATTTTGACTCTAGGGGTGCTCTGCCCGCATAATGCACTTAATGGTGTGTGATTTGGTTGTAAGAGTCATTATATTTGCTTCTGCTTATGTAGCTATCAATGAAGTAAAGTTGTTTCCTAAATATTATTAAAATGCTCTTAGCTTTTAAAAATTCATAGTTGACCTTTTCTGAAACTGGAATTTAAAAAAAGGTTATCTATAAACAGTAGATCACAAACTGTGAAATTTGCAAGTTAATCAAATTAAAATTCAACACATGAGTTTTAATTAGGTCTTATCAATGTAACTCAGCAGTTTGAAATGTTAACACATTAAAGCCGTTCTAGCTAGGAAAACAAAAATTAGAGGCTGGCTACATTCAAATCAAGTTGAATACAAAATATATGACATGCAATTGTTCATTCCCTCAAACTAAGGAAACATGAGAAAAATGATTTTCATGGCCAAAGGGCAAGACAACAAATCAGCTTTTCTGTTTGTGTCATGTGATCACCTGGGGTGGTCTGAGATTTTTGGCTGCTTTCTGTGTAGCTAAGCACAGCTGTCCAGACTGTTGATCTGAGGCCCCAAGTCAGTGGCATCAGAGACTTGAATTCACAAAGTTTTTTAACGACCCTGTTCCATGCTCCTAGCCTTTCCTTTGAACATCCAACCATTTTTTTGTGATTGTTTTAAACTTTATTTATTAAATGAAAGTGCAAATCACTGACACAAGCCAACAACCACTCAGCCCAGAATCTTTTTCTTCAATCTAAATCTCAAGGAGCTTTTTTTCCAATCTCAAAAGGATTATTTTTCCAATCCCAGGATGAAAAATGACTTTTAAAGTCTATGGACCTCCAAACTGATATGTTAGTTTCTTAAACACAGAGCAAGAGTCTAACATTTTAAGTCTTTAAGTACATAAATGTTTATAAATAATGATTTAAAAGGTTAAAACTTAATGTGCCCATTTCTACTCACTTGGTTTTAAAGCAGGATAATAAGCATAAGTAATTAAGGAGTGGGTGACTTTTACCTGTCGCAGGCTGTGAAGTGAACTGGAAAATTGAGGTTCTTGTCTCATTAATTCAAGTAAAAACTTTCACGATGGTCTGAATTATCTAGCTCTTCCAGGTTAAGTTATTGGTCAGCCTTCTAATGAATGACTACCTTGTGCTACAAGCATCATCATCTTCTTCTTCATCAACTTAACATTATATAATAACTCATGATACATTTCATCATGCATTTCTCCTAATAACATTATGAAGTAGGATGCTATATATATATATATATATATATATATATATATACACACACACACACAAGGAGATGAGGCAGGGACAGGTTAAGAAAGTTACCCCAAAGCCACACAGCTTGGCCAAGTTCATATTTAAAATCAGGTTTGTGTGACTCCAAACAATATATTTTATCATGAAGGTTAAATGCCCAAGAGTTGTTGCTGATCAATTTTAACTATGTCAGCTTGTGAGGAAAGAGTTTATAAGATGTCATGTTTAGGAACAAAGGGCCTGATCATTTCTATATTTCATCAGATCAGGGTATGATTGTTCTCATTCATTTTCTCTCTCTCTCTCTCTCTCTCTCTCTCTCATGAAGTATTGTAGACAAGCAGCAGACAGGAACACATAAAGGAAACAAACATTCAACCTAATTTCAGAATTTGAGAGCAATGTTGGAGTGGGTACTAAATTCTTTTCTCCCACCATAACCTCCTCTTAGATTAATTTACCATTTTCAGAGAAGAATTTCTCTGAATGAGAACACAAAGTAACAGGGGCGAGCAGGCTGCTGGAAAGAGCAACTGCCTCTGTCAGAGACAACTTTTTCCTCCTTCACAATTTTGACCAAGTTAACACACTTCTCTGGTCAAAAGTTCGACCATCTGTCATCTCAGCAATTCAGTGCACCCTCTTATTTCCAATTTACAGCCATAATTCTATGTCTCTGATTTGTCATCATATAATTATAGGCTTAAATAGGCTGACTCAATAACTAATGCTGTCTGCTGCAAGTTACTCATACAGACCTCATGATAGATCGCAAAGACAAATCAGCAAGTGCTGGATTACAGGGGTACTTTGTTCTTATTATCCTGGCCCATGTTCATCATTCATGCTGAAAAATCTTTTGAAAAAGACTATTATTGTCTTTTCACCCACTGGGTGAAGAAATAATAAATGATGTAGAGAGGTGCCATCTGACTTTTGTTTCCACCCATCATAACAGACTTGATGTCTAATGTAATGGAAGTACAATGGGACTGTATTCTTCCTTGTAAAAAATGAGGCTACTCATGCCATTTTGACAAGATGGTAATTAAAAGATTATAAGATAAGGGTTGTATAATATGCCTTAGTCTTTGAGAAAACAAGTCAATGGATACTTGGGCTGTATCAATACTAAGTTGCAGTCAGTCAATTAAATTGACTTTGAATTGATTAATGTTTGGATGAACTACTCAAACTTGCCCTTTGTCATTGACATAAAAACGCTGGTTTTAGTTAATTTTGAAGATGAATTGACTTGATTGATGCATTAGTTTAGCGTTATGCCAGCATAGGCTCAGAGGACTCTCAGCTTAATCAACTTCCCTATTTTCAACATTTTAGGGGGAGTAAGTAGAGTCTACAAGGTATTTTTTAAAGTAGGGAGCTTCATACTCTTTTGTGCACTTTTCTACTGTCACCAGCCTGTGATTAGAAGAGATTTATCTGCCAAAGGATGAAAAGTCATCTTTATTGAGCACTTAATATATGTCAAGTATTTTGCTCATTATTTTAATATATTAAGTAATTAGAACCTCAGAAGAATCTTATCAAACAAGTCTATTATTTACATTTTACAGGTGATAGGACTGAAGCTCTGAGAAATTAAGCAGCATGTAACATAGTCCCCTCTCTACTCTTCACAATTCAAAACCAAGTCTGTCTGAAATCAAAGCCAATGCATCTTCAATGCTCTGCCTTTTACTCTCACATTACCTCTATCAATGTCCATATACATCTTCTGTATCATTTAGTTGTTGGATGAGACTATCAGGAGAAATAAGATTTTAAGTACAAAGACTTTCTTGACTCAACATAAAGCTTCAGCTGAGTTCTCTTTATTTTAACCTTTGATTGGCTATTTCCTACTCTTCTTTCACAATTCCTAAGCCAGTGTGAACTTTCTAAGGTTTCTTAACCCTATGCTAAATTACCATCTCTTTCTCATGCTTCTTATTCATTTTCTTTTCTTAAGTGAAACTTAACAAAGAAAATTAGAGTATCTAATTCTCAGTTATACTCTACTTTAATTATTTTTCCCCTATGGAAACTGAGCCTTTAAAGGGAGGAGAATCTCTCCCTCTTGCAATCCCTAGGAATTTTATCTCCTGCCACCTGCCTTGATTACCAGCATCTTACCCTCAGGGAGCTCCAGCTAATAAGATTGGTCAGATTCCAGAATCTTCTTTGGAAGACTTGTGTTGGTGGACAATGTCACAGAGTGTTCGAGGGTGTTCAAATGTCAGCCAGAGTGGTCATCTTTCTGTTGCTTCTTGCTCCACACCTTAAGCTGGTATATTTCTCGTATGTCTCTGTAATTTCTTTTTCAATCACATGGTAGACAGATCTGGGGCTACTGCCCTGGCCACAGATAGGTATCGGGGGAAAAAAGTTCTCTCTCTACTCTGATGGCCTTGAACGAATTTCAAAATATGTGGTATTGTTTATCAGAGACACTAGGCCAGAGTATGGAGCAACAATAGGCCCACAAATAACAAAGTAGTACTCTAATTCTCTATTTGTGGTTTCTTTTGTGTGGTTAACAAGGTTGGAGACTTCAAGCAGAACCATGGTGTCTGTGCCAAAGTAAGATCTGAGCATTCCTGTATCCCCTGGTCACTGAATCATCTAATCATGATCCCCAGCTCCCAACAAATCCACCATACACATAAGTTTTGCTGTAATGTGGCTGCTATGTTTTGAGTTATGGAGAGAGAATGGAGTTAGAAGGAATCAGAATCAGTGGTGGTTACTTCCAATGTGTAAAATGTGAATTGCTAGAAACAACCCCAGATGAGGCATAGATTTCTGAGTCATGAATCTCTGGGATTCCAGGTCCCTGGAAATCAGAAATTTCCTCAGACCAATTTGGTGAACACAGCCCCTATGCACCAAACCAAAGTCCTGGATGTCTACTCACCCGTGCACTCTGTCCTGCAATGAGCTGGTCATCCTCCGTCTGAACACTTGTCCGGCTACGTACATCATAATCTTCCTGCTCAAAGTCTGAATCATCCTCTAGTTCTTCTGGGGTCTAAAAATACAGAGGAAAAGAGAAAAATCAGCATACAGATCTCCCTCGACTTACAATGGGGTTAAGTCCCAATAAACCCACTGTAAGTTGAAAATATCATGTCAAAAATGCATTCAATACATTAACCTACAGAACCTCATAGCTTAGTCTAACTTACATTAAATGTGCTCAGAATACTTACATTAGCCTACAGTTGTGCAAAATCGTCTAACACAAAGCCTCTTTTATAATAAAGTGTTGACTACCTCATGTCATTTATTGAATACTCTATTGAAAGTGAAAAACAGAATGGTTGTCTGGGTACAGAATGATTGTAAGCAGATTGGTTGTTTACCCTTGTGATCGCGTGGCTAACTGGGAGCTGCGGCCTCTGTGCCTATACAATAATAATGGATAACATGCTTTAAGTTCCTTCCATATGCCTATCACTTTTCTAAGTGCTTTAGATACACTAACTCACACAGTTTTCTTGAGAGTCCTATGATGTAGACACCATTTTCTCCATTTTACACATAAGGAAGCTGAGACATGAGAGGATATACCTTGTTCAGAGTCTTCTAGGGCAGGCAGTTTGACTCATGTACTCGAAACTACCATGCCTTGTTAATTCTAAGAGGATAAACACAGGAGGTGGCAAGGATGGTGCAGGAAGGGAAAACAGTGCATTAGTGTGACATTCTCTGCTCAACTGCCTTTAGCCAGAAAGCTGATGGTCACCCACAACCTGCCTCTTGGCACATAGGAGCACCACCTCCCAGGGCTCTGTCTTTCAAAAGGAAGAAACAGATCACAGGCAGCACTGATGATGCAGTTGCCCATTCCCCATCTAAAAGGATGTATTTTAATTAATTCTGCTGGTTTCTTTGGCTACCTCAGTGTAATTAATCAGGTGTGGTTATTGATGAAGTCTTGAGATTGGTCAGACAGGCATAAAATGGGATCCTTGGTGCCAATATCACATTATGCTTAGTAATTTTCCAAGCTTTAGCATATCCCTCTTATTTTCCTTCTCTCTCACATCAACCTTATTAATATTTACTCAGTCATCTACAGATGCTCAATATTCTTTCATAGGAATATTAAAAGAAAGAGGTTTTGTTCCCACACTTTATTAACTCAGGCATGGGTGGGGTGGGCAAACCCTGGTTCCCATAACTGGTGGTGTTTTCATTGTGGACAGAGACAAGAATCTCTGTTCATTTCTCACTCTTCTGGAGTGTGTTGAGGAACAGTTACAGCAAGTTGGTAAATTCTGCTGACAGATGAGATGACAAGATTGTAGACACTTTTCATCATTAGTTTTTGAAAAGGACAGAGAAAAATAAAATGGAAAACCTCACTCAACAGAAAAAAGGAGAAAATGACAGTACCTATGGTACTGTGTCCAAACAGTGCAGTGATTTGCACATTCAGTAGATGAGTCAATGGCAAATGTAACCTGGCAGCATAAGGCTCCTAACAATGAACTTATATTCAAGCGGCTACAGCTCAGGAACCAAAATACAATTTAAAAATGAAAAAATGTCATTATTTCATTTTTTTTAATGTATAACTGATTCACTTTGCTGTACACCTGAAACTAACACAACATTGTAAATCAACTATACGCACATAAAAATTTTAAAAACAATAAAATAAAAACGAAAAAAAAAAACAAAAAACCCTGGATGTGGACCCAGAGGACCTGAACATTTGGGGCCTAACTCTGCCACTGATAGGCTGTGTGTCTTTCACAAGCCACTTAGAGCTTTTCTACCTCCTCACTCATAAAATGGAGATAATAACTGCTACTTGCCCTGCCTGCCTCACAGGATTCTAGGATCAAAGATATATGAAAATGCTTGGTAAACAATAAAAGTAAACTAAAGTAATAAGTGATAGTGATCATTATTATGCTTAATAATAAAATATACACCTAGTAACAACAGCTACAATCATCATCATAGCAATCATTTTTTACTAACCACTATGGGTAAGGCATTCAGCTAAAGGATTTAATCCTTACAATGACCTAATGAAATAAATTTAATCCCCATTTTATAGATGTACAAACAGGTTCAGAGTTGTTAGGTAAATTTTCCAAGGCACCACACCTAGCAAGTCGAGGGTTCCAGAGCTTTTAACCATTACAAATACCACCAGACAAATGGACGAGATTAAAGTATTTTCCTGTGCTTAAACCATACAGCAAACCCATCCAAGCCACCCATATACATAGTTCTGTGCATGTGAAGTTTCCTAATTTCATGTAAATGTGTCTCTTATCCATGCTGTTATTTTTTTTTTTAACTTATTCATTTTGAGTGTTAATTTGACTGGTCAAGGACCTCCACAAATTAAAGGAGACATGGAAAAATATTGATGGTCTGCAAATGGGCCAGAGATAATTAGACTTGTATCATTAGATAGTGTCATAAGGTAAAAGGAATAGAAAAAATATGAAATTCACTGGACTGGAGGCTGGAGAGTGAAGGTCAAACCTCTCAGTTCTGTCCTTATGTGCTCTCAAAGAAGGCCTTTTTATAAAAATAAAGAACCACTTTGACCTACCCTTGGTTCCATGGTTCTACTAATAAAGTATTTGACCTGTAAAATAGCTCCCTTTTAAGAGTCTATCAGATTAATTTGTGCATACTACAGAAGCCCAAGTATATCATGTGACTTTTCCAGGGTCACACCACATGTCAGCTGCAATACAAGATCAATCTACCTGACTCAGTTTCCCAATCAAATGCTCAATCTTCTCTACAACAGCTTCTGTAAAGAAGCAAAATGAGAAAAAGCTGAAGAATTTACAGTCATTTCACCAGGACATGTGAATAATGTAGTAAGGATAATTTAAATGAACAGCTCAAATATAAATGAGTTTCATTGGGGGCAGAAAGATGACACAATTTGGCAACTGCAACAGGAGAGTTTGGGGGATGCATGAAGAAGGATTTCCCAACAGATCTCTAATCACTGGAATGGATTGGAAATTAGAAAGTAGAATTAAAGATTTCCTAAAGCCAATATAGTACAAAATCTCCCTCATCAGGACTGATTGGTCACTGGAATCTCTATTCTGTATTACTCAGGAGGCTACCTAACTTAGCTCCTTTTTTCTGCCCTTACCCCACACTTTCTAGTCTCACCAGTATAACCAGGATGTTCCACTTAAGATCTAACTCAGATCATGTTATTGTCCTGCTCAGAAAACTTCAATGGCTCCCATCTCTCATTCATTGGGGTTCTTAGGCCACATGTGCCATTCTCTCTGCCTGGAACACACTTCCCCTAATACTCTTATGGCTTGTTTCCTCCTCCTTCTCCAAGTATCTTCCCAAATGTCACCCAGTGGTCACCCTTCATAAAACCCACATCCATCCTGTGCTCTATCCCCTTTATACTCCCTTGTTTTTCACATTAACTAGTATGTTATATCTACTTGTTTGTTCTCTGTCTCCCACCAAAGGAATATAAATTCTTTGAGGATTGGAACCTTTGTTATTTTGTTCACCTCTGTATTCAGGGCACTTCCAACAGTAGGACATCTAGTAAGAATTCAACAATGAATTAAGTCATTAAATGAATGAATGACTAAGATCCAATTACAAAAAAAATTTGAAAAATCATACTAAATTATTTTTAATTGAGTTAAGAAAACAAAACTAGGGATGTTATGGGACCATGTTGATAACAGCAATCTGTAATAGGTAAATCAGTTTTGTCACATGAGTTGTTTCTAAAGTCTCTTCAATGCTTTATTTTCTGGCTATGACAAATATTCTGACGCCAGTCTTTTCAATTTTGATAATATTGCTGACTAATTTAACAAATTCTATCTCATTAATTGATTGTATGAAGATAAATTTCATCCAGAAGGTTGAGGAAGGGAAATATTTCTTGGGAACCTACTAAGGCCAGGTCTATACTAGTGCTTTAGAGCTGCAGTAATATTTGTCCCAATTTACAGATAAGGAAACTGAGGCATAGAGAAGGAAATTAGTATGCCAACCACCCCCAAATAGTTAAGCCATAGGTTCCCAAACTTTATTGCTTCAAGCATTGTCTCAGTAATTTTTTCATGGTGTCTCTAGGCTAAAAAACAAAAGAAAACTAATGGTTCTCCTTCTTAAGCAGTTAGATCATAAAAATGGATTAAGTTGATTGGCCCTAACAATTTAGTGCCTGTTGCACACTGCATTACTTTTCAAACCTTGTAATACAGTTGAACATCCATTGAGCTTGCTTTTTATCACAGCAACCACCAGAAACCCTGTATCACAAATACATGATATGATCAATATATGATCAAAAAGAATGTACCAACCTAATGTTTAAACTCTGAACCACCTTCAGCTACTATGTCACACAGTATCTGAGAGATGTTTATGTGTTTCCCTTGACATTTAAAAATATCTTGCAATGCTCCAGGGCATCTTCATGCCCATTTTGGGGGGTGTGAAGTTAAGCTATAGAATCTTATCTGAACCCTGTCCTAAGCCCTATTGTTTCTCATCCCTGCTTTCAAAAGTTTCATATGCAACAAAATTAATGGGTTCCAATTACAAAAGTTCAATGTACAGATATCATTTTTTTGTCGTGGTCATTCCATGAGAAGCAACTACTGCTGAATACAGATATTCTGACACCAAGATATTACCACCTTC
The DNA here is from genome assembly GCF_965194825.1 of Balaenoptera physalus. Classification (NCBI taxonomy): domain Eukaryota; kingdom Metazoa; phylum Chordata; class Mammalia; order Artiodactyla; family Balaenopteridae; genus Balaenoptera; species Balaenoptera physalus. Next base: position 21,707,287 of record NC_138894.1, read on the forward strand.
TATGCTACTTTAATTTCCAATATTAAATGTTTAACTCCTTGTGTCTTAAATATACACTTGCTCCTCCTTATTTGCAGATTCTTTATTTGTGAATTTGCTTACTCACCAAAGTTTCTCATAATCCCTAAATCAATACTTTTGTAGTTACTCACAAGTGTGTGTGTGCAATGTGGCAAAAACTTTGAGTCACCCAACGTGCAAATTTCCAGCTGAGGTCAAACAGCACAATGTTCCGCTTTCTTATTTCAGCTCTTGTACTGTAAACAAGTATCCTTTTTGCAGTCTATTTAGTGCCACATTTTTGTATTTTTGTGCTTTTTGTTATTTCTCTGCTTAAAATGGCTTTCAAGTGTATGTGCTGAGGTGTTGTTTAGCATTCCTAAGTGCAAGAAGTTTGTGATGCACCTTCCAGAGAAAATTCATTGGTTAGATAAGCTCCCTTCAGGTGTGAGTTATAGTGTGGTTGGCCATGAGTTCAATGTTCATGTATCAACAATATATATTAAATAAAGTGTCTCTAAACAAAAACATAAAACAATCTAATATATTGATCAGTTGATGAAATTGTGACCAGAGGCTCACAGGAACCTAACCCTGAATTCCGCCTAGAAGCAGTGTTTCAGTATTCTTTAATTCAGGGTTCACTGAATGTAACTACTGCAAATAATGAGAATCAAATATATGTTGGTGTGCCAGATTTGTCTATTCATTTTTTAAACTACCATATTAGGGTAATCAGAAAACTCCTATGTAGCTGATAGATCACCAAAGACAAGCCTTGGCAAGAAGCAAACAAAAAACTGTTTTATGGAACAGAGGCAGAGTTGACCTGCTCCCAAAGAGAAGTAGGAACCTGAAAGGTGAGGTTGGAATACAGGAAGGACAAGCTTTGTATGCTTCAGAGGGTTGCCTGGAGCTGGCCTGGAGTGCCTACATACTAACGTCACCATTAAATATGTATTGATTGCTGAGAGGCAAGGTGATGGAGAATTTGACCTTTCAAGATCCTTTCTGCATTTATTTTTGGGAAAAAAATTCTTATTTTTCCAAAGCATAATCAATACTTTGAGAGGAAGGAGGCATGGCCAGGTTTGCTGAGAAAGAACTCTACTTGTCTTATTGTCTTTCTTCCTGACTTAGAGTAATGATTTTATTTTTAAGCAGACTTAACCATCATACACAGAAAGCAAACCAAGAATTTAAGTACAAAATGAAGCCATTCCGGTGCTGAATGGAGAATGATTTTTAAAATAACAATTTGTACATACTGTACATTTCTCCCTTCCTAAGTTTTAAGTGGTGTGAAATCCATCTGATCAAATCACTTAAAATGTCAAGATGGAGGAATGACACTTCATGTAACAAAGATATGGCATTTTTATCTAAAATTACGGTTTTTTACAGCTCATGAATGAATAAATGAATGATGGCTATAAACTTCCTCAGTCTCCCAGATGAATGGTTGTCACAAATGTGACGGCTAACAAAGCAGAAAAACGGCAACAGAGGGAATATGTCTTGAGAATTATAGTGGAATTTAGTGTCAAATGCTTTGAAAACATAACTCTCATGGTCTATTACTTTATTTCACAAGTTAGTATATAATGGGAAAAAATGATATAATTTGTTACAGGCTTAAAAGGCTGACTATCCTTCCTTTACTTCTCCTCCAGTTCTCATAACTTTTCTCTCTGTCACTTTCCCATCTGCATAGTTATCTCTTTTTCTTTCCCCCAACACACACAGTATTAAACACTGTGCCAGACAACGCACCACAGTGAAGGGAAAATAAAAAATATAGTCTTTGCTTTCTGAACTTTCAGTCTAAAGAAGGTAATAAACATTAAAAGAAATAGTGTAATGATTATGATCACAAGCAGAAAGAGTTATAGGTAGCTAAAGAATAGGGTCAGTATTTTTGAGGGAGAAAATTTAGGGAAAGAAGATTTGAGTCAGGTCTTGAAAGATGGTAAGAGTTTGACAGATCTAAAATGAAGGAAGTTAGAACAGGAAATATATTTGACAGTCTCCAAAGTCCAAAGTTGAACTCCACGTTGTTATGTATAACTAGTATTGTCTGATACAACTTATGTAATGTGTAAGTGTGTATTATAGAGAGAAAACAATACATCACAGATACTTCTTGAAGTATTGAGGGATCACACACAGAAAATAAATTGATTGTTACTGTTTTGCAGTGTTTAAGGGGATGTCGGTTTAGATGCTCAGTGATCACCCTGAGAGAAAGTGTTTCAAGATGCACTCAGCAGCTAACTCATGGTTTCACTGAGCAGCCTCAGAGACAGCTGTGGAGGCTGAGGATGGAGATACAGTCTAGGGCTGCCTCATCCAAAATGGCGGCCAGAACCTACATGGAGCTATTGAACACTTAAAATGTGGCCAGTGCCACATATTGAAACGTTAGTTTTGGATACATTTGAGTAAATAAAATATGTTATTAAAATTAGTTCATCTGTTTATTTTTGCTTTATTGACACACCTACTAAGAAATTAAAAATTACAAATGTGCCTCACATTATATTTCCATTGGACAGCAGGCTTTTAAGATTAGCACCACAGACGCATCTTCTCTGCCTCAGTCCTAATACCCACAAATATATCTGTGTCATCAATTATGCTTTTGAATACGTATTTAAGTTTACTAAGAAAGAGTTCTGTGGCTAAGAAAAGTGTTTGAAACCTACTGTGCCAAATTGTTGATAAGGCAAGGAGAAAAAATAGTCTCTACTCATGATGGAATATTGTGCAGCGGTTAAATGGGATGAGGTAAGCTATGTGTCTTCATAGAGATAGAATTGGATGAACAAAGCAAGTTGCAAATAACACTTATATGAGTTTTAAAATCTGCTGTATTATGTTTTCTAGTGTGTGTCTATATATAATTACTTAGACAATGGTTTGGAAGGCTCACACCTACCTGACATCAAAAGACTGAGGATGGGAAGATAGTAGGGTAGGTGATAGGGGAGGTTTGCTGAAAGATTATTTAGCCTTATTTATAATGTCTTAATTATTTGTTACAAGAAGAAGGTAGCTCTGTATCACTTTACTGTCATTATCAATATCATTATTATTATCATTATCACTAACACTACTAAGCTGGGTGATCTTCATTTCTTTCCATTGCATGGCTTTCTGATTCTAATGGGGAATAGTGTTAGCAATGGGGAATGGAAGGGGCACCCCTAAGTTGGTATCAAATTTAGGCAACAATGTGTGTAAGAAGTAGGCAGGACATCACCCTTCAGGATATTCAGTGCTGATCTAGGCTTGTTGGGATCACTCATCCCTTTATAAGTAAAAAGTCCCCATTGTCTGACTAAATGAGGAGCTAAACAGCTTACCAAATTAAACTAAATAATTAAAAAACAAAGAGTAAATTCTTTGCGACCCCTACTAGAAGTTCCATTCAGCTCCGAGCTACAGAGACCTCACATACCCTGATCATCAGCACAGCCTTTCTGATGTCCCGAACGCCGTCGTATACCAGGCGAGAAGCGTCGATGAACTCATTCTCTTCAAATGGTTGAGGGACGTTGGCACTCAGGGCTTCAATGGCAACCTCCACTTGTTCAGCAAAGCGTGGCATCACTGTGGTAAACAAAGTGAAAAGCAGTGGATTAGACAATCTTTCTTTCATGCTCCCTTGTTTCAGCCCTTAGGGAAGATGGCAGGCTCTGGGTATCCCAACATTTCAATGAAGCTGGGTGCCTGCCTGTCCATTTTGGAGTGGATCCAATTTAGTGATCTTTGTGCCACTTACCTTCAGCAAGGAAAGCAAACCGTTACTCCTTGAATGGTGATGGTATGCAACAGAGCAAGTTTTTGAAACCTGCCTAAGGTAATGTGGAATAGCGTATGTGAGTCCAGGTTTCATGTTATCCTGAGCTGAGTTCCAATTCTGCTAGTTCCTAGCTGTGAAACCTTGGCCACATTTTCTTAACCCTTCTAAATCTGTTTCTTTGTATATAAAATATGATAGTAAGATCCTACCTTGGGGTTCAATGCGATAACGCATACAAATGCACTGGATGACATCTGGCCTTTAGAAAGCCTCAATAAATATGGACCTAACATTAGATGCTAAAGGCATAGCTGGTTGAATAGCAGACTTTAATCTATATTGTTTCATAGTAAAATGTAAATGAAATGATCTAATCCATTCCACTTCTGTCTGGAATGCAGGTCTTGAGACACTGGAGGTGGGGAGATGGCTGTGGAGGGAGGCTTGTGAAAAGACTGTGTAAGAGGGGAGATGGAACACCCAGAATATTCCATCAGAAAGGCTATGAAAAGAGACCAATGAACTCAAAGATAATTTGATTTTGTTCCATTTTCCCAGAACTTTGTTGATGTGCAAGAAGATACATATGAACATTTTAAAATGTGGGCACCTCTTTCCTTAAATAAGGACACCTACATACACACTGGAAGTTTGTGGAAAGTAAACTTAGTGACTATTTAAAAAATGCTGCTGATTCACTGATGCTCGAAAATTATAATTCAATTTTTTCAGCTGTTATCTTGTAACAATCAATTCATATGGCAAAGGAAAGCCAAAAGCACAATTCTTTTTATTTACAAGGACAATAAAATAGAAACGGCATTCATCTATTTCCATTTCTGAATTTTCAGGCCTGATTCATCGTTATACTCATTTTCAAAGTCTGTGGATACTTTAACATCTATTCTAATCCCTAGTGGGAGAAAATCTGCTAAATTATTTTACTCTCTAGGGTCAGAGTATTCAAGATAAAACATTCCTTAAAAAATGTATTTCTACTAGGAAAAGTCAAATGTTATTTAAAAAAAAAAAGGAGGGTGAGAGGAAAACAGAGTAACCACTCTTTCAATAGAAATTATCAAAACCAAAGCATGGCAAGGGGTGAATTTCCTTCTGTGAGTAAATTGCTATGAGTGGTTCTCTATACTACTTGAATTTTTCATTTGGGCCTTTAAACTGCTTTTATATGAAAGGAATTTGGAAGATATTGAGAATATTGCTGCAAATATGAATCAAATGAAAATATATTTCTAAAACCCACCACATTAAACTAAGACCATTTCAGCTATACACTTGTGGTGGGAATAAAGTGTTTTACATTTCTAAATAATCTAGATAATTGAAACTGATATCCTTAAGCATGAAAACATTTTGTATGTGTCATTTTAACGTGAGTATCTTTCTTAAGTGAAATTACAAATTCCTTTCCTTTCCTAAACTCAAAATTCTAAATAATATTAATTCCATTTGATATCTAAGCTGCCATAATGACCATCAACAATTTTACACATGTATATGATAGTATCTGTAGCACTTAGCTGCACAAATTTTTGTCCCTTTTTTATAACTGATAAATGACTGGTACTCCTCCATGTATGTAAGATAAATACTCTTACAAATCAATAAGGAAAAAATAGAAAAATAGACAAAAGTTTAGAAAAGGCAATTCACAGAAAGGAAATCCCATATTATTGATAAATAAATAAGATGCTTGACTTCACTAATGAGTGGAAAAATTACAATGTAAATAATGGGATAGTTCATACCTGTTAGGGGATGAGGAAACAAATTAAAACTTAAAATATCCGTTTTATTGAGCATGTGGAAAAAAGGGAACCCTTCTACTATAGATGGAATGAAAAATGGGAACATATCATTTTGGAAAATGCTTTGTCAAAATCTAGTAAAATGATGCTTTCCAGAGCCAGTCAGTGAGTTGCGAAATTAGCTAGGGCATAGCCAAATGCTGACTTCTGAGGAGATACTGATTAGGAGACTGAGTACACTGGGGACACAGGAATGTCTTTGTGTATCTAGAGTTACAGTTGTTTTTTGTTAGGTTGAATATTTCAAGAGTTAATAATAACAAGAGTTACATTAAACCAGAGGATAATAGCTGCTGTAAGGGAGCTCTTTCAACTGACTCTAACCCAGACCTATTCTGAGTCTTCTAACTCAGGGGGGAACCACTGTGATCTGTGCACCCCAGGTTCACAGACTATACATATGGATGGGACAAAATGAACTTAAGGATGTAAATCAGGAAATAGCCAGTATATTAAATCGAGTAAGTCCTGACGTCTAAGTGTTTACTGGGAACAGAAAGCTAAAAAGATATGTCATTTGTGAGAAATTTTAAAATGCACAAGAATACTGTGCATAATTTAAACATATACTCATTTTTATTACACATGTTCTGAAAAGATGTATGTAACCTTAAGTTATAGTGGTTACCTTTGAGAGTAGAAGGAGAGGCATGGAATTAAGTAGAGGTCTTAAGGAGGCCTCAGGTGTATCTTATTTTTGAAATAAATAATAATGTGAATCAGATATTGCCAAATAACATTTGTTATACCTTGGGGTACAAGCTGAGTGTCAGTTATATGAGTCTCTGTTCCTTTTGTATTTTTGAATCTTTTCAAAGTCCAAATTTAAAAAGAGATCAACATATTACCCTGAAGGCTTTATTTCTCCTTATAGAATAAGGCTCTGAAAAAATAAAATTCTAGCTCATGGCCCAAACATAATAGAATCCAATTTGATCCATAGTATTAAGTGAGGAAGACCCTCAGAAATGCTGACTGTGATCAAATGCTTAATATTCCACTAAGATCCACCAGCTGGAAAGCTGAGTCGAGTAGTCCCTATCCTCTAGACCCTCCGGGTGAAAACCTTTGATGAAGTCCAAAAGGGAAAGTGGGGTTGTGTTGCTTTGTTTTATTTGTTCAAGGTCACCCTGAGGAAGAGGTGGGAAAGAGGAAAATGCAGGAATTGACATGCTCTCTTTCTCCACCTGCCTCTAGCCCTGATTCTCTCAAGGGAGAGAGAAGAAAGCTAAACTCTAAAGGGACCATTCTCATAAGGGATGCTCTGGGGCCCAAAACATACCCAATACTGCTATGAAACCCCAAGTTTGGCAGAGGGCATTCTGTTTGCTCCAGCATGGAGTACAGAATCTCTCTTGGGAGATTTAGGAGGTACGGTTTTTGAAGGAAAAACAGTGTTGTGGGTGTGGCATTGTCAGAAGAGGCAGAAAGAAGAGATTGGAACAGAAAATAGCATCAATTTTCCAAGGAGGAAAAATGGTAGAGGAAGTGGTGTGGAATCCTTACTTTTCAAATAGGGGCTCAAAGGGCAGTTTAGCATTAATATTCCAATGACCTTATTTTACTCCTCAAGCTGATAAAACCTAGAACTTGAACACATTCCATTTGATATTTATTTATTGTAACTGAGAAGACATCCATTTCTCTTACCACAAGTCAGTGTTTTTCTGGGTCTGACCCTTAAGAAAATTTTCTTCCATGCTCTGTTCCTAAGTACATTCAATACTTATTTATTTAGGGCTTGGTCAACTGCTAAAACTCTTTAACCAACATACCTTTGCTCTCCACATTGGTGCTCTCTTTCCTGTTTTAGTTTTATCCTCTCTGGTTTTTAAAGTGATAAGATAGAAAAACAAAAGTTTATAGAACAATGATCCATCCTGACAGAACCTAAGATGTTAGTTTAATTATGAATTCTTCCAACACTTTAATGGGGTTTGAAAAATGAATTACTTCCAAAGTAATACTGAGATAGAAACAGTCTCAAAGTACTTCAAATATGATGCTGATTCTACTTCCCACTAATTAGGACAAAACACAGCATTGCCTTTGTGATTCACACGTTGTATATTAACAGAATTTCTGATATAGGATTATATAAATAGAAGCTTCTTTCTGCTTTCCGAATTACATCCAAAAATGTAGACACCACTATACTGTTATTTATCAGAAATCCTGGATTGCTCTTAATAGCTTATGTCCTGAAGGGGTGATCAAAGTTGGAAATAAACTTTTAAATTCTCACTGTACTTTTGTATGCAGCGTGCACACTAGGCCACAGAATGATGATATTCTAGGAGTAATGAAATCAGAGTTAAGTATGCATATAAAAATCAAGGTCACCTGTTCTAGTGTTGATCAAGATCCTAAAACAGAGGTGAGGAAGATCTGCACTGAATCCTCCTGAGAGACTTCAGAGGTGAAATTTTAGAGCACAGGGTGAGTCAGTAAAATGAACAAAACATTGTGCTAAAGATGCAAATAGGACTGCCGACAACCATAAGAACCGAATCCAAGGTTAAATAGAGGCAGTAGAAATGACTAGCCAACCAACTCCATTGCCTCTGAGTAACCACTTAAAAGGTCCATGCCCTGCTGTAAATGTTCCAATGACTTCTTTTAATATAGAGAGGACTATAAAATCTCTTTATCAAGATATAAACACAAACATCTGACACCTGACTATAATTCCTATCTGTCTCTGTCTCCCCACTTATTCCTACATATATTCAAATGTTCCAATTAGACTGAATTACTTCTATGTCTTCAAATATGACAGAGACACACCATGTCATACCATGTCCATGATCAATTTATTCTCTCCTACTAAAATGTACTTCTTTCTTTGCCCCTGGTGAATATCTCCTCAATCTTCAACAACCAGTTTAGAATTGACTGCCATTGTGAAGCCTTCCTTAATCCCAAGACACTCCAAAGTTGGCCATTCTCTACAATTTTATAGCATCTTAATTATGCCTGCACTATTATAGTACTTAGTACACTGTATGAGGATTGTTTGCCATTTCTGTATGTCAGCTGTTTCCCACAGGAGTCACTTTTAGGCAGAGACCATCTCTTCTTCATTCATTGTATCTTAAGCCCTTATTATGCTTCTGGCACAGCTATATCCAGTGGGGAGAAGGATGGGAAGTGAAAGAATGGGATGTAAGAAGGAAATAATTTGTCACTGAGTATTTCAGGGAGAAAATGAGAAGTTTCACATTCCACATACTAAGTCGCTCTCTTTCTGCCAATCATTTCATATTAGTTCAGTAATTTTATTAAAGAGTTTCATGAGTCATTAACCAAGTTATTAGTGGGCATTCTAGGTTTGGTCTCGAGAGACCTTTCAAAAATCTGAGCTCAGAATCCTTTCAGGACCATTTGAGTAGAAGCTTCACCACTGAGCATGGAGAAAGATTCATTATTGTATCCTTGACTAGTTGACCAAAGCCAAACTAGCATATCTGCATGCATAGGGGTCATCCAATTGTGGCAGTGCAGTCAACCAACATGCTTTCTTGAGTGTGTTCCTTACACAAATTTTATTACTGAGGATAAAAAAGAAAAAATAGACAAGGTCTCTGTTCTAGAGAAAGAACCAGTCTAATAAGTGTTAATATAAAACAGAAAAATAAGAATGAAAACATTTGAAAATAATCTATAAAGAGAATAAAATATTAGGACCGGGATAGAATTGTGGCCAATTCCAGTACAAGAATCAGTATAACCACACCCTCTCCATTACAAATAGTTATGATGCTTCCATTTTAACAGTTGAAGTTAGGCAGAGAATTAGGTGTTAATCAGAGTAACTGGAGCCAGAAAGTATTAATTTGGGGAGACTCTGTGGGGGCAGCTCTAGGATCCCCCTACATCAGGAAAATACTACTTGATGACGTTTCTGTAGGTAATGGATTCTTTCCTATAAATGGTTTCTATCAGACATTTCTAAGGAATTTTATTCAAACAGCCCCCAATTAGATGTCAGGTTAAGAGGAGGAGAAAATATAAAGGAGAGAATTATGTAAACCATCATTCAGGCCTGAATTTGGCCAGAAGAAAGTCTGACTGGCATTTACAAGACTCTGTGTGTACCTTGATAGTTCAGCACATCCATGAAGCATCATCAATTAGAAAGGAGACTGTTTGAGTCTGAAGCTCCAAGTCTTACTAGTGTAGAAGTAGGAACTAACACAAACTGAAGCTGTAACACATTTGTTGCTTTGGTAACACTTAAAAATGATGCAGGACAAACCATAGCCACTGGTCATTGTTTCATATTGATTCAGTAACTTTAGTAAAGAACTTCATGACCTATAATTAAGCCATTAGAGGATGTTCTAGGGTCCCCTCAACCCAAACAGGGACCTTTCAAAATCTTGAGCTCAGAATTCTTTTTAGGGCTGCTTATGTTTCTACCTATTGGACAAGAAATAATCAAGTGGATCTATAAGTCTACCTCATGAACAAAGGCTATTTCATTACTGTATGTAATTTATAGACCCATGCACTCCCTGTAGATGTAGAGGCTTTCCTACAAGTACAAGAGTGGCCATAATCTTGTTGAAACACTTGACTAGCATTTCCTGCATTATCCAGACTTTTACTTCTTGATTTTGCACACTCGCTCTAATACTGGTTATGATTTTCATCACCACTCAGCTTCTTCTGAGATTAAAGTTTGAATCTCTGATACTAAGTCAAATGAAATGTTCCCTAGCAATGTCATTAGATTCTTTCTTCCATTTGACATGTACACTGTTACCTTTGAATTATGTACTAGCTTTGTCTTGTTTCTCTGTACAATTTCTCAAATCTGTCCCTCTCTGTTCCAACTCTCCTCTCCAATCACCTTGTGCCAATCTTGGCTTTTTTTTCCTCACTATCTAGCTCTGTTATTATCCTCTTCCGTCCTGGCCAGATACTGCATAGCTCTGTCTAGACACAATGAAAGGCACTGCACGAGGAAGTAGGTACATTATGGCAGAAGTTAAACATGTCCCTATTAAATCCATGTTGTGGGATCTGTTCATATGTCTTAATATTCTCTTAATTATGCTAGTCATCACCCTTATTGTTTGTCTCATCTTTATGCATTTGCAAATATGTATGTGTGGTAGTCAGCTTCTGAGATGAGCCATTCTTTCCTGGTATTCATGCCATTGTATGATCCTGTCATCTTGAATGTGGGCTGGAACTAATGACTTGCTTCTAACCAATAGAATATAGAAAGGGGGATAAGGTGTTATGTTGGTAATTAGGTTACAGAAAGGTACTGGCTTCCCATCTTGCTTGCCTTTTCTTGCTCTCTCACTTGCTCACCCTGATGGAAGCCAGTTGGTCTATGGAAAAGCCTCCATGGCAAGTAATGGAGAGAAGCCTCTGGTGAACAGCCAATAAAGAATTGAGGCCTTACGTCCAATAAGAAATGAGCAACTGAGGCCTTTCAACAACAACGTGAGTCAGCTTGGAAGTAGGTCTTTCACCAATTGACCCTTAAGATGACTGCAGCCCTGGCCCATACCTTGATTGCATCCTTGCGAGAGATCTTGAGGCAACGCCACCCAACTAAGCTGTGCCGGTCTCCTGACCCACAGAAACTATGAGATAGTAAATGTTTGTAATGTTAATCCATTAAGCTTTGGTGTGATTTGTTACACAGCAATAGATAACTAATAGAATATGCTATGTCAGAAGTAGAAATAACAGTAAAAATAGAAGGTCATATTAAAATTTCTGTTCATTCATTTGTAGCAGCTATGCTGGTCTAGGTTTCTGGTATATTTATTGCACTCAGGCAGAAGCTTAATTGAATCTTGATATTTGATTATATTTATTTACAAGTTAACCAGTTTGAGCCTCAGTTTACACAAGTGTAAAACAGCTGGCCTTCTGGTTTTACATAAGGTTTAAAAATAATACATTCTACAAATTTTATATACAATTTTAAATATAAACATAGGTTGTACTTAGTCACTGGGGATAAAGTGGCAAATAAAATAAATATGGTCTTGCCTTCAAGGGACTAAAAAGTGGGATGTATGTAAGATGCTTCTCATTGTGCCAAGCACACAAGGTTCACAGTAAATGTTTCTTGTAATTGTCGTCTACACACCATGACCCTTTGTATCTACCCATCCACACCCCCTTTATCTTTGTTTACAGCAGGCAAAATCATCCTGTCTCTTTTGGATGGAGCTTGGAAGTACAACTACGTGCATGATTCATCACCAAAAAGTGGGCCTTGTGGGAGTGAATTAAACTGAAAATAGCATACAAATTAGTGTTGAAATCTCTGAAAATTGGGAAGTTGGTACAATTTATCTGAAAACTGAATTTCCCTGCTTTTATGCCCTTCTCTCTCCTTGGCAGGACTACATCATCCTTCTGATGGTTTTGCATTTTTAATAATGAATTTCCTATGAAATCTGCCCTCAGGACAAGATTTTATAAACACACTGTTAGAATTTTCATTTTATCTTCATTGCCAAGAAAGCCAGTGTTAAACACTGTATTACAGTATGACCTCACCAGATCCATGAAGAAAGGAAATCTTTGAAAGTTAGAGACTACCAAAAAGCTCATAACTGGAAAAAAAAATCAAACCCAGCTTCCCTACCTCAAATTACACACTATTTCTAAAAAACCTCTCAGCTTAACCTAATATTCTTGTGAAAGTGTTTTCCTTCTACCTCAAATGCATACTACTATTTTATATTAGTTGATTGATTGGATGTGAATCTTGAGTAAAGTATTCCCAAATGTTTTTTAAATGTGGAGGAGGGAGTATGGAAATAATATTTAAACTCTCTAAATTGAAATCATTCTCTGTCTAGGCCAGTGGTATACTAGCTTTCACTGTGCTTTCTGTTGATAACTCTTAATCAAGTTAGAAGATATTGAGCTCTGGAAGCTAGGAGCCAGGACAAAAGGAGCCCAGCTTAATCTGCTCCCTATTCCCTGGTGACTGTTTGTCAGCTGTTTTTACCTCTCCAGACAACCATCAGCATCCTCCTGGCTAGTCCTAATTCTTCCATGCTGTGTATATTCTTGGAGTTTCTTTCGTCAGAGTCAGTCATCTGTTCCCTCTGTGGGAGTTCCTAAAGGCTGCCATTTTCATAAACTCATGTTTGGAAAATTATAATGTACATTTCAAACATCAAAATCAAACTCAAGCTCCAGAAGGCCATACATAACCCATGAGTTGAATTGTTTGATGAAAGATGAAAAAGGACTGCTTAGAAGAAGGAAAAAAAATCTTCTAAATTCTGTCCACGATAACTACCCTAAGAGAATCAGGCAGCATGCATCTGCTTTTGTCTAGACACAAATTCCTTTCCCCAGGGAAAGAAAATGCTTGCTTGGAAAGTTCTTACATTTTAAAATCAGCATTTCAAAAATAATCACAAATCGTTTATAAGTTAAGAGGAAAGGATGGCACATTTCATTCTGAAACTTAAGGAATGAGTAAAGAATTGAACATGATGTCTTATTTAGCTTACAGTGTTTGTAGAAACCTAGCTTGATAAATAGTTAATTTTGGCATCAGTGAGATTTTAAATTTTAAGATGTAATAAAATAATTGCTAGGAATCTATTGCTCTTAGTTTAAAAGATTCTGATCTTGATCATTAAGCGTGTAATTTTTAGAAAGGGAAAAACCCCTAAAATAAGGTATTATTCTATGTCAGTTATGTTTATTTATATTAATAAACATTTTTGAGCTTCAACTTTCATCGAGGCTGGAGGAAATGAAGAGGTAGTCTCAGATCTCAAGGGATTAAAATTAAATTAGGAAGCAACACACACACACATACACACACACACACACACACACACACACACACACACACACACACACACACTCCTGGATAGAAAATAGAAGGGGGACAGAGAACAGAGAGGTACCTTAAGACAGAAAAATGGGCAAACACAGAGTTCGCAACACCTAGTAGGAGCTTAATGAGTGACAGTGAGTAATGGGGCACAGAGGAGTGGGATTGGCTGGTATGGTTACAGAAGACTTCGCTTCTTCTCTAGGAAGAAATCAGCTAGTGTTAGAGAACAGGTAAAATATAGAAAGGCAAACCAAGTGGGGAGGTAATTTTGTGGTCAGTTTGATAGGAATATCCAGAATCTTTCTGGTTCTTATGTCCATATGTTATCCCAACTACAAGCATAGTTTCTTATTTTTCCTAATCAAACTATTTCTGGAATATTCTATGATGTTCCCATTCAAGTGATTGTTGACATATTCTTCCTTTCTTTGATTCCAACACCTATTGCTGGCGTGGTAGGGATTCTGGGTAAAAGGAACTTACTGCTGCCTCACTTGTGCCCAGTTAATACACCCTGGCCACCAATTCCTGTGGACCCCAGCACTGGCCCTTCTGCCATTCCTTGGCCACTACCATGGATGCTGATCCCTCATATCCTTGAAGTGACAAAGAAGTATCATGTTTGCAGTCCCCAGGATTCTGAGTCTATGATGTGACTCACACAGAACTGGAAATTCATGTCTTCCTTTTAGTTTTACTTTGAAAATTGGGCACTAGAAAAGTGCTGTTTCTTCCACTATGTTGCTCCATAAATGTGTAATTGTGAGCCTTCCTATATCCATCCTATCCCACCTCCACTTCCTTGTTAGAAGTTTATTATCAGGCTAAAATTTTTTCTCTTGGGACTTCTCTGGTGGTCCAGTGGTAAAGACTCCGCCTTCCAATGCAGGGGACATGGGTTCGATCCCTGGTCGGGGAACTAAGATCCCACATGCCGCGGGGCAACTAAGCCCACACGTCACAACTACTGAGCTTGCGCATCTCAGTGAGAGATCCTGCGTGCCTCAACGAAGATCCCGCATGCCACAGCTAAGACCCGAGGCAGCCAAAAAATAAAAAATAAAATAAAATAAAATGATGAAAATAAATAAAGTAAATAAATATTTTTTTTTAAAAAGTGTTTCTCTTATTTTCTCAAGTTGTATTCTTCTCAGATGGTTCTTCAGACCCTCACGCTGAGAGAGCTGGTCATGTGTGAATTCTAGCAGAACATATTACTTACAAACAAGCCAGTATAGAGAAGATATTTTCATATTTCTGCATGGCCAGGACTTTCTGAGCAAAAAATGGTAACCTGGTTCAAGGTATGACTCAATAGCAGTCTTAAGATGGTGAAATGATCTGGAAAGAGATTTACGGGTTTATCTCCCCAGAGATATGTGTTTACATTTCAAAAGGGAATAAAACCAGGAGCCATTCATTTATATTCGAAAGGGTTGTAACAACCTGGGGACATTTCTTGGAGAGAGTTTATTAACATGAAAGAGTGAAGGTTTTTCTCTCCCTCTCAGGAGGGGAGGGAGACAGCTGAGCACCAATTGCTATATAAACTCTCAGATTCATAATTTCGTGGAGGTAGTATGGACCTCCTTCGTGTGGGCAGACTTTATCTGACCTTATCATAGTGCCTTGAGAGGTAGAATGAGGCATAGGGAACTGGCAACGTTATTGTTACTAAGAAAGAAGTTTGCTCTCTGAGCAAGAAACCTTGCATTTGCATTCAGGATAAAACAAATAAATACTGATATTAAAAACCATCATCCAGATCTGTACAATACTTCAAGTATGTAGGTTTCAGACATATGGAAGAGGCTTTGAGACAAACTACATGTTGCCTGTTTAAGGGCTATTGAATGAATGAAATTTCCTTCTCGTTCCTCCTACACTTCTGACTTCCCACCTCCAAGACTAGCACAACCACCACTTAGTAAGACATCTCCTCCATATTGTAATCATTTTGACCTTTCAGGGAGAAATAAAATGCTTTACACCAATAGTAAGGGTTATATTAAAATGTATTTAAAATATATTAGGAAGTCTAGGCTGAACTGAATCTCAGTCATTACATCTTCTGTGGAAATTCATTACTTTCATAATTTAATTTCAAGGTCAGTCACGGAGAAATGACAGACTGTAATAGTCCTTCCTATCTCTAATATCTAATATTTCTGTCTTCCCAATAATCTGTCCTTACCGCCTTCTTCTGATATTGATCTTACTTCTGTCCATACCCATTGCCTCTGGTCACGGGGATAGGCAGGTCACCCAGACATGTCCAATGGTAAAACTTGATCCCGCTAGCAACAGAAATCAGTCCAAGTGAAATAAGCATACCCCCAAGTGGCCAAGAAGATTGCTCTTCTTTGACGTGTAGCAAGTAGGAGGAAAACAAGTATCTCTACTTATCCTGGAATCTTGAGCTATAAGCCTAAGGCTGCTGCTAGTGGACATATTCTCTACTGAAAAAGAAGGTCATATATTAATTTTTTGTATTCATTTAATCAATGCATACATATTAAAGGCTAATGATGTGATAATACTTGTCTAGGCCCTAGGCACGTACAGGAACACCTGCCTCTAGGAAGTGACAATCTATCTGTGGACCATTGACACTGAAGAGGATGTACTAAATGTCAACAGACTCATAGAAATAGATCCCTGTTGTCTCTAGCTGAGACTTGAGTCAGATCTTAAAGGATAAGTTCAATACACAGATGTAGAGGAGGAGGAGAAAATGGGGAAGATGACAGGAAGGAGAGTGGGAACAGCATGGATGTGTTTTAACTGGAAAATAATAAATACACATGTCTGGATGGAGAAGAGGGTTTATACAGAGGATTCATGGGCAGTGATTGTCCATGTTGAGTGCAGTCATGAGGAAGCCAAGAAACGTGAAGCATTTATCCCAAAATCAATAATATTGACCATACTTGGATGATGAAACATCAGGCAATACATGAGAAGCTTGAGGCTCAGGGGCATTAACTAATTTGTGTAAGGTCACATTTAGAAGTCAAGGAATTGAGTTCTTCTGATTCCTTACCTGGATTTCATCTATACATTGTACTGACATAATGGTACCCCTCATTATCATTTCTAGTTTGGGTGCTTTCTATTTGTTCCTCTTACTGGGCAAAATACATAGGAATGCTGTAAAAAAAACCTCTTTTATGAAAATTTTACATAACAGAAGCATAAAATTACAAATTATACCGTCTCTACTAAGTGAAAGAAGTCAATCTGAAAAGGCTGCATACTATTTGATTCCAACTATATGACATTCTAGAAATGGCAAAACCATGGAGACAGTGAAAAGATCAGTGGTTACCAGGGGATTGGGAGGGAGAGAGGGATGAATAGATGGAGTACAGTGAGTTTTTAGGACAGTGAAAAATACACTGTATGAAACCATAATGATGGATACATGTCATTATACATTAGTCCAAATATAATAGAGTATACAACACCAAGAGTGAACCAAAATGTAAACTATGAACTTTGCGTGATTATGATGTGTCTGTGTAGGTTCATTAATGGTAACAAATGCACCACTTTGGTAGGGGATGTAGATAATGGGGGACACCATGCATGTACAGAATCAAGGGAATTGATTCAGAATCATGGGAAATCTTAGTAGCCTCCCCTCAATTTTGCTGTGAACATTTAACTGTTCTTTAAAAAAAAAGTCTTGAAAAAATTTATACCATCTGTTTGGCCCACGTGTTCTCCAAAATAATGGAATTTTCATTTTCATTTACAAAGTGCTTAATAACAGAATCCTCATTAAAAAGACTTTATTTTTTTCTATTCTTTTTGGGTTCCCTCTGAAGAAAGAACTGCCGGCATCTCAAAGATCTCTCAACCTGATGATGTTGACATTGCCACAAATTTGCATCAGCCGTCAAATTTACAAAAATGGCATTTCAATGTAATCTGTTCTGTGAAGAATGAGCTACTTTAAACATAATATCATTGAATGTACTTTCAGGGCCCTCAACTTTCCACAGCAATCTGACTTTGCAAATGAGATCTCTGAAAACGGGTCTCGTTGGGTGCACTCGCTACCAAGCTATTGGCAATTTGCTATAATTCAGGTTTTATTGAAGAGCTTATCAAATATGTAAGTATTTAATGAGTCTGATGTACATCAAGTTTATTGTGCTTTCATCTGCCTAGATTAGTTTTATAAAAAAATAAATAGGTAAATTTTTATGTAATGTTGCCCTAGAATTTTAACATACTAATAATCAACAAAATTGTGTTTTCAAATTAACTCAGCATTCATATCAAGACAAAAAGCACTCTTCAAAAAAATTTACTTACTCTTTACTAAGTAAAGTAATTTATGGAAAATTAACTACAGACTGTTTCATCACTCTTTGGATCTCTCTCAATTTCTAGCCTCTCAGTGAAGGTAAAGTGGGAGTTCTCTCTACGGAGACCCACCCCTGCATCATTTGCATGTTTAAACAGAGGTTGGCCTGTATTTGAAAACCCCATTAGCAGCAAAGCCTGGTCTAGTCAAGACTTTTTGAGCATTCTGCCCCTTTTTTTTCATGCTTGGTAATAGACTCTCACTCCACTCCCTTCACCGTACCCTATGGCCATCATGCAGAGGCTCCATTTAGTCTTGTTTAAAGTTGCTCTTATTTTGGAATATTATTTCTCTTGTGGCAGCTATTTTCCATGGGGGTTATTCTGTCCACCCAAGAACATCTAGCAATGTCTAGAGACAATTTTGATTGTCACAACTTGAAGTGGGAAAGGGAAGAGGTCCTATAAGCATCTAGTGGGGTAAGTGCAGGGATGCTGTTGAACACCCTTAATGCACAGGACAGCTGCCTCCACCCCAAGAAAGAATTACCAAGACTGACATGTCAATAATACAGAGGTTGAGAACTTCTGCCTTAGGGTCTTTAACAACTCAGATATAAAGCTGGGCAGAACCTGGTAGGTTGGTGGCAAGGCAAAAGAAAACATGATGCTTTGTCTTCCATGTCCTGGACTCTTCCTTTTTTTTTTTCCTTCTTCTTGTCACCTTCCACTCCTTGCCTACTGCTCCATGTTCTCTCCTCAAAATAAAATGTACTCTCAGGACAAAGTTTGATAAACTTGCATAAAAAAGTGACCAATTCAACGTTGCACTAAGATTTTTTTAAAAATCAAGAGCAAAATGTTAGCCCAAAGGTAGAAATTTGGGTATTAGTGATCTGTATATGAGTTTTTATTTGAAGCACGTAGCCCTCCTTAGCATAGCCAGACACTGACAAGGGGACTAATCCATTTTATAAAATCTATATAACCTACAAAACTCTGCATAACCATAATCACAGAACTGATCTTATGTTCTTCCTCAAACTCCATGTGTGTAGTACATCACCCAACAATTCTAATTAGCAACCAGTGAATTTTAACAGCTAAAGCTTTTTTTTTTTAGTTTGTTTCTTATAGAGAAATTTCTTTTTTTTTTTAACATCTTTATTGGAGTATAATTGCTTTACAATGGTGTGTTACTTTCTGCTTTATAACAAAGTGAATCAGTTATACATATACATATGTTTCCATATCTCTTCCCTCTTGTGTCTCCCTCCCTCCCACCCTCCCTATCCCACCCCTCTAGGTGGTCACAAAGCACTGAGCTGGTCTCCCTGTGCTATGAATTCTTATTGAGAAATGCTAGGTATTAAGTCACCATATAGATCACACATTTTAAACCTCATATTCCACATGTTCAGATGACCAGTGGGATTGTGACAGAGCACCATCCCTTCTTTTAAGCCCTGCTGGCTTCAGAGCAGAGGCATTCTCCCTCCATGAGGAATCCGTGTGTATGTCAATTGTTCTACTCACAGCTAAAGTTTTTGCTTTCATTTCTTTGACAACCTCTCTACTTACCCATAAAGAAACTATATTGTTCCTGTTTAGGAAAGAGAAGAATCATTGGGGACAGAAGCAAAATAATTTATATACCTTGTATATTTTAGTTCTTAGCCCACTAATATCTACTTTTCCTTGACATGTATTTCATTTTCTACTAGTTATTTATAAACTGTTTATTTCACTCTCTTCTACCTGGCTTCTTTCCTAGTGATCTTCAATAGATGCTGAAAAATAGAAAGAATCTAAATGTCTTGCTTATCTTTTCTGTTCAATTATGAATTGGATGTGGACATCAGAATCAGGAAGGTACCTTTAGTTAAGTACCCCAAGTATTCAATCACTGCAAAGAAGGGTTGAGATGAGAATTTTTAAAGATCTGAAAATTGACAAATAAGAGCAAAATCTTCATTAGCAACAACAGTCCAGGATGGATTGCTCTGTTTCATTGATTTTTTTTTTTTCAGTTAATAGAATATCATTTACATTTCAAGACTTTGGGTGAAAATTATGTTAAAATATTTCCATCAACTAGGCACACTGCCCTTGCCTTTATGTCGATTTTGACCCAATAGGCACCACTCCTTCTATTTATTAAAGCACCCCAAGGCTCAATAAGAAAGAAATCTAAAATGTCTCTTGAACAATGCTGAAGTCTTTGTGTGCACAAAGTCACCTATAAGTTGGCAATATGCTCTGCATGTCACCTGTGGCAGTAATCATTCCAACCAGTCATGAGTTGAAATTTCTGTCTCCATGTCCTCCACCCTTCTCTGACACTCTTCACTCAGTGTCAGATCCAAGGAAATGCTGCTATGTGCCAGATATACCAAAGGAAGCTGAGACTTTGTAACAAAATCGAGGTAATGGGCCAGTAACTGAGAGCTCCAAAAATGTGACAGGGTTTCCTTAAGGGTGAAAAAAATGTCCTTAAATTGGAGAGTAAAATAACTGTTTCTAATTATTCCAAATGAGAAAAGAAATACTGTATGACTTGCATTGTGTTGCTCTATTGAATGCAAAGGGCAAGCCTATTTGAAAAAAAAAAAAAATAGTGCTGAATTTCAGCTAATTAAAATGTGGATATATCATATTTTTTTAACATCTTTATTGGAGTATAATTGCTTTACAGTGGTGTGTTAGTTTCTGCTTTATAACAAAGTGAATCAGCTATACGTATACATATATCCCCATATCTCCTCCCTCTTGTGTCTCCCTCCCACCCTCCCTATCCCACCCCTCTAGGTGATCACAAAGCACTGAGCTGATCTCCCTGTGCTATGCAGCTGCTTCCCACTAGCTATCTATTTTACATTTGGTAGTGTATGTCCATGCCACTCTCTCACTTTGTCCCAGCTTACCCTTCCCCCTCCCTGTGTCCTCAAGTCTATTCTCTTCGTTTGTGTCTTTATTCCTGTCCTGCCTCTCCGTTCACCAAAACTTTTTTTTTTTTTTTTAGATTCCATATATATGTGTTAGCATACAGTATTTTTTTTCTATTTCTGATTTATTTCACTCTGTATGAGAGACTCTAGGCCTATACACCTCAGTACAAATAACTCAATTTCGTTTCCTTTTTATGGTTGAGTAATATACCATTGCATACATGTGCCACATCTTCTTTATCCATTCAGCTGTCGATGGATGCTTAGATTGCTTCCATGTCCTGGCTATTGTAAATAGAGCTGCAATGAACATTGTGGTACATGACTCTTTTTGAATTATGGATATATCGTATTATTATTGCTATTATTTCTAATTCTAAGTCTGTGAAGATTCTCAAGAGAAACAATCCCTAGATGTGCTCTTTATTATGTGATATTACACTAGTCCTTTTCTGCTTATATTTCAGAGAGCAACCAATGTCTGTTTATCTGTTGTTTTTCCTTGCTATTCTAGACTAACAAATAGCTACAGAAGTCTTTGTAAATAACCTTTTCCCTTTAGAAGGAAACATGTTTCTACTAACATGTCTTATTATGTAGAACTTGGAACACTGCTGTATCTGACCTTTCAGAGATATGTCTATTTTTAAAAGCCTAATGGGTTCCAAATTCCATATATAGACCCATGAAAACTCCCACTGATGCTGAGGTAAGTTTCTTCTGTGCATACAGAGGACCTGATTCATTACCCATTCATAACTCCATCTAATATAGAGTTAATTCTATTTGTCTTCTCTCCATCCCTGGACTTTCTCTCTACTCTCATTCCCCCATATATACAAATACACAAGGCATGAGGGACTTCAGAAAGGGTCTGAAGCCAAGAGACACCAGTCAAGAGAAAAAACTACTAAAAATAGGCTACTCTTTGACACAACTGTCCAAAGTTATGGGTTGTTGTGCTAACTCAGTAGAAATAAGTCTTTTTTCCATCTCAGTGTACCAGAGAGCTATGACAGGCTCCCATAAGTAACTGTGTCTCACCACGACCGTGATTCCCCAGTGGGCAGCCTCATGCCCCTGGAAGAGGGCATGCAAGCCTTTGCCAGAGGAGCAGGGCATATATTAAAGTCTAACCCTTTTTCAGCAACCACTACCTCCTTTGATTACTTCATGTCCATGTACTACCTAAAGCCTTTATGCTTCTCCCTGGTTGTCCATGGTCCTTTCTTATCCTTTCAAGAAATAGACAGGGAAATGTTTTTCAAGTTCAAGATTCCAAGTTCCAGTCACATATTCACTATTTTCTAGACTCGTGACCTTTTTCCAGTCTCTTAACTGATTCAAAACTCCATTTTCACATTCATAATAGGAGATAATAAAAATCTGCCTACTTCATAAGGTCCTTGTGAGAATCAAATGCTTATATATAAAAACTGTAGAGTAGTATACACCGTAAAACCATAAATTATTATTCTGCTAAAGTATTCCAATTCAAACTCAAGAAATAAAGAGCACCCTTTTTATGATCATGTGTAATTTAGAAGCAGAAAGACCTATGGGAAACAATGAAACAGATTGATTCAGGTATGGAAATTAATCATGGTGCTGACATTTTGGTCAAACCTAATATCCATGGTTACCTGTCTCAGAGAGCAATTTTGTAGCTTCCAGCACCTTCTCAGTATAAACTCCAGCTTCATAGTTCTCCATCTCAGCATTGATGATGTGTATGACTCGAGCTGCCCGGCCCCTGATAGCCCCTGCAGTCCGGTCCAGAGTGTCCACATCCCCCTCTTGAAGGGCTATCACACACTTATTCACATCCTCCAAGATATGATTTTCTGTGGAGAGGACACATACACATTTATATGATTTTATACCACTGACACACTTAAAAACCTATTGAAGATAGATTCATTAGCTCACAAGCCATCACCTTGTAAATCTCAATACATGCCTAATAACATTGAAATTATATTTAAAGAACATAGTTTATAATTACAGTAGTTGTTCTCAAACCTGAACATCAACTGGAGGATTTGTAGCATCATAGAGACTGTTGGGTGACTCTCTCAGGGTTTCTGATTCACTAGGTCTGGGGTTGGGCCCAAGAAATTGCATTTCTACCAAGTTCCCAGGTGATGGTAATGCTGCTGGTTTGGGGACCACACTTTGAGAACCACCAACTTTAAAAATATCTCTTTCTTTGTTTCAGTGTTTAAGATTTATTGGGTGAAAAGGTCTTTTAAGAGTTGTAGTGGCAGCGAACAAGAAGTCACCAAGCAGCAACGTTTCTAGACATGTCCAGAGTTGCACTTTGGGTTGGATCATGTTCTTACTGAGGGAACATTTAAGGGAGACTTTAAAATGAACAAATATCTCCCCATCAGTCTTCCAATGTTGTGTCATGCATAAGGTATATGCAATGGAAACTGGTCAGGTGAAGAGGATCACAGAGTTCCCCACAATTGAAATACAATCCAGTCTGCGGCTGGTTCCCTCAGATTGGAGTCAAGGTCAGGGATCACTCTCCATCATTGTCCAAAGCAGAATCCAAGCAGGCAGGATGACAGGCTTTTCTCTCTACCAGCCTAGAGGAAACACACAATCTGGTCCCTTACAGTTTTGCAAGTGTGCAATTTTGTATTTTCCATGTCCAATGTGAGATCTGTTATTATGTCCCTTGAACATTCTTTAGAAACAGAATTCTAAGGAAATGTTCAAAAAGTTTAGTACTCTGAGGAAAAAAAAAGAACTTAAGCTGAAAATATACATATACACACACAACAGAATAATAGAACAAGATTGGAAGTAGTCTTAAGTAATCTGGTAACCCTTAAGAAAGTATAACTATTCAATGAATAGTTAATAAAGGACTAAATTGAATGATTACCTCTTTAAGAAGTTTCTAGAGCTAGTTCTGATTTATAAATTCCTAAAGAAGCAGAGATGGGAGGGTACTCAGCAAATCCCAATCTCTCCCATGGATCTCTCCTTCTTTCATTAAACAAATCATTCAGAGAAAATATTTGTTTTTATAGGACATTGGATAGAAAATTGCAAAGTATAACACGTTTCATAAAGGAACATCTATTTGACCTCATACAATATGATTTCCTCACTTAACTATTTATAAATTTCTGATTTCTACATTCTCTAGTTTCACATAGAAATTGGAACAGAAAAAAAATGAAATGTTGAAATTTTAATATTTAGATATCTTAAACTCACAAGAAGTTATTTTCTGAATGCTGATATCTTCCTGAGAAAATGAGAAAGACAGTTGTGAAAATAGAGACTTAAAGGCTTTCATTTTGATTAAGGAACTTCTGAAATCACCTCTTTATGATATCTTGGATTGGATCATGCAAACTCACTGAAAAGGACACCTTAAAAAAAAAGGTTTACTCAAATGAAACTTGGCACAGGATTTTAAATACAGAAGTTTGATTCAAATAGGTCTCTCTTACTGCCCTGCTGGATTCCTCCAGACAATTAAATTATGTCGTGGTCCCCGAAAATGGGCAACTGCGAGGGTGTTCATGTCAAAAACAGGCATTTTCTTTGACTAACATAATGTAAGAATAAGCATAGCTACCATTTTTCTGTGCATAGTTTAAAGATGGAATTGAATGCAAAACAGAGGAATCTGTCAATTACATTAGATACTAATGTCTCTGGAATTAACAAAATTTAAAATGTAAGAAGCCCATTCATGACCTAATATCCTAAAATGAAATGATAGTTTTTAAAATCTAATTTCCAAACTAAAATATACAACTAATTTAATTAGGAGGCAAGAAAAAGAATATGCTTTCATAGGTATAACTACAGTTGACCCTTGAACAACAGAGGTTTGAACAGTGCAGGTCCACTTATACATGGATTTATTTCAGTAGTAAGTACTACAGTACTACAGAGCCGAGGTTGGTTGGATCCACAGATGCGGAACTTCCCATCTATAGGGCTCACTGTAAAGTTATGCCCAGATTTTCAGCTGTGTGGAGGGAGGGTCGGTGCCCCAAACCCTCAAGTTTTTCAAGGGTCAACTGTATACATTAATTGAAGGAGGCCATGATATCAAAAGCATTGCTCTTAATTGAATTGCCAATTAATTTGTTCAATGGTTAGTCACATTAATCATGTGTGAATAAAATATTAATTTTACTAATTTGCAGTTTACTAACTGACTCAGTTTTCTTCATCAACTCTTTTTATGAAATGTTGAGATAGTTTACTCTGCATTTCCCAACTTTACCCAATTAGAGGCACCCCTTTTATAAAAAAATGAATTACAATTCCTTCATGATAGTGGTTATACCAGTGGATGATATATATGTAAAAGCCACTATGATAAAGAATGTTTTAAAATAAATTTGTACTTTATTAATCTAAGTACCAATAATGCACTTGAAAAGAGCTATATTGTTCTTGTAGACATATTATTTGATCAAAAGATGACACTTGGTCTATATATGGTTTTCCTGGACCCCTTGTAATAACTTCTCCACTCTTAGTCCCTACACCCTCAGGTCTGGGGTTCACAGGTTTGGAATTACTCTGGTCTAGTATCTATCAAAAAGGGCAGTGAATTATTCAAAGGCAGAATCCACACTTAACTCATATTTTCATGCCTGACAGTGCCTTACCACAGGCAATCAAAAAAGAAATCCTGAATAAACATGCCCATTGAAGAGGGACAATCAATTATATATTTTTATCCTAAGGTATTTTTAGGAGAAAGAATTCATTAAGTAAGGAGATAGAGGAATGATGTTCCAACTAGAAAATAACATATAAGAGAAAGTAATAATAAAAAGCACCTGTATTCCAGAGATGATTCCATTGCTGGGATAAACCCCTTAGGTACTTCAGATGCCTGGATGTAAAGCATGGTTTTTAAACATCATAAAACATTTGACTGCAACGTATTTTGTGGTAAACTTCCTTGAATTTTTGCAACCTTACAATTTCAGGAAAGATGTAATCTTGTTAAAAAATCACAGATGACCAAACTACCTGATTATTATAAGCTTTAAAGCTATAGTTTCTAAATTCAAAAGCAAAGTTCAGTCTCTGGATTTTTTAATGAAACAAACTCAAGACCCTGGAGTCAAAAAAACCAAACAAATAAAAGAGAAAAAGGCAAACAAAACAAAACGAAACTTTTTATGGGATTGAGTTAACAGCTTTTTCAGATCTTAGATCCCTGCTATTTTGTGAGCCAAACCCAAGAATTCAACTCTCACGTGATTAATGCCAAGATGCTCATTTTAAGACACTATTAAGGGGCTTCCCTGGTGGCGCAGTGGTTGAGAATCTGCCTGCCAATGCAGGGGACACGGGTTCGAGCCCTGGTCTGGGAAGATCCCACATGCCGCGGAGCAACTAGGCCCGTGAGCCACAACTACTGACCCTGCGCGTCTGGAGCCTGTGCTCCGCAACAAGAGAGGCCGCGACAGTGAGAGGTCCGCGCATCGCGATGAAGAGGGGCCCCCGCTTGCTGCAACTAGAGAAAGCCCTCGCACAGAAACGAAGACCCAACACAGCCAAAAATAAATAATAAATAAATTTAAAAAAAAAAAAAAAAAAAAAAAAGACACTATTAAAAATTTTAGTTTTTGCCCAGTGGGAAAAGTTTAAGTGTTCTAATACGCCATTTCACTTTTTTTTATAAGCCCAGACCACATCTGAAAATTGGTTTTGCTCCTGTAATGTTAATAGCTCCCCAAACTTGTTGCATTTCATATGGACAAATTAAGCACTCAGACACACAAGTTCAGGTAGCATGAAAAAAAAAAAAAGAAAGAAAAACAAAACTATCCCTTAAAAAAATATTTTCTGTTGTTGTTTTTAAAATAGAGCTTCCTGCCAGAATAGATATTCCCTTAAGAAGAAACTGATACATAAAATGTCATTAATGCCATTTCAAAATATCTCTTGGGCCAACCTTGCAATTTACTGATGCAAATGTTTTGGCTCCAGCTCGGAGAAGAGATGAGAAGTAGTTTCCCCAACTATCAGGCTGTATCTACAATCTACCAGCAAGACAGAGTGGTCTGTGTCATTATTTGTCAAGCCCATCTGTGGAAAAGTGCCTGCCGCCTCCGATTGTCAAGTCCAAAGGCATGTTCTAGCAGGTCCTTTCAAGGCTGGCTCCCTGACAGCGCCTGTTCATTTTCCTGTCATAGCATGCTGCCACGCTTGTACCACTGGGGTTGGACTGCGCAGTGTTATCAGCGGAAGCCAAAGTCTTTTCTTGTTGCTGGTAATAATGAGATGCACAAAGGAATGGCAGGGAGAAAGGTGGCAGAGAGGCAGACCCGGTGGAAGTAAATTAAGAAAAGCTTTGCACTACTGAAACAGTCTGAGATAAGACCTCCTCACCTTACTTTTCTCTACCCTCAGAAATTTTCATACATGCATTTAAAGAAAAGGATAAGTTGGGAAAGCTTTAAGTTCTGAAATGATTCCTCTTTGAAAAAGGTAGTATATGGATATTTTCTATTCATTTGTAGATAGAAGGGGAGTAGAGTAAGATTTCCAGGGGCTGTTAGGATTGCTGTGTGAGATCTGAGGCTGGTTGGAGAGTCCCCCTGCCCCTTTTGGGGACCCCTATAGTCATCCTGGAAAAGACTGACTAGATACAAGAAAGATGCTCAGTCCTGGTGTCCATCCTTCTGTTCCCCACCACTCAAATCCCCAATATGTCTATCCAAACAATTTCTAAGCACCTTATGAAAGATGCATTTCTTGCATATATTTTATGTTGTTAGGGCTCATGTATCAGTGAAGCAAAAATCCCAGGAATGGCAACATATTGAGTTCTTTATCATCCAACCCTTGGATATGGGTATGTTTAAATGAATAGTTGCTTTGACAAGTCACCAAAAACAAAGCACCTTGGGAATGAAGAATAAGACAGGTTTCCAAGAGGGAAGAGAGAGTGGAATGGTGGTACCAGAGGGGATGGCGAAGAGTGAGGGGGTGGGGAAGGAGCTGCAATGAAAGCTGGAAACATCAAAGGCAAATTCCCTTCTATCTAGACTTATTGGGAACTATATAGATTCTGGAAAGAGGATAATCTGGATTTTAATTACACCTCTGCCAAGTTACCTACCTCTCAGTGACTTACTTTTCTCAAAGGAAGACTCAGAATAGTGATACCTATCTTATAAGATTTTTGTATGAATTAAAGCAAATAACAGAAAGTCAGACAAATTATAGATACTGAGCATGTGTTCACTCATTTTTCCCATCTCCCTTGCCCTGCCCTCCATGATTTCAAAGTTGGCTTTTCCATCATCCATCAGATCTACAGATTCAACTATGCTGTTCTCAGACAAGCTTTAAACACAAGCCCCCATTAGGAATTCATTGCCAGTTTCTTGGCAAAAGGAAAGACTGCAACTAGAGAGAAGTTTCTAAATACACTAAGCCTCCTGCAGAAATCCCTTCCACACTGTTGAAGTCAGAGGCCCTCTCTGTCTGGATCCCACCAGCTGTGCTGCAACCCCTCCCTCTCAGACCTCAGTAAGTCCTGGTCAAGCCTAGGGCACACCTGAGCTGGCAGGTGTGAGTTCCATACGCCTGTGGGTAGAGTCAACGGTCAATTTGAATTTTCAAGAGTCACTTGGTTATTTTAATGCTTCGCAAGGAGGTTGAGGTTTCTGGTGACCTCCTCCCCCATGCCTCCCATAGAGACTTTTCTAGGTGAATTGGGCCAAATGTGTTTAGTCAAATGTGTTTGGAAAAAGGCCCATTAGTTGGCTGGTAGCCAAATTTGAAACAGCATCGATGAGCCCCGTTAAAGGTCAAATTGACTACATGGTTATTCAAATGCGCCAACATCCTTCAGTCTGGCTTCATTTACAAAGAAGAAAGTTACAACTTCCAGTGATGACTAGTTACTTTCTCTCACTTCTTTTCACAGCCTCATGGTCAAGTGCTCAAAGCCTCAATAGCTCCTAAGTGCCTTCTAATGCGTTCATTCTGTGGCTAACATTTCTTCCCAGGTTATCACAAACCTGGGTAACTTCACTTATTGGGGAAAAAAACCTTAATGCAGCCAAATTGGAATAACTCATTGGTTTTTTGATTTTTAAACATAACCAGTCTCATATCCCATACCCTTTTTTAGATGGATGATTCAGATGCATCAAAGGCCATCCTATTTTAAAAACTCTAGGAAGTAAAAAGGAGCCTAACTCTACTTAAATAATCTGTTCGGGTTTCTAATATATTGATCAGAAATTTGTGTTTTCCCCCCAAATGCTTTGGCTCAGTGTCTTGAAATAATGTGCACAGCAGAGAAGAATTTTCAAGAGGGTGTTACAATCACAGTTGCAGAGATGACTGAAAGCTCAAAGGGCCAAGGAGAGCACTTGAAACACAGACCCATGACATTTGCAAGATATTCCTCATCTCATCTTGTTCTCTTCCTTCGGCTGCCTTGTAAGGGGCCCGTTTGTGATTACCTGAGACAGAAAGGAAGTCATCCACTGAGGTGATGTCATCCACAGCCTCTGTCAACACTCGGACCTGCTTTTCCCACTGGTCTTTGAAGACATCCATATTGTCCTGAGCAACTTTGCTCTGTGGCCGGGCAGCCAGTGTGAGAGCGGCATTGATGACCTATTTGTTAGAAAAAATCCAGGGACATATTGACCACACTCTTCAAAAGAGGAACAAGCAGGTCAAAGACCATGTTGAAACCCTGGACCTTGCAGCTTCCACAGATAAGTGGGTTCCCAGTGTTTGGAAGGACAATCAAAACATGAAAGTTAAAGTAGGTTATCAACTACTACTAGTTTTTGTTTGCTTTTCTTCTTTTTTTTAAGATATAGGTTTCAAAAAGTGTTTACTGGACAAAGCCTATTTAGCACAGATGTGGCAGAAATAGAACTCTTGTTCTACATGCACAAGTATATAATTTAGTGGTTGAGGCACTAAAGGTAAATAGATATGGAGCATTGAAATAACAGTCCGAGACAAATAGAAGAAAGTCAATAGGAGTGGAAAAGAGAATAATTGCCACAGTAATTCTGAAGAGACTGGAATAGCTTGAAGTTCTTTTTGAGAAAGGCAGAACCTGAAATGGCCCATGAATGATGGGTAGCACTTTCCAGTGAGAGGAAAGAGGGCAAGGCAAGGAAATGAGTGACATGAGGGCTGGAGCGTAGAAGATCTGAAATATCAGGCTTTGGAAACAAAGTAAATGAGGCTTACCTGGGGACACAGGCTGTCAATCTGGGTGGCTGCCATCCGAACTAATTTCACCCCTTCTTCATTGTTGGAGATGGAACAGGCCAAATTGGCAACCTGTATTGAAGAGGATTTGAATGAAAATGATGTTGGGACCAAGGGAAAATACACTGTTGCATGACCTTGTACCTTCCCTGGAGAGCGCCACATCCAGGAGAATCCTTTCACAAATGAGATAAAGGGACCCTTCTGTATTAAACCAAATATTACTAAGTCTTCTGTCAGTAGGCATTTCTATCAGAAAAGCAAGGTGTAATAACAAATCATTGCTTCAAGATTCTTGAGCACACACAATAAAATGCATTTTAACTGGGTTCTTCTGAACTCTTTTTCCCTCCATCTACACTCTCACTTGAACTCCCTAAGACTCATTATTGAATGCAAAGCACTGTGATTTTGGCCACATCAGTACTAAATTCTGACCAGTGAGAGAGATGCCACAGGCAATGCTTTTGATTTTAAAGAGACCCATAGTAAACTGAAAATTAGAGTCTGTTACCCCAAAGAACCCAAGATCTGCCTGTCACAGTCTGTCAGGAAGATGTCAGTCCACCAGTAGTCAACTCAAATGCTTTCAGGGGCCAGGCAGTTTTGAAAAGTGTGTAGAAAAGCCTGGTGTAATCCAGTAGGCAGTGGGGGAGTGTGCAGCCAATGAGGACATGCAAGTCCACTATAAAGGCATTCAAGTTTGATTTTTAAAACATACTATACCAGCCAAAACAGCTGAACTGAATTCAAGTTCCCAAGTCAAGCATTTCAATGTTATTCCTTCTCTTCAAGAAGTGAGAATTGGTAATACAAGGCCAGCCTGATTGGCCAAGGTCAACAGCACACAAAGTTATAATCTAAACACTGATCAGTCCCATCAAGCTGGTGTCAAGAGGACAGGAGGATGGGGATTAGAAAGGGCAAAGGAGAAGAGAAGGGCTGCCAGGTCTAGGAGCAGTAGGGCAAGTAGAGTACATGATTAGCAGACAGAATCCCTAGGAGCCCTGTGGCCACCTGCCTTTTTGTATCACTTTTTTGTTCATTTCTGCTCTCCAAAACAAGACTGCCTCCCTACTATGCCTTAACGCTCTGGGAGATTCAAATGTACTGCATATGTGTATAGTTCCTAATGTGAAAGAAACCTTAGTGTGGAACAGGGAGAGCAGCACAGAGCTGGAGATCAGGAGGCTCAACCACTAACCCATTCTGTAAGTCATGTCACATTTGGAGGATTGTTTCCTTATCAGCAAAAGGAGATGCATAGATGGTGATACTAGGGATACTTTCAAAGATGACTTCAATAAATCACTAGTGCAAAGAATCCCATTTTGAAGCTTTTAAGGACGAACATATTAAGTCTATTACAGTGAGAATATATATTATGAGAAACCATAGATTGAGTTCCAAATGTTATCATGTAGTTTCTTACATTTTATAGTTTACCTTTGATTCTTCGGATAATTTTCACGATGTAATTTAGTTTTCAAAGAGAAAGACAAACATGCCTTATTATACCCATTCATAGGATACTAAACGCCCAGGGGTATGAGGAGGCTCCTTGGAGGGAGAGCAAGAACACAGGTTCTCAATTTCAAGATTGTCCCCACTCTGCTTTTTTGTTAATCTTTGTTATATTTGTATTTCTACTGTATTTTATATTCCAAACGCCAGAATAAGTATGTGACATAGAATCGGTGCTCAATACATGTGTATTGAATTAAAGAGTAACCTTTTAATAGCTTTTTTAAATGGCATATAGTGATTTGGAATACATAATAAGTTAAAGATACTCTTAAAGATAAAGTTGTTAGTCCTGTAATTTGGCTGGACAAATTTTCACATTACGTTCTAGCAGATGTTTACTAACGTCATGGAGCTAAACAATAGTTCTTACATTCTAGTCCATTACTTGAGTCCAGAATGCAGTGTCCCCCGTCCATGGTGGCATGTGAAATCAGGATGGTGTGATGAATTTTTGAGAAAGATATATGTATTTAATTTAAAATTCTGTCATTTAATCTTAAATTCTTCCCATTTCTGCTGTTGAAAACCTTTCATTTTATGAAATGATGATTTCAGATGATGGTTTTGTTTGCTTTTTATCATCCTTGCTTGGTATGTGACAGAGACTTGAGGTCACACTTTTCCATTGCAGTGAACAATTGCTAAAGAGTTTGGCATATGACTCTATATAAGTTCAACAACATGAAAACTTTAAAATGCTCCAGGAATCAGATCTTGGGTAATATTTGCTTGCATCTTTGTAAGATGAAAAGTAAGAAAATACCAGCACTCTCAATGAGATAAAGGTTCTAGACCAAGAATTAAATGGCTGTTGACATAAAAATATTTATAAATAAAAAAGAGAAAGAGAACCATATATTATGTATCTTTTGATAGAATGACAGAACACTACCTATGAAACGTTCTTGCCAAAAGCAACAACAACAAAAACAAAACATGAAAATGATCAGCCTTAGGATCGATTCTCAATTTACAGAAATCCAAGAGGCAAACATATAAAATAAAACCACATGGATGCCATCATGAAAATTCTGATGGTGACAACTAGTAGAAAAAAGTCAGACCTTAATAGATCCTGAATAGACAAATAAACCATTATATATATATCCATAAATATTTAAATGAATTTTTATACATATGTACATTGTAAAACAATGAAAGAAATTTAAAATTCACTAAATATTTGATGATATTAAGGGGTTAATGTTTAAAATACCCTAGTAATAATTAGGTTATTTTATTTAAAGTGTCCACAGCTTTTATATATGTTTTTAAGTAATGTTTTAAAATACCCTAGTAATACTTCAGTTAAGTGTCCATAGCCATATATATATATATACACACACACATATATATATCTCTAGATGCTTATGGATGAAACTATATGTTTGGGATTTGCTTCACAGTTATTTAGGGTAGGGGAAATAGGTGGAGGTATAGAAAAAATGACTGGCTATTTGTTCATAGTGGTCGAAGCTGTGTGATACTATACGATGGTTCATTATACAGGCTTTACTTTAAGATATGCTTGAAATTTTCCATAATAAAATTTTTTTTTAATGCAGTAACTACAATCTATTATATCACCAGCTCTGATACAATACTTTCTTGCACTTGTACGAGTCTCAAGGGAGCCTAGTATAAGTCAGGGAGAAGCCTGAGTATGGTTTGGAGGTAAGGCTTGCAGCCTAAGAACAGAAGGGAATACTGTAATGGCTTGTATAAGACACAGAGGTGGCTCTCCAGACCACACAGTCTCCTGCACATGCTGGTGGCAGGTCCCCAGGCAGAAGCTGATCCTGGGACTGCTGGGGCTGAGAAGAACTGGGCTCTTGTGTGAGGGAGATGCCAACCAGTAACTTCCACATTGTGATAAAAAACAAACAAACAAAAACTTTTATGTATCTTTTGAAATGTTTCTTCATCCTTTGTTTAATAAACTCTATTATGGCTCAGATCTAGTATGGGAATCTCATTGCCCAACAGAATCATATTAGGGGAATAGTGCTAGCAACACTTAGCAAAAATAAAGAAGTGAAAAAAAACAATAAATAAATAAAGAAGTGACAACTCCCAATAGTTCCTCAATTATTTATTCTCTTTAATTTACAGATTTATAAATCCTAAAGCCTGGCAGCCTCCACTCTGAAATGTACTCCTGCTATTTAAGTCCACTTAAAATCAGAATTTCATTTACCTTGTGTTATATTCTACAACATTCTGAAAATATTTCCAACATGATGCTAAGGATTTCACTATCTCCAAAGGCAGGATTCTGTATTTTAAATTGGTCATGGACACAATCCAAGTTCCTATCTTCCTTATTTTCCTTTGGCTTGCCTTTGTGCTTCTCACTGGACTCATTGACATCGTGGTGACTCTGAACATGGTTTTATATATTGTGATTTTGAGAACTCTGGCAGCAAACACTAAGTTTCAGTCTTGAGGCAGCTCCCAATCAATAATGCAGCTTGAAATGCCAGTGAATATTTCAACACCAGTACAAGGCTACTGCACACAGTAGGTACTTAATGATTGATTTCAACTACCTGTTCTTTAACTACAGCTCTTATGTTATGATATTAGAAACTATTTGGTGAAATAAAACGTCCTATATTTCAAATCACAATATTTTCTCCTTTAAAAAAAATTTTTGGCATGATTGATAGTCTTCCTAAGGGGGGAGGAGGGGAAGAGAATAGTAGAATAGAATCATGAGACATTAGAAAAAAATTAATTGGAGTAAAAAAATGAAAAATATACCATTAATAGATCAGTGTTATGAGACTGCAAACCAAAATTCAGTGATATGATTATATTTACTAGAATTTTGAAACCTGCTTGAATCAACTAAATAGGTAACATTTACGGGCTGGTGCTGGCCTCTGCTTTCTCCATTCTTGAATTGTTTACAATTTAGCTCAGGCAACAAGAGTCAATTGCCTTCCTGGGGGCTCAAAAAACAATAAAGTCTATCATTAACTATTAAATGTTGGGCTATTTAGATTGATTTATGATTACTGAAAGTGACTAGGCCATGAGTAAAGGTGGCATAGCTCCTTGGTGAGCTAATTGCACTAAATTTCCCAAGACTCTCTCAGGAAAGGAAGCTCTCCTCCATGACTTCTGAGAGCATAATGGATTTGGGGAAGTAAAAGCTAAAAAGACTGGGCAAAGTCTTCTATCCTTGACTTAAGTGTCTTAAAAACCAGTTATCTTGGGGGAAAGAAGGAAGCTTAGCAGCCGTAGCTAAGTTGTATGCTGCTGACTACAAGAGCTTTAAGGGTTCAAAAAAGAAATGATCAGTACTCCTGGCTGGGAATCAGTGAACACATCATGGAGAGGTAAGATATCCATCTTATAATGCTTTTCTGATTGCCTGATTAGAACAATTTTCTGGATGATCAAAGACTATGATATTTTTCACTCTTCTGGAGGCACACTGGGTAAATAGATAAAGCAAACAATAATATCATTAGCAGTTTTAGAAAGACAATAAACTAGCAGGGAGAGCTGATGCTGATTCTCCTAAGAAAGTAACTTGCTCCTTAAACCGAATCTGTATGATTGGCATCCATTCCTGAACACTTTAATCATCACCTTAGCTGACCAAAAACAGATAGAGATATTCCAGGGACACTGATGGCAGAGATAAAATTGACAAAATCAAGAATGCGTGGAGCCCTCACAAAAATACATTGTGATTACTTAAAATGCAAGATGTTTTCAATCAAACACATGTACCAAAAAACACCGCACAGCTAGAAGTTCCTGATGAACAGAACATTGTAGCTATCAAATTTGTCTGTTTTTTTTTCTTGCTGTTGATCTATTTTATTTTGTTTTCTATTATTTTTTTATTTTTTAAAAAATTTTATTGGAGTATAGTTGATTTAAAATGTGTTAGACGGGCTTCCCTGGTGGCGCAGTGGTTGAGAATCTGCCTGCCGATGCAGGGGACGCGGGTTCGAGCCCTGGTCTGGGAGGATCCCACATGCCGCGGAGCAGCTGGGCCCGTGAGCCACAATTACTGAGCCTGCGCGTCTGGAGCCTGTGCTCCGCAACAAGAGAGGCCGCGATAATGAGAGGCCCGCGCACCGCGATGAAGAGTGGCCCCCACTTGCCACAACTAGAGAAAGCCCTCGCACAGAAACGAAGACCCAACACAGCCAAATAAATTAATTAATTAATTAATTAAAAAAAAATAAAAATAAAAAAAATAAAATAAAATAAAATAAAATGTGTTAGACAAGAATAAAATACCTAGGAATAAACCTACCTAAGGAGACAAAAGACCTGTATGCAGAAAACTATAAGACACTGATGAAAGAAATTAAAGATGATACAAACGGATGGAAAGATATACTGTTTCTTGGATTGGAAAAATCAACATTGTGAAAATGACTATATGACCCAAAGCAATCTACAGATTCAATGCAATCCCTATCAAACTATCAATGGCATTTTTCACAGAACTAGAACAAAAAATTTCACAATTTGTATGGAAACACAAAAGACCCCAAATAGTCAAAACAATCTTGAAAAAGAAAAATGGAGCTGGAGGAATCAGGCTCCCGAACTTCAGAATATACTACAAAGCTACAGTAATCAAGACAGTATGGTACTGGCACAGAAAGAGAAACATAGATCAATGGAACAGAATAGAAAACCCAGAGATAAACCCACGCACATATGGTCACCTTATCTTTGATAAAGGAAGCAAGAGTATACAAGGGAGAAAAGACAGCCTCTTCAATAGGTGGTGCTGGGAAAACTGGACAGCTACATGTAAAAGAATGAAATTAGAGCACTTCCTAACACCATATACAAAAATAAACTCAAAATGGATTAAAGACCTAAATGTAAGGCCAGACATTATAAAACTCTTAGAGGAAAACATAGGCAGAACATTCTATGACATAAATCACAGCAAGATCCTTTTTGACCCACTTCCTAGAGAAATGGAAATAAAAAGAAAAATAAACAAATGGGACCTAATGAAACTTAAAAGCTTTTGCACAGCAAAAGAAACCATAAAAAAGACAAAAAGACAACCCTCAGAATGGGAGAAAATATTTGCAAACAAAACAACTGACAAAGGATTAATTTCAAAAATATATAAGCAGCTCATGCAGCTCAATATCAAAAAAAAAAAAAAAAACCCAGCAAAGTGTACAGCAAAGTGAATCAGCCATACATATACATATACCCACTCTTTTAAAATTCTTTTCCCATATAGGTCATTACAGAGTATTGAGAAGAGTTCCCTTTGCTACACAGTAGGTCCTTGTTGGTTATCTATTTTATATATAGTAGTGTATATATGTTAATCTCAAACTCCTAATTTATCTCCCCACCTCCAGCTTTCCCCTTGGTAACTGTAAGTTTGTTTTCTATGACTGTGAGTCTGTTTCTGTTTTGTAAGTAAGTTCATTTGTATCATTTTTTAGATTCCACATATAATTGATATTTTATGATATCTGTCTTTAAGAAAAATTTGGTTTTGTGTGGACATCACATACAGAAAGTAGCTCTGTCTCAGTAATGCCATAGTCTTGTTTGAACAGTTACAAGAAAAGACAAAAATACCTGGAAGGTTGCTCCTTAATTAGACATTAAAAATCTCAGCTAATATAGTATTTAGGC
This sequence comes from Balaenoptera physalus, assembly GCF_965194825.1. Taxonomy (NCBI): domain Eukaryota; kingdom Metazoa; phylum Chordata; class Mammalia; order Artiodactyla; family Balaenopteridae; genus Balaenoptera; species Balaenoptera physalus. The sequence continues at coordinate 21,744,445 of NC_138894.1, forward strand.
ATTTAATTCTAAAGTGATATGAGGTGCACCAGAAAGACAAGAACGTTTTCTTCTTTTCTGGTCCTGGAAATCAAATTACAGTTTTAAATATTTGCAGTTCTGTTCAGTTCCAGACACCAGCACATATTCAGTGCATTCAACCCCCAAACACTTTATCATTTCACTAATTTTTACAGCTTCAGGTATCATATGGGTGTTTTAAGAAGAGCACACTATTGAAATAAAGCAGAATAGCAATTCAGAGATTTATAAAGCACTTGCTTCTCATGTTAATATTTCATTATCATCATAAATTTGAGGATAAAATGAACTTATTTACTATTAAAAGGGAATTTATGGAATTTTCAATCACCACAGTCACAAGGTCATATGAAACCATAAGGACAAGAGACGATGCCATGAATTCCAGGCAAATGTTATTCTCTATGATGATCATAGCAATGAAGAGAGCTATGGTCTCAATCTGAAGATTTATTCGGTTACCTGCACTGATACAATTAGGACACAAAATGGTGTTAATATATACATGCCTGTCTGATACAGAATTTCGAGGTTTCTACAAAACATACCTCCTATATTACAGATGGAGAATTTTTTAATTCAGTAAGAGACAAAGCAGTACACTTCCCTGAATTCTTTGAGAGGCAAGACAGAAGCAGCCGACGTTATGCCAAAGGGATTCAACCTTAAGAAGACAATGAACTTTCACAGAGATGGACATAGGAGTAGATTTAGTGACCACCTTCACAGCTTGATTGGAGCAGAGCCCGAAAGGTCTGGCTGCCCCCAAAAATGTTTGCAATAGTGTCTCTCTTTCACTCTGAGATATTATGAAATCCTTTTAAAATGTAGCTGCTTATGGTGATAATAAAATGAGCTAATGTTTGTAAAAAAAAAAAGAAAATGTAGCTGCCTCAGACCGAGATGAGTTTATCAACCTGATTACCAGTAACTGAGGTTCTGAAGGACTGAAGAGGCTTAGACAACAGGGATAATTTGATCAGGGAAGGATGGCTTAGGAGAGGTTGGCAGCTGGGGCAGCATGAAGATGCAGAAGGAGAGGAAAAAATGAGAAACACTTTTTCTTGCTTTTGTTTTAAAGGACCTCACTGAAGCATCTGACATTCTTGATTATTCTATATGTTTTAATGTTTAAAAATCATATGATGGTCAAGAGGCTGGGCTCTGGAGGCAAGCAGCCTGGAGTTTACATCTTGCCAGCCAAGAAAGGTGCTTTGCCTCTGTGAGCCTCAATTTTTTCAATGATAACACAAACTGGTACTCACAGATATAGAGAACAAACTAGTGGTTACCACTGGGGAGAGGGAAGAGGAAGAGGGTTACCAGTGAGGAGAGGGAAGAGGAAGAGGAGCAAGATAGGGGTAGGGGAGTAAGAGGTACAGATTATTAGGTATAAAATAAGCTACAAGGATATATTGTATAACACGGGAAATATAGCCAGTATTTTATAATAACTATAAATGAAGTATAACTTTTGAAAATTGTGAATCACTATATTGTACACCTGTAACATATATAATAATGTACAGTAACTATATTTCAATTAAAAATGCTTCTGTTTTGTAAATAAGTTCATTTGTATCATTTTTTTAGATTCTGCATATAAGCAGTATCATATGATATTTGTCTTTCTCTGTCTGACTTACTTCACTTAGTATGAGGAACAGACTCACGGATTTAGAGAATGAGTTTATGGTTACCGGGGGGAATAGTGTGGAGGGATAGATTGGGAGTTTGGGATTAACAGGTACACGCTGCTATATTTAAAATAGATAACCAACAAGGACCTACTGTAAAAAAAAAAATGCTTGTAAAAACAAACAAACAAACATACTGGTGATAAGGTTGAAATGAAAATCGCTACAGTTCTTAACCCAGTACCCAGCAAGGATTTGAGAGATATTATTTTCATACTGTGCATTTTATTTAAAGGTCACTATAAAATAAATACTTTAATAATATCAATCACTGATGCATTCAGCCATTCAAATATTGAGTACCTTAGATGTACCATATAGTGAAGATACAGAGGAGATCAAGTTAAGCATGATTTATATTCCTTAGAGAAGCTTATATTTAAATTAGACAAGTAAATGCATTTTTATATTCCACATCATGAAGATTACTACAAAGGAAATAAAATGGAGGCAGTGACAAAGAATAAAGGGAGGTCAACTTTATGTGTGATTATTGCCTCCTTCAGTTACAATTTTTATAAAGTTACAATCTCAGTATGTACCCTTTTGTTACTGCTTAATCTCTTATATCGCAAATATTTCCAGTGTCTATATACTTGTAGTCAATTTTTTATAATAGAATAAAATTACCAAATGTTTTTGCTTTATTATTTGGCAAGTCAATTCCATGTTGCCATACATTTAAAGGACTCTCCAATGTTTGCTGTTACTAAAAACAGAGTAACATACATCTTTAGGCATCCAGTTTTCACTTCTGTCAGAAGTGGACTTTCTGGGTTAGGGAAAATGTTGCGGCGCTTGTTTACATATGGCCATGTGCTTGCTGAAAGGTCCCCAGCAAGGCATGATTTATTAACTCTCCAGTGTCACCAGCATTAGCTCTACACTCCTGGACACTGTTTCTCCTTGCCTTCTCGGCCACCTCCTCATCTGAATGCCTTTCCAGCCTTCATTCTACAAACCACAAGTATAAATAAGGATTTCTTAAAAAGTCACTTCATTTTCCCAGCTAGACTGTGAATTCTTGCAAGACAGAGGCCTTCACTACACCTAGTACATAGCTGGGATCACTGGTACTCAATTCTAATTTTTTGAATTTACTAAATCCCACAAATTGCCTTTATGCAGTATAAAGTAGAACACTATTCAACTTGTCATAAACTAGTCATACAAACTAGGAGGGTCCCAAGTTCTACAATCTGGAGTTGCAAGCAAGTATATGTTCTCCATGCCATCCTTTCCACAGTTTATCATCAAATCAGCTTTCAGAAGCTAAGACCAAATGAAACCTATACAACATCTTGCCACATGGTGCTGGGGAACAGTTTCTTCCTAGTTCCACCAGTCTTCGTACACTTGCTGGTACTTATACACCTGTGAGGACACAAATCTGCATTCTTAGGGCTCCTCAGGGATGCTGAACAGCCTGTGCTCTCAGGAACACACACACCACTAGCCAATAACTGTTTGCATGCCTCTGTCCAAATTAAAGTGATCAGTCTGCCCTGGTGACTCTAATGAAGGTAATCGCCAGTTCACATTCATGAACAAATTAATGTGCCTGCTTTGTAACTGAATCACTCAGCATAAATCTATACCCTTCATATATAAAAACCTCAGTGGCTTAAAATAATGCAATAAAGCATCACCTAATGCCTTCTTGATGCCTGTTCATCAATAACGTGGTTGTGTGAAAAGGATAGGAGGGACTTAGCATGTGTTATCTAAAATCATGCAATGAATGTAATACCCTTTTCATTACTATAGACCTTCTGGGATTTTGTTTTCTCCAACCATTCACTGAGGAATTAAGTTATTACTCTCCACGACTATTTGGTCTCTCAGAGTCTCATGTAAGTAAATAAAATCTTAACTTATTTCCATATAAAACATGCTGACCTTCATATATGTGAGATGAATCCCCTGGTGCCTATGGATGGAGCCAGAGCTTCAGGTTCTGGCTCTAGCAGTGAAGAAGGGATGCACTGAAATACCCAGTGCTTGACTTTTAGCAGGAGCCAGGGAAGGTTTGAAGATCCAGATAATAAATGAGTATGGCCACTCTCTGTAGCCTGGTCTTAGACATTTCAAGATGACAAGTGGAGGGGTGGAGTCAAGGCCATAACCACAGTGAAGAGGAAGGACTCTAAGCATCCTAACCAATACTGAACCTGTGACTTCAGCCCTCTTTGCACAGAATTCCAACTTGATGAGGGAAATAGAAATCCCTACTTCCTCCACTTTATACTCCAGGGTTTGTTTTTTTGGGGGGGAGGTGCCTCCACCAATTAAATGCTTAGCAATCAGCCAAGGTTTAGTTCAAGGTCCACAAGTCCATGAAGACGTCCCATTCATACTGGCCAATAAAAATAGATCTTCCTTCCAAACCTTTTCAGGCTTACTACCTGCCCTACTGGTGGCTACTTACCGCAAACTGTTGTTTAATTCATTGCTTGTGGTATGTGCAGATGGATGGATGGATACATACAGAATTAAATATGCAGATACATATAGATATTGTACATCTTCAATTAAATTTCAACCTCCTTGAGAATAATGGTTGTGTTTTATTCATCCTCGTGGCCCCTCTGGTTCCCTGTACAAGATTTCACACACAGGGCAGCCTCCCTATCCTGAATGTTTTCTTATCTCCTGCCCCCGCCTGCACTTACCTCTATTGAGTCCTATACCCTCTTATCACTGTTAACCCAGCAAAGGATGCTAATTGGTCACAGTATTCACTAAAGTAGTATTTTCTCCTCCTAGGAAAATATTCTCTAATATATCCCTCCTAACATAACACCTTAACCAAATTAAGATACTCCCAAGTCCTGAAGAACTTGAAGGAAAGATGTACAGTGTAGAAACTTCAGGCTCCCCAGGTAAGCTGTTGGGGAAGTATTTAAGGATAGGGAGTTTTCTGTAAGCTCTGTCATCTTTATCTAAAATTTCTTCTGTCTTTTCTTCCTCTGACCACCTGTTTTTGTAAATAAAGTCTTATTGTAACACATCTTTGCCTATTCACTTATATATTGTCTATGACTGCTTTTGCACTATGAGGGGAGAGTTGAGTATTTATGATAGAGACCACAGGACCCACATACCAAGAATATTTACTATCTAACCCTTTACGAAAAAAAGATTGCAAAGTCCTAGTTTAGGTGAAAACCTGGGCAGAAAAAAAAGTCAGTTTTATTACACCTGTCAAATATGCCAAAGCAACTTCATAGCAGGAAATGGGAAAGCTATCATACTGTGGTATTTATGGCACAAGTGCTATCAACAAAATTAAGTAGGTTAGGAAGGGGCACATATTTGTAGCCTATAAAACCACGTGCCCCTCCCAGGTCTATTTAACAGTGTTAAGTTCTGAGACAAAAAATAATAATAAAATAAAAGTAAAAGGAGAACAGGAAGTTGGAAAGAGAGGGGAACAGACACCCAAAATGACTTCTAGGATGTTCTCCACTACCCATGCTAAGTTTGCTGGTGAATAGAGTCAAAAGAAGCAAATATGAGTCAGTAATGCCATGTGGCTTACCTCCCAGTATAGCCCCATCAATCACCCCTTCCTGAAGCTAGAGGATCACCCTCCACTCTCTGGGCTTCTTTGAACTAACCGAGATGATCAATTTTGCAGTCCCTCATCTACACTTATATTCTCTTTGAACATCCACTTCATCTTTCACTACTCCTTCTCCACCTAACCCCTTGCAAGTCTTCACCCTGGGCTTCACCAGTCTGCACAGGTAGCCCAGTCAAAAGCCTAGGGTATATCTAACGGAAGGTACTGGTCCTCCCAGGGGCTCCTTGGAAGAAACCTGTGCATGGTCACTGCAATGGGCGTTGTCTGGAGGAGAAACCCCAGAAACCGGTTTCACAACTTCAGAGGGCTCCCAGGTAGACTAGAGTAATGTGTATGGGGGTGGGAGAGATGACCTGACTCTGACCCTAGGCTACACAAGGAAAAAGACTGAAGAAATGACCTTCAAACCAGCCCCATACCCTTATCAGCTCCTTCCCAGCCCTCAAGCATCTACAAAAATTCTTCCTCCTCCCATTTTCATTGCCTTCCGGAATCTTTCTAGGCTCAGTCCCTCAAATCTGCTTTCCCCATTTTACCCATCCTCCATTACTTACCAGCTCTTCCTTTCTTCAGTTCAGATCTGTTCTTGCATTCTTCCCTACATTCTCTCGTGAAGCTTCAATTCTCCCCCTAGTGTCCAAGTCCCAGCTTGTTTGGGTGCAGACCAGAGGTCCCCTTTTCCAAGGCTTTCCCCACCCATTTCTTGCCCAAACCAGGTGGTAATCCAGGTCCCTCAGTCATCACAGAGAAGACAGAGAGCTCTCAATGTCAGCTCTACCTCGTGCTCATTCAACAATGTAGACAAAGCCATCCACGTGTAGCAGCACTCTCTGATAGTCTCCAAACCCCTCTCCCCCTTCTATGTGTTTATGCTCATCCTTGTTCTACTTTCTTTACCTGCCTTCATACTCTGGTTCCTGATACCTGCTTCCAGTTCTCCTTTGTATAGTAACACCTGTGAAAATTTTTTCCTGCCTATCCAACATCATCAACCCAGTGGATACACTCTCCTTCAAAAGTGAAAGCATCATAACTGCAGCTATGAGAGCATTTTCTTACCTCTGTCCTGTGTGACACACACACAGCCAGAGCCTCTTGATTTCATTGACAACCAAAGCTTTTACAAGTCTCCCCCAAGGTGGACAGTCCCTTGTGGAGTGCCCTGCATCCCCTTCCTTCTATGGGCCACAAGCCCCACCAATACTTGCAAACATACCAGTATTTTGCTCAGCTTTGAAATCGAACACATTTCTATGATGCCCAGAGAACAGGGCAGAGCCGTGCCAGAGGGTAAGCAGAGAGTTATTTCATGTGATCTGGGAACCATCTCTGAAAGGGCCCTGCCACATGGAGTCCCGTGTCTTCCAAGGTGACCTTCAAGAAGCCACCTCCACCTTGTTGGGCAACAGATGCTGCCATCACAGTCCAGCACGATGGCCAGGCTTGGACCCCAGATGCATCCTGGTTTCATCTGCACACCCTCAGGAGACCATAGCCACATCTAGATGGAAGGAGCAGCTGTGCTTGCAAAAGCGCATGTCAGTTCCCAGCCAAGGTCATGATCATAACCAATACTCGAAGGAATAGACTGAGCTCCACAATGCCCTTCACGTGTGCCTCAGCTTAGCAACTTTCTACAAGAGAACTGTTTTTGCTGTCATCCTCAGTGGGTCACCTTTTTCCCTAGCTGAATCAGTTGTCTAGGTGAATGGCCAGTCAGCCTGACCTTTAACCTGCTATGTAGTAAAGACGGCCTTCTGACGAATAGTCCCAGAGAAAAGCAAGTCATGAGGAAATTCTATGCATCTTGTTTCTGTTTAGCTGTGTGCTTTCCAGGCTAGCTGTTTACTTAACTGTGGCCTTTTGCCTCAAATAGGCTCCACATTATTTTTCCCTATGGGATCCAGGTTTAGCAAACATACTCATTATGGAAACACCAATAATATTGTGTGTGTACACATAGAGAAAAGGAGAGAGCTATGAAGATATTTGGGTCTTTTCATCTATGAAAATGCTCTTAGTTAAGTAAGCGAGTTATGATTATTGTTTTAAAATTCCCTGAAGCTTAGGGAAATTTCTAACTTTTGAAGAGCTAAATACCTATATCTCACAGTAGAATATATTATACATACAGATATATAGGTGTACATTTTTTCATTGGCAATATTTAGTGATGAAATATGATTGACAATCCATGCCCATGGGCCAAATGTAGCCAGTGGCTTGTTTTTATATGGTCTTCGATTTAAGAACGGTTAATGTGAGACATTATCTGTTCCACAGAGCCTAAAATATTACTGCTCTTAATAAAAGCTTGCTAACCCCTCTAATATGGTAATATTCTGGTGTTTGTCAGGTTGTAGGCCAGGACATGAATGGTGCCAAGTACCCCAGTCCTGAAAGTCTTTGCCTCTGTTCAGTGAGGCCCTCTGTACTCCCATCATATCCCAAGCACTTCTCCAGTGATGTTCTTCAAAGGCAAGGACCTTTTGATTCCTCATCCTTTCATGTATTTATATTTACCTAAATTCTGTTACATCATTCATCGTTTCACCAGATGTAACTTTTCCAAAAACCCATTCTATCCTCAGGGACTAAAGAGCTACTAAATTTGAGAATGTTCCAAAGAATGTGTTCAAGACTTTTAATGGAATTCACAAAGAATCAGTGCAAAAAACATGTTGGAGGCAGTATGTCTAGAATATGGGCAAAACTCCCAAAGGGTCTACTTGGAAGAAAACAGCACTCTTTAGGTGAATATACTTCGTGTGGGAGTTGTACCTTGTATGTACCAGGACACATTAGATCCAGAACAAGGCCTGAAGGGTGGGGTGCCACCCATGGTTCCAGAGTGAGAGATGACGAGGTAAAGTTTTGCTCTTCAAACCATTGTCCACAGGCTAGTACACTGGTTTTGCCTTCTTTAAAGACAATATACATATATATATATAATCTCCCCATATCATCACTTTTTGCAAATCTATAGAAGTAAACAGTTTGACAGGGTTTTTTTTTTAACACTTTTTAATTAGAGAGGCCAAATTACTATCATTATTCATTAATATTCTGGGTACAAGTGAGACCCTGTGATTTGACACCAAAAGCACATTTTCCTGGCCACTCAGGGTGCTGAAATCAAGTGGGTCATATTTTTTGCAGATTCTTTCCCCTAAATGCAGACATGTGCACACACAATGACCATCTTCTGTTACCCTCCCCCTACAAAGTTATAAGGGTGACAGGAGGAGGATAAAACTCATGTAGTTCTTTATATCCAGGATTCTTAGAGAAGTTTACATTCAAGGGAATCCTAGGTACCTGAATAGTGCCTAAGACACTTTCAACGTTTCTAATTTCATTCAATTCTCACAATGCTTAGAATAATACAAGAAGAGTTAAATGTGTGAGTATTAATTGTGCAGTTTCTTAAGAAGATTTACATGCATTTTCTCATTATATCCTCGCAAAACCCTATGAGGTAGGTACTATTGTCGTTCCCATTCTATAGGTGAGTGAAGGAGGCCCAAAGAGGTTCAGTAGTTACCTCATGGTCACACAACAGAAAGCAGGAAAGTCAGGTTTGAACTCCTGCAGACTAACTCCAGGGCATATTCAACAAAACCCGACATTATGCTTATTTATTGATCACCACAAACCTTAAAGATGGGTAACCATTTGTTTCCATTTTACAGATGATGAAAAATGAAGTTAAGAAGCTAAGAGAGAGAATAAGTAGCTTGCCTAAGTCATACAGCCAACGATGGCAGAGCCGGTATTTGAACCCGGAGTCTGTTTCCAGGCCCTACACACAGACACACACAAACTCTGTATATATAAAATATATACCACAATTGCACCCTCTGTAACCCTACCAGTGGAAAAGCCATTATTGTAATTACAGATAATTGAGAGTCAATGAGGCAGCCTTCCAAATTTAAGTTAAAGTCACTTTAAGAGGGATGTAAGAGAAGCTGACGTGGTAAGGGTGCTGAATGCTCCTCCAGCATACAATCTCTGGCAGAAGATGCACTTTACAAGCAACAGGCTACAATAGGAGAGAAAACACAATTTGATACTGAGGGTAGACAGCAGATTGGAGAAAGGAGATCGGAAACTCAGCCTTGGTTGAATTTAGTGTTTTGCCTGAGGCCAGTCCTGCTCCTGAGGTTCACCCAGACACAAGAGCAGTTAGAGTCAGAGTCCCTGAACTTGACAATGGTATCAAGTTATTTCCCTTTTACTTCACAGACATGAGAAAGGGGGTCACCAACACAGGATGAAGGTGTTGGCCTGAATACAGCACATTCAGAGTGGAAAAGGCATTCATCAATCTAGTCCCCCAACAAAGCCTTCAGGGACCTGCCTAACCAGACTCCTGCTCCCAGGCAAGGGTTGTCCTGTGGGCACAATGAGCCCATCTAACCAGGACAGGCAGGAGAGGGTTCCTGAATGGGGGTTCCAAAGTATAACTCAGGAAGCTGAGAAGCAAGTCTCTGGATTGGTTCCTATCTCTTGCTTCTCTAGGTGAAGAGAACGAAGATGGCAAAAGTCACTCTAAGAAATCCAGCTGTGCATTTCTGCCCCAGACCAACCTGGGTCCAGAAGAGGAGAGTTAGTGAGAGGACACTGCCTGGCTTTGGCTTCATTCACTTGCTCAACACATTCAATTAATCACCACAGCAGGCTTTGCGAAGTCAAGCAAAAGAAAAGAAAGAGACATCATCTCTGCCTTCAAGCAACCCTCAATATCATTGGATGAGCCAGCCAATAACGGAGCAAAGACAGTGAAATATAAATCGTGCTGCAGTAAGAGCCTCTGCCAGCTGTTGTGGAAGCACAAAGTCGGGGGAGATTATTTTTGGGTGGAAGGGCTTGTAGAGCTAGGGGTTATTCAGGAAATGCTTCAACAGTACAAGTCCACAGGGAACTCTACTCAATATTCTGTAGAGTTTACCCTTGTATGGATAAAGAATCTGAAAAAGAATGAATATATGTATATGTATAACTGAATCACTTTGCTGTACACCTGAAACTTACACAACATTGTAAATCAACTATACTCCAATAAAATTATAAAAATAGAAATTGGAAAATATTTCAGATTGATCAAAAATAGGAAAACAAACAAACAAACAAACAATATAAGTCCAAAGTCTTACATAAGGCAGACCCTAAGGTGGGAGAGAAGGAAAGGCAAGGGCAGAGGGAGGGCATTCCAGGAAGAAGGAACAATGTGAGCCTGGTCCAAGGAGCCTGGGGTATTTGGTGATTGGCAAGCGGTTCATTAAGACTGTGTAAGGAGAGAGTCAGCAGGTAATACAGCTAGATATGGAAGTCAGAGCCAGAGATGGAATAACTTTGACTTTCCCCTCTAGGCAATGGAGAGAGCTTTAGGCAGATAAGTGATGACTGGACAGATGTTTTAGGAAGAGCATTTGGGCACCTGTTTGGAAGATGAACTGGAGGAGAATGAGACAAAGCGGGGGTCTGCCTATAGAATTGGATACTTATGGAAAGGAAAATGTGCACCTATTTATACAATATAAGGGAGAACAAGGTGCATGGAGGTCAGTGTGTAAGATACAATTTTGTGACCAGTATTTTACAGATGAGGACACGAGACTCAGAGAGGTTAAGTTCATCTCCCATAATCACCCAGTTTGTCAGATTGAGAGCCAGAAATAATCTGTTTTCTGTTTCCCTGCAGGTCCATCTCTTCCTGAAGGCCTGCAATCCCCATGAACAGGTACCCTTTTGCTAAGACAACACAGACAGGGATCGGCAACTCCTCACCTGAGGGTCAAGGTCAAAAGGCCCTATTCTGCGCTTTTGCTCACCCTACTTCATCTCTCTCTGTACCTTGCCGAAGGTCAAGTTCAATGATCCAGGAAGCCTTCTCTGACCAGCACCACATAGGCTAATAGGATCTTCCCTGTCTTCTGAAATCTTAATATACTAGTTTTAAAAATTAGTCTCAGGCTTCCCTGGTGACGCAGTAGTTAAGAATCCGCCTGCCAATGCAGGGGACACAGGTTCGAGCACTGGTCCGGGAAGATCCCATGTGCCGTGGAGCAACTAAGCCCATGTGCCACAACTACTGAGCCTGCGCTCTAGAGCCCGTGAGCCACAACTACCAAAGCCTGCATGCCTAGCGCCTATGCCCCACAACAAGAGAAGCTGCCGCAATGAGAAGCCCGTGCACTGCAACGAAGAGTAGTCCCCGCTCTCCGCAACTAGAGAAAAGCCCGAGGGCAGCAATGAAGACCCAATGCAGCCAAAATTAAAATAAATAATAAAATAAATACATTTAAAAAAAGATCTATGCATTTAAAAAAAAGAATTAGTCTCAAGTTTGATTATACTAAAACTGCTCTCTGTGAAGAGCTTGCCTCCCCAATTATATCATCTGATTCTCAAAGGCAGGGACCAGCCCCTCCCTCCCCTGTACTGACCTCAGTAGGAAATATGATGCTGACAACCCAATAGGTAACGAGCCTTCCTGCCTGCAAGCGTCTGGCTACCGGGCCTTGTGCCACTCACACCCTCACAACAGGGGAGGGGAATTCACCTTGGAGTCCAGCCCCTTCACATAATCAGAACTGCAATATAAAAAGCCCTGCTGTGTCATGAATACTGTCACTGAAGTTTAAGTTCAGCAGTAGGAATTGACATCCCCTATCTTCCTTCCTCTCTCCATCTCCTACCTGGTAACTTGCTCTTCACGCAGGCTTGCCATTATCATCAAATCACTAACATTTTCCTCCTTTTGCTTCTCTTTCCCACGCTCCAGTCACTCACACTGAGTTTCTCCTCTCAATTTACAGCTCTGATTTATACGTCTTTTTTGACTCTCTTAAAAGTTGTTTTTCTCTGCTCACTGCAACCAACCTAATATTTACTCAGCCTTTGTCACGTTTACACCTCAGCTTTCATTTCTGCTCTCCCATTCAGCCTGCTTGAGATGTTCAAGGTTGCTCTAAACGCTTTCTTCACTGGAAAGTTCTTCCTGCTCCTGCGTAGGTATGTTATTGCAAAGATTCTCAACACTCCCTTCGTAGACGATCTCATTCACTGCTGTGATCTTAACTATTTTCATCTTTGAGTTGAAAATACCCAAATCATCCACTATCCCAATCTCTTTGTTACATTCTTGATGTAACTTTCTGAGTTGGTTGAATTGCTCCAAAAAGGTGGCCCACAGTCACCTCAAAGGTATGATTCCACCAAAAAAAAGGTTCCCCTCACATATTTTTCCTGCTTAGTATCACTATCAGCTAATGACACATCCAATCTCTTATTTACCCAGGAAAGGAAACTAAGATTCTTATTCAGTTTATACACAAATTCTGTCACCTTTAACTGCAATTGGTTTCCAATTTGCTTCCTTCCTAATCCCTTTGCCACTGCCCAAGTTCAAATCTTTATCACCTCTTACTGATTACTGGCATAAAATGCAACCCATTTCTTATGGCATCCAGAGTCCCCCAAGCTGGCCCCAACCTGGTTCTCCAGCTTTAGATGTTCTCTACATCCGATCATACCCCAGTTCCCACTACATCTGATCACATCCCAACTCTCACTACATGCGACCACACTCCAAGCCTTACTACATCCCATCACAGCCCAATCTCCATGCTACAAAAGACTACAGCCTTCACAGAGATCTGCCTTTTCAACCCTGTTTCAAAAAATGTTTGAAAAACAGCTGAGGCTCATAAAACAACCAATCATCCTGAGGAGCCAACTATTTCTGCCACTGAGTGGAGCCCCAAATCTCTGGATTTGGCCTTCAGATATGACCTCTGTTCAGAATCAGAAAAAGCATGACTCGTTCAACAGAAACACAGGGCCCAGGTTCCGGATCTGCCTTGTAGGGAACTTCCATTAAGGAAGACCGATAGATCACACAATTCAGTCATGTAATTGTTATGTCATTAGGCATATATTCTTAAAGCAAATTGACTTTTTGGTTTCCCTCTCTTCATTTAATTTATTCCCTGGGGCTAGTTCTTCTTTCCCCATGCTTTTTCTGGTCATTCTGAAGTAAGACTGTCTCAACTTGGTTTTTCAGTGTGTTATTTTCTTATTGCTGCTGTAAGAAATTACCACAAAATTAGTGGCTTTAAACAACAAAACATTGTTGTCTGACATTTCTGAAGGTTGGAAGTTTCAGATGGATCTCACTGGGCTAAAATTAAGGAGTCAGCAGGGCTGGGTTCCTTTCTGGTGCCTTCCGGGGCGAATCCGTTTCCTTGCCTTCTCTATCGTATAGAGGCTGCTCTTATTTCTGGCTCATGGTTCCTCTCCATCTTCAAAACCAACAATGTCCAGTCAAGCCTTTCTCACATCACATCATTCTGACTCCACCTGTCCTTTCTCCCTTGTTCATTTATAAGGACCTTTGTGGTTACACTGGCCCCAACTGGAATATCCAGGATAATCTCCTTATCCTAAAGTCAACTGATTAGCAGACTTCATTCCATCTACAACCTTAGTTCCCCTTTGTTACGTATTATACCTTTTTAAAAAGTGCAAGGATTAGAATGTGGACATCTTTGGGGGGACATTATTCTGCCTACCACATATAGTTCTACCTAAAAGTTAAAGCTTAAATCTTGCTTTAAAGTTAAGGCTCATCTCCTTCCCTTGATGGGACTATAGTAAGTGAGAAGGCACTCGCTTAGCTTCTCTTCTGTTCCTTCAATTGGCAGCTTTAACTCCTGCTTCCCTAACTTGCTAATAGGGATTTTCAAGGCCTCTGGGAGTCTGGGGGCGGGGCAGGTGATGGGAGAAGAGAAAGGAGAAACAGGAATGTCCTTGCTCCCTGCACAGTGATGCTGCACCAAAACTCATGCTGTCTGGGGGTGGCAGGTGTTCACAGCAGCTCTGCCATCAATTGTTTTCCTTGCTGAGAATCAATGCATCTTCTCCCCACTGGTCCTTTACTCCTACATCAGTCCCTAGGAATCAATACCTCCAGTTTTTCCACCGAGGTTAATTCACTCTCCAAACAGCCATCTTGAATAGGACCTTGGCTCACTCCACACCAAATCTCTCCACCCACAGGAAATGCCAATCCTTTTCATGGATCAACTCTGGGAGTGTAGGCCAACTCCAGCACAGCCAACTTTCCTCTGCTTCACTGTGGAAGCAACTGCAGCCTGATTCTCACTCTTTAGATTCTCCCAACCTGATGATACCCTCATTCCTCTGTGTTCTTCACCAGCATGTGGAGGACTTTTCCAGCTCTCCTTGTGCTTCTGTCAGAGCCTGTTTCCCTTTGTTAAAGATAAGGGTTGGTATAACATACCAAAAGCACCCCTCTCCAGAAATGTCTTCCCTCTGATATCTATGTGTCCATCCTTTAGACCTCCAGAGTAGGTGAGGGTATTAAGAGTTTGCTAAACCAGCTTTCAGTCAGCTGCTTCGGAAATTGCACCTCTTGGTCCTACACCTCAATCTGGAAAATGATGCAGAAATTTCTATTTTATTAGCATTCCTGGTGGAGGTGGGATAAGGAAACAGGGGAGGGTCTCCCTATGTGGGTGAAAGGAAAGGGCTTCTAAGCAATAGTGGATCAATAATAAGACTGCATCCTAGAAAGAATGTGGTCCGTGAATGACATAACAGGACCAGTCTCCCGGACTGTCCAGTACATGTTATTCCTTAGGGTGGTCCATGGGTGTCAACTTCCCCAAGTGAAGACACTGTTCATTATGGGTCTGAGCAGCTGGGACTCTTGGGACTGTTATTTTAATTAATCCATAAGAGCTATTCCCAGACTTCTGTGCTATGGGCTATTTTGGCAGGACAGGAAAGATACCAGCATGTAGTTGCTTCCCACAATTTAAAGGAAATATTACCAAACAGATAATTCACCCTTTGAATAAGTGTAAAATTTTCTGGGACGCAGAGTCCAGGGGAGGTCAGAACACACCAGGTCAAGGGATCAGTTCCGACCTATTATTATCTATAGTTCAGAGCTGTGGTTAGGCCACATGCTGGGGAGTGACAATGCTGTTGCCAACACTCATGCAATATGGAAGCATTTTTTAAATGATGTTATAGCTAGAAGGAGATTTACAGAGTGTCTAGCCCGTATCTCCCACGTTAAGATGAAGAAACAGACCTAGAGAGAGTGGGATTTTCTCAGAGATTCTCTGTAAATTAGTGGCCAAGCCAGGATTCAAAAGCAGGTACCCTAACTACTAATCTAATAATCTTACCATTTTTGCAGTCTGGATTTGGCAGTGGTTTCTGTGTTATTGTTTAATTAGCACAAAGTGTAGGATAGCACTCAGAAAAGGTTTCTAGGTCTTCACAACGCTAATTTGTTTCCTTCCGCATCTTCCTTTCCTTTGCCTTCTCAGCACATCTTCTTTTCCATCTTAGATACTCTCTGATTTTATAAATGTTGTAAAACACACACACGCACACACACAC
This sequence comes from Balaenoptera physalus, assembly GCF_965194825.1. NCBI lineage: Eukaryota > Metazoa > Chordata > Mammalia > Artiodactyla > Balaenopteridae > Balaenoptera > Balaenoptera physalus. The sequence continues at coordinate 21,760,192 of NC_138894.1, forward strand.
GATACTGCTATGTGTATTTTGTATATTCCCTCCTCAAATCAAACTCCAGATATTTCTTTCATATTCTCCACTGTCCCATTAGAATGTACTAATTGTGAGTTCCCTTCTCTCCTCTAAGTGATAACAAATGATGCTGATGTGTTCAAGAGAAAACCCATTCCTATGTATGCTAGTAAGTAAATTATCGTACCCTCTCAATTATCCAGGGGCAGAAATGAACAAAAACCAGGATGAGTAAGTTCACAGATAAGCCTATCACCTATAAATGGATACTAAACTCAGTTTTAGTTTCTTGAGAACTAAATCTGAACCAAGGCCAAAAAAGCAAATACTGGACTGCATAAGTTTTTTGTTTGTTTTTTTAACAAAAAGATGCTTGCTGATTCAACTTCAGAAACCAAACTTTTCTTGAAATAAAATAGCATTTACTCATGTACAGAGTCAAGGCAAGGATATTTAAGAATCTAATGGAAAAAACCCCACTAAGTATGTTTTAATGTTTAATGTAGATAAAAACATTCTGCTCCAGATAATGATTATTGATATTATCTTCAACAGTGAAAACAAAAAGCCTGACACTGCAGACCATCTAAAGACTGAGAAGTAAATACAACCAGGAAGTAGAGTCAACTGAGTTCAAGGTTTAGGCAGAAACTTGATCAAGAATAGCTTCTATATATTTCAACATATCTGATAGTCATGGTGTGTGTGTTTGGGCAGGGGTATTATCCTCTATCCAGAAAGACAAGAAGGGCATGGAATGTTCTTGGACGATTGGAGACTTCCCAGTATCATAACCAAAATCTGTGCTTCTGTGGGTGTCAGAAGAGGGGAAGAATGTGACAGACTGGGAAAATGATATTCCAAAATCAAAAGACCAGATTGATCCAATTATTCCATGATGACATTCCACACCTACCCAGAGATCACCAGCTCACAATGTCTTTAAATGATATTTCATCTTGTATATTAAACTAAATATACAAGACATTCTTTAGGAATCACCAAAACAAAACACTGAAGTTTTAAACTATCAAACCACAGGCCAGAGCCAATGTTTTTAATATGAATTTCCTTAAGTAAAGCATTTTTAGCTCCACAGTCTAAACCATTCTCTAATGTCTTGCCTTAGAACCAATTGACTCTTTTATTATCCTGTCACCTGAAAGTATTTTACTTGTACTCCCCAGAAGTAGCACACTTTAGGGAAGTGAATTCTGGCAAGTATCTTGTTAGTACGATCCATATAGACAAGCCAAATTTCGCAGTACACCCTGATCATAAAATAATTCAGTTACCTGGATAAGTAAAGTAGTTATCCAGAACCAATTTTAGGCAACAAAGAGTAAGACAAATATCATCCAGAAAGTGATTCAGTGTTAATGCAAAGCATAAACCTCCCATCCTTGTTAATACTTTGGGGTCATGGGACCCAAGGCTTGCACCAAGTGGCCTTTTGTGGCAGTATTCCCCTATGCTACTCTCAGCTAGAGACATTTTCTCAACAAAACTTACTTGACATCACCCATTTCCTAGGAGGCTTTTCTTTGCCCTATGACTGACCAGTTAGAGGATGAACAGGTGCCTGTGAGTAATCCTGTCGTTATTTAACTCAAAGGAATAACTGCCGTCAGAAATTTTAAGGACTGGGGCAGCAGGTCAGTGAGACCCTGGGCCCCGGGGCACCTTACCCATTCTCTCCACGGCAGCAGTAGATGATTGTGATTACAGACAAAGCAAATTCTTGACAGGAAAGGTGAAAGAAAGGTGCGTGCACCAGCACTGGTACGCGAATCTTTGGTGGTCCCCACCTTCCCCCAATCATTACAAGTGAACTGCTCCTTTGCCTCCTGATGCGGCCGATGGGAAATGAGCCTCCAGGGCTGACAGCTAGAAATTAATTTGATCGATTTATTTTCTGTGTTTCATGTTTTGGGTGCAAATGCTTTCTCCATCCTGATGGAGAACATTTATGCTCTCCCATTCGCAGAAAACAAATTCATCGTGCCTAACTAACGGAATTCTTTTGCTGAAGGTCAAAAACAAATATTCCCATCCATCTCCCTTTACATTTCTGAAAAGTACCAAGTTGTTTCCCTTTTTAATTTCAGACTAAAAGGAGCATTGTTTTCTAAGGAGGGGCTGGCTTGAGAGAAAGAGAGCAATTGGAACCGGAGTTTTCTACTGAAAACAAAACTTAGCATACCCCTCAAGAGAGGAATGAAGCAAAGAAATAAAAACCTCTCCTGTTTTTCCATGGAAGAGAAAATTTCAGTTATGCCTTAACTCAAGTAAAAAGAATACCATTAGGTAAGGACTATTAATTTACCATTTTTAGGCAAGTGGAATCTGGCACCTAATTTGTCTGTATTTCTTGCTCACCTGAGACCAAATTCTGTCCTTGGCAGGTAACTTTCAAAGACGGCAGAGGAAACTAAACATGCATGATCGGAACTAAACGTGGTTAGTCCTATAAACTAACTCTTCATTAAAGACGAGTAGTTTTCAGCTTTTAGTTAACAGGGAAAAAGTTCACAGGTCCCTGAGAAAGGAAAGCTGATGTTCACTCAGTGCCCGTCACTTGCTCAGTTGTACGTGACAAATGACCGACTCCGGTCGGGCAGAGTTAATCATGGACATCCTTGAGGTGCTGTTAGGACCAGAGGGCTAGCTTTAATGGGTGGGGCAAGCAGAAGGTTCACAGCAGAGAGCCACCTTGCCCTCACCACAGGGGCACAGCTGAGACAAAATGGCAAAGGGAACCAAGTCTGTGTCTAGGTCAGGTAGCCCTTGCTTCCTTTACCTAAAATGCATCTTTCAAACAGGCATCCAACCTCCTTTCTGTCCAACCCTCTCTGCTCCTGCTCTGTGAGAATAGTCTAATGTTGCTCAGATACTCATGGCCTCAAGTGATCAAAAGGGGATGCACAAAAGCTAATCAGCTCAGTGTGGAAACAGTGCTTTCCGGAGTACGTCTTTGTTAGGGGCAGAAAGGCAAACCCCCCTCCTGCCCTAGACAGGTTCCACTAAGGTGGCTCTCACTCTGCCTCGTGGACAGTGTTCTGGGTAATGAATCCCCTTGGCTGTTTTTAATGAGAAGGACATCATCCAAACACCTGATCTGAAAGGAGCACCGTAGGAAGGAGGAGGAGAAAGAAAACAGAGAAAAGTGCAAAGTAAGGTGAATAAAGAGAAAACACCCAGATTTTAGCAAAAAAAAGAGTCAAATTTGATTCCTTTTATCTGGATTTAGTAATGTGTTTGTGCCCGACTATAAAGAAGAAATAAATAGAGGTGCATTTCAGTTATGTCGAGGCTTTTGCCATTCATATGGAATCGGAAGCCTCAATTGATTTTGGCTGAAGCCATCAAACCTTGGCTATTATCCTCTTTTGCTTTGTTTTCCACAAAGCAGAACAAGGAGTAAATTAGGTCTTCAGTTTCTATGTCTCTTTACAAATCTGAGCTCATGGGATGAATAATGGAAAACACATTTCAAATTTAAAGAACACATAACAAAAGTTTCTTTTCAGAATTAGAGAGGGATAAATGCTTTCTCACCCTAATGCAGCTCAAGAGAAAAAGATTCCAACGTCAGCCCTTGGCAATTGAAATAATCAGTTTCTAGAGAAATACAAAGGCAATAATATTATTGAGGTATCAGAAAGTTATCTAAGGCTTGGTACTCCTTTTTGAATCTCAGCTTTAGCTTCTGAGTCAGAAGTACTATTATGCTTTTCTGACCAATCCAAAGGTATAAAAGAGGAAACTGTCAAAATCTTCCTTTTGTTCTTTCCCTTTAGCCATTAATTTATCATCTTATCTCTTTTTTTTCATATTGGAAGCCCTGAGACACAGGAAGAGAAATTACTATCAGAGAGGAACAGAACTGGGCATCCTTTTGGTGATGAGAGGAGCAGTTGGTAGAATTCTGGGGGGGAAAATCCTATTTGAAACTCATAAGAATGGGCCTGAAAAAGAGCAGTTTCCAAGTGGAAATAGCAAAAAGAATGTCAGTTCACCTAGAAATTATAGGTACCATGAGATTCCTTTCATATACTTCAAGACTTTTAGTTCCCCTAAGAATGTGTGCTACAAATCTCCCTGCAAAAGGAAAAATCAAAGGACTTGAGGCCCTTCTCTCCATAAACCACTCACCTA